>NW_023603184.1:51788267-52388267 GCF_014898055.3 Talpa occidentalis
AGAGAACTTCCCAAAATTGAAGAGAAGGAGCTGAAAATGATATACAAGAAGCAAGAAAGAACACCAAACTTCCACGACGAAAGGAAAAATACAGCAAGACACATAATAGTAAAGCTCCCAAGAATCCAGGACAAGAAAAAATAATGAAGCTGGCAGAGGGAAGAAACAGATAACATTCAAGGAAAGCCAATCAGGCTGACATCAGACTTCTCCGAAGAAACACTACGGGCAAGGAGAGAATGGAGGGACATAGTCAACAGACTCCAAGAAAACAGATGCCACCAAGAATACTCTATCCCGCAAAGCTCTCTTTCTCTTTGAAGAAAGAATATGGACCTTCCCAGACAAACAGAAACTCCGGAATTTCATTGCAACTAAAACCCCCACTCCAAAAAATACTACAAGGAGTCCTAAAGCCAGAACCTCAGAGGGACGAATAACAATGAAAGAAGGCCAAAAAAAAAAAAAGTTATTAAAAGAATAAATAAATAAAATCAAAGGAAAGACAAACACAATGGCAAATACAGATGCTAACATATCAATATTAACTCTAAATGTAAATGGACTAAACTCTTCAATAAAAAGACACAGAGTTGCAGCCTGGATTAAGAAACAAAACCCAACCTTTTGCTGTCTCCAGAAACACATTTAGCTACAAAAGATAAAAATAGGCTCAAAGTTAAAGGATGAAAACAATCCTACAAGCAAATGGACCAAAAAGAAAGCAGGAACAGCTATACTTATATCAGATAAAACAGATTTCAAACTCAAAAAGATAAAAAGAGACCCCAATGGTCACTACATTATGATCAAGGGACAATACTTCAAGAAGAAATAACACTCATTAACATATACTCACAAACGAAGGAGCACCAAAATATATCAGACAACTGTTGTCCTCTCTGAAAACAGACATCAGAGAAAACACATACGTAGTGGGAGACTTCAACACACCACTATCAACAATGGATAGATCAACAAGACAAAAAATAAGTAAAGAAACAAAAGCTCTAAATAAGGACCTAGAGCAATTGGGCTTAACAGACATCTATAGAACACTAAACCCAAAAAAAACGGAGTACACATTTTTCTCAAGCGCACACGGATCATTCTCCAGGATCGATCACATACTGGGGCACAAGACAAACATCAACAGATACACCAAGATTGAAATCATATCAACCATCTTTTCTGACCATGAAGGCATCAAACTAGAAATAAACCATAAAAAGAAGGCAAGGAACTTTCCTACCTCATGGAGATTAAAAACCACACTACTGGAAGACCACTGGACTAATGAGGAGATCAAAGAAGAAATTAAAAAAATTCTTTGAATTGAACGACAAGGAGGACACCAATATCCTAAATGTATGGGATGCAGCAAAAGCAGTAATAAGAGGAAAATATATAGCAATAGAAGCTCACATCAAGAAACAAGAAAGAACTCAAAGAAACAACCTAATCTCGAAGCTCAAAGATCTAGAAAAGAACAACAAAAAAACCCCAAAACCAGTAGAAGAAAAGAAATAATAAAAACCAAAGCAGAAATAAATGAAATTGAAACTAAAAAAAACAATCCAAAAGATCAATGAAACCAAGAGCTGGTTCTTTGAAAAAATCAATAAAATAGACAAACCCCTAGCCAGGCTCACAAAGGAAAAAAGGGAGAAAGCACAAATAAACAGGATCACAATGAAAGAGGAGAAATCACAACGGACACAGCAGAAATCAAAAGAATAATCAGTAACTACTATGAACAGTTATATGGAAACAAGTTTAACAATCTAGAGGAGATGGACAAATTCCTACAACTCTACATCACCCCAAAGCTAGATAAAGAAGAAATAGAACACCTAAACAGACCAATTACAAGCAGCGAAATTGAAATGGTAATCAAAAACCTCCCCAAAAACAAAAGCCCAGGACCTGATGGATTTACAAATGAATTCTACCAAACATTCAGAGACGAATTAGTGCCTATCCTTCACAAACTCTTCCAAAAAATTGAGAAGGAAGGGACAATACCAAACACGTTCTATGAAGCCAACATTACACTAATACCAAAACCGAACAAGGACAACACAAAAAAGGAAAACTACAGGCCAATCTCCCTAATGAACACTGATGCAAAAATCCTCAATAAAATTTTAGCTATCAGAATCCAACAATGTATCCATAAGATAATTCACCACGACCAAGTAGGATTCATTCCAGGACACAAGGATGGTTTAACATCCGAAAATCAATCAACGTTATCCAACACATCAACAAAAAGAAATATAAAAACCATATGATAATATCAATAGATGCTGAGAAAGCTTTTGACAAAGTGCAACACCCATTCATGATAAAAGCCCTTGAAATTCTGGGATACAAGGAACATACCTCAACATCATAAAGGCCATCTATGACAAGCCAACAGCCAGTATCATTCTCAATGGTGAAAAGCTGAAAGCAATTCCATTAAGATCTGGAACAAGACAAGGATGTCCACTCTCACCACTGCTTTTCAATATAATACTGGAAGTCCTAGCCAGAGCAATAAGACAAGAGAAGACATACAAGGAATCCAAATAGGAAAAGAAGAAGTCAAACTATCACTATTTGCAGATGATATGATAATATACATAGAGAACCCCAAAAACTCCACAGAAAAACTAATTCAACTCATCAATCAGTTCAGTAAAGTGGCAGGATACAAAATCAACACGCAAAAGTCAGTAGCCTTCCTATACACAAACAATAAATCTGAAGAAGAAGAAATCAAAAAAACCATCCCTTTTTTTTTGAAACAAAAAAAATCAAATATTTGGAATAAATCTAACAAAAGAGTAAAGGACCTATACAAAGAAAACTATAAAAAACACTGTTAAAAGAAATAGAAGAAGACACAAAGAAATGGAAAGACATCCCCTGCTCATGGATTGGAAGAATAAACATTATTAAAATGGCCATCCTTCCAAAAGCAATATACAGATTCAATGCTATTCCAATCAAAATTTCAATGTCATTCTTCAAAGAAATAGAACAATTATTGATGAAATTCATATGGAATCACAAAAAACCCCGAATAGCCAAAGCTCTCCTGAAAAAAAAAGAAGGGAATGGAGGCATCACACTCCCAGACTTCAAACTCTACTACAAAGCCATAATCATCAAAACTGCATGGTATTGGAACAAGAACAGACATACAGACCAATGGAATCGAATAGAAAATCCAGAAATAAACCCACAGTATGTCAACTAATCTTTGACAAAGGAGCAAAGACTATGCATTGGAGCAAAGAAAGTTTGTTCAATAAATGGTGCTGGGAAAACTGGGTCGCTACATGCAAAAGAATGAAGCTTGACCACTACCTCACACCATACACAAAAATCAACTCAAAATGGATTAAAGAACTAGACATAAGACCTGAAACCATAAAATACATAGAAGGAAATATAGGCGAAACACTACGTGATTTGCACATCAAAGACATCTTTACAGATACATCACCCAAAGCAGTGATTGAAGGCGAGATAAACAGCTGGGACTACATCAAATTAAAGAGCTTCTGCACAGCAAAAGAGACAATAACAAAAACAAAGAGAAACCCCACCAACTGGGAGAACATTTTGCACCCAACACTAATGATAAAGGACTGATCACAAAAATCTGCAAAGAGCTGATGAGAGTTAACAACAACAAAGAAAAGAATCCAGTCAAAAAATGGGCAGAAGAGATAAAAAGAAACTTCTCTGAAGAGGAAATGCAAATGGCCAACAGGCATATGAAAAAATGTTCAACATCACTTGTCATCAGGGAAATGCAAATCAAAACTACCATGAGATACCATCTTACACCAGTGAGAATGGCACATATTAAAAAAACTAGCAACAACAAATGTTGGCGAGGGTGTGGAGAAAAAGGAACTCTTCTGCACTGTTGGTGTGAGTGCAAACAAACTGGTCCAACCACTGTGGAGAGCTGTGTGGAATTTCTGGACCTACTAAACATAGAGCTTCCATATGATCCAGCAATTCCACTCCTAGGTATTTACCCAAAGGACACAGAAACATCAATTCCAAAGAACACCTGCACCCCTATGTTTATAGCAGCACTGTTTACAATAGCTAAGCTTTGGAAACAGACCAAATGCCCAAAAATAGATGACTGGATCAAGAAGATGTGGTACATATATACCATGGAATATTACTCAGCATTCAAAAAAGATAAACACATGCAATTTGCAGCAACATGGATGGCACTGGAAGGGATCATGCTCAGCGAAATAAGCCAAAAGAAAAAGAAAAAATACCGGATGGTCTCACTCATAGCAGGAATCTAGAAAACTTAAATAAGGGACCAGGAAAACGAATAACTATAAGAAAGTGAAAATCAAAATCAACAAAAAACTACGAACCAGAGACACTTTTAGGGGGCGGGGGTGGGAGGGGAGGATTGGGTCAGAATGGGGGGCTGCAATTGTATGGGGAATATAAAAATAAAATTTATTATTAAAAAAAAATAAAAAAAAATAAAAGACGAAGAATTAGATATAAAAATACATGTTACCTGGGCCTGATGGAAAATTGATGTTATACTCAAATGAATAATTCACGACAGTTTAGTAAATAGACTATTTTAAAATAATGGTCAGGTTCAGAGAACTCTCAAAAGCTAGAACACACACCTAGGGCATAATGCTTAGCAGAACTTAGAGAAAGAGACTTAGGAAAGGTCTGCCTTTACAGGAGCAATTACCTTCTGGCAGCCTTGACCCTCCAAGGAGAGAGCCAATGTCATCCATCTGCTTTACTTTTAACTCTTATTGATTGCCCCCATTGGTAAAATCTACCTGAAAGAAGCAAGGAAAGCTCATGAATGCAGGTCATTGAGTTGGGCCTAGCAAGGCATGGAGCAGAGTAAAGAGTAGAATGTGTATATGAAGGAGCAAAGGAAAACACTCACAAGAAAAAAGTGTCTTTTTCAAAGTCCTATTATCCACAAGTGACAAAAGAAGGACTTAAATTTATGTATTCTGATTTCATATTACAGTGTATTTCCATTGCAATCTGTCACTATTTGGTGTACAATGCTAGGTAGAACCTAAAAACTGTAATATCTGGGGAAATTTTGTTAACTCTAAGTGATATCTCTGAAGAAAATAGTTAACAGCCACCCACATGGTTCTAAGGAATAATGGGGGATTCATTGTTCTAAAAATATGGTTGGACAATAGTCATTGGAAGATTTCTTTATACCAGGTATCAAGAAACTAGAACACAAGCCAAATTCTCCTGTCATTTATTCTTGCAAACAAAGTTTCCTTGTGACACAGACACACCCAGACATGTTGTAATATATGTCTGTTTTTGCACAACTACAGAGTTAAACAGGACATAGAACATAAGGCATGCGGAGTCTAAAGCATTTTCTATCTGACTCTTCACAGAAAAAAAAAGTTTACTGACTTCTGCTTTATAGAAGGAGTAGAGTTCAGGCCATCTTATCCTTGACCCTATTTTGGTAGAGAAGAGTTCTTATCCTTGACCTTATGTTTAGTAGACTTGGGGGTAAAGTACAGAAAGAGGAAGGAAGATCAGTGCACCATTATGAATTTCAGAGTCCACAGACTTCCTGTATGGCCTTGAGCAAATTATATCATCTCTCTAAGCTTTCATTGCTTCCTTTGGGAAGTGTTCAATAAAATATTTACCTTTTAAAGTCACTGTCAGGGTTAAAGTACACAATAGAATTGCAGGGAGCCCTAAATCTTGTAACTATGTTATTTTAGAAATGAAAAAGTAATAGTTAGGTACCAAGTGCTACAAATATTGTATTGGGAAAGTTAATTTCTGAAACTAAAGCATACAGAATTTCAGTGTTGATGTATTTTATTATACTAAGGATTAACAGATGAGTGAATAAGAAATAAACCATACTTTATCATGGCAACCTCATGAAAATGTTAACCAAAGAGACATGAAAAATTGGTTCATATGACAGCATAGATATAAGAAGGAAGCAAAACTGCACTCACTAATAAAGCCTTGGTCATAGACTTGAGCTGTTTGGAGTCTCACTTTCTTAGGTTACCTCTCATCTTTTCCCAAAGAAGCCAAGAAGTTGCTATGTTAATGATCCAGTAAGAGATACTAATACTGTGTCACCCATCTGAAGCCAACCTTTCAGTGAGGAGTTAAAGATCCTGTCAACATCTAAGGAGAATTTGTGAAAATGGGGGTTGGTGCTGTCATATTTCCTACTCTGTCCATATGTGACATAAATGACCCTCTGTCTTAAAGGCTTATGTGTTGAAGTTTAATGTATTAAGATTTTCTAGTTCTGTTGTGTGTGATTTTCAGACCTGGCATATGACCAATTACTGACCTTGAACCTTTCAAAGAGCTGGATACAAGCTCTATACAAGAGCTAGGGTAAGCCTAGATATAATTCCAAGTCACAGAATTTTGGGATGAATCAAATGACCAATTCTAAAGGGATTTCTTTGGCATACTATTAAATAATGCATGAGTTTGGTGCCAGGATTGCAAGCAGAAAAATATAGATCATTAGCCAGATAGATAGTTGGCAGATAGATAGATAGATAGATAGATAGATAGATAGATAGATAGATAGATAATAGATAATATCTTTTGGTTTTTCCACTGTCTTCTCTAGGACTGCCTCTGCTTGTAAATATCATGCTCTCTGAGGTATGAGAGCAAGGTGCTTTTATTTCTAGATAACTTAAAGTTTTTGCAACAGAGGTAAAATACTGATCATAATTTCAAGTTCTAAACTTAGCAACAATTCAAAAATTGATGTCTTTAGTATGGCATTTATCTGAAGAGGAGTGACTCTATACCTTTAAATCATATACACTGTTGTAAATCATGTTGCCTTAATAAAAATAATGACAAAAAGTAATTATTATCTTTTTATCTTTATAGAAAATATGAAAGCATAAAACACTTGGCTAGACAATGCATTGGCACAATGATATGAAGGGAGGAATATCTTATAAAAAGAAATCTCAAAACAACTCTCAATGCAACAAAAAATTAGGGGTGGAGAGGGAAGAAAAGAACATTTGTGTTTTTGTTTGTTTGTTTGTTTTCTTTGACAGGTTTTAGATGCTTTATTGTGTATACTGTGCTTTGAATCACATTTGTAATTCTCAAGTATCTTAACTGAAGTCATATTCCTAAGTAGTTAACTCTAAGTGAGGGTCTCACTTGCTGCCCAGGTTCGGAGCCAGAGCTTTCCAGAGAACAAAAGGGACTAAGTCACATATTACATTGTTTCATTTATTTCAAATAATTTATCCATAGAGTACATTATGTGTGGATGTTAGCTTTCCTCTTTACTCTCAGTGTGGTACAGTTATGTAAGAAGCGCCCTAATCAGGAATCCATACTTCATGGTGAATGGTTATGTCTGAAAAAATCCATTCAGAAGTGCATCACCCCCATTCTTGCCATTGTCTTCTCTGTTCTGTACTTGTGCCTACGTGTTACTAAGACCTTTCCACTCAGTGTTGACTTCTGTATTTCTGACTTTGGTTCTCAGTTTCTGTCATATGCTTAGAAAGACCAGGCATACTGTCTCCAAGACTCATTTCTCTTGACTTTGGCATATCTTTAGAAATAAGCGATAAGAGCAGAACTGTGTTAGATATGGAAGTTTTAAGGAGTATGAATTTATATAAATATAATTACCTCAAAAATTGCTTTTATTTTTCAAAGGGCTTTCAAATTATTTTATTTATTTTCAGTTGTTCTAGAAGAAAAGAAATGTCACAAGATTCCACTTGGACCATATCAGGGAACAAAGCTGCACATTCTACACCTACCATCAAAGTGAGCTTCTACCAAATGTGTGGGTTTCACAGGGAGAAGTGAATAAATCATTTTCAAGGCTAGAGCTAATTTTAGAGTAAATCAATTGATTTTGGTGGAAATGGTGCTAATGAAATTTGTTATTCAAGGGGATTATGGGCTGATACAATTAACAGAGTGGAAATTCTCAAGGGTTGATTTGTGGAAAAGAATCAGCTATATTATGCAGACTAATAGATCTTGTGTTAAAACTTAAGAAAGATCATCCATCAGTCTAGTAATCAGGATTGTGCTCACTGCCAGGAGAGAGGACTGGTAGGTAGAAATGGAATGCTGTCAAACCTAGTCATAATTATCTATCCGTGGAGAGGTTTTTCCATGGGTGTGATTGGGAACTAGAACTGTCACCTATAAAGGAAGTTTCATTGAGAAAGATCCAACAACAATCTTATAAAACTAGACTTGATATTTCTGCTTCATAACTGCAACTCAGTGCAACACTTTTTTTTTCATGAACAGAGCAGCAGCAACTTAAAGAAGCAAGGCGATATCCTTAAATTTACATAAAACCAGAATTGAATATTGTTTCAAAAACTCATTAGCTCTGAGACATTGGCAATTGCCTTATTTATTTGAGACTCCAGTCACTCTCTTAAACGGGTCTACACTAATTTCGTAGATTTTTGTAGGATTAAATGCGTATCTCCCTGGAATGCCCTTCCATTCTGACTCAGAATAATCCTGGTAATTCTTCTCTCTGTATAACTGTGCTTGAACTATACATCAAGAAGCCTTTCCTAAATCCTGTGAGAGCTCAGATATATCTAAACTAGTAGTATGATTTTCATAAGCTGAATGTTAAATTCTTAAAAATGACTTTAATTTTTATGCATTTTAATGTAGTTTTTAAAATAAATTCCTCTCCCCTCTTCTAACAGAGTTCTATCTTGCAGTCAGTCAGTCTCTTTAGTAAATTAACAGTGGTTACCCTCCAAACTGCATAAAGTTTAGTTAATGTCAACACGGTGTGTGTGTGTGTGTGTGTGTGTCTGTCTGTCTGTCTGTCTGTCTGTGTGAGTGTTTAGGGGGTGGAAGATTGTCTAAGACCTTGGTACAGACAACTATTCATGACTTAATCTAAAACATACCTTTATTCCCACATATGGTGGTTGATCTGAACAAGACACACAATCCTGGTCTACGTGGCAAACATTTGTCCCCTTGTAGTTCTATAGAATTAACATTCATTCTATGAAAATTGTATGACCAGTTTAGATATATTTGAGAAGCTGCGTGCCCCCCATCCCCGGCCTGAATTGTTCCACATGTGCTTTTGCTCTACTGATCTGACATCACAGGTAGTTCAGGGAAGACTAAGATTTCACCCATTGTACTTTGCCTTGGAAACACAGGGTCTTGTGAGCTAGAACCATCCATCAGGTAGTCAACCTGCAGAGCCTTTCTTCCTGGAACTTCTGTCTTTGATAAATGAATTCCAAGAAAATGTGATCAACACTTCCTCATTAGAGGCCTGCGTGTTTTTTCAAAATGGAGTTTTATTCAATGTGTCCAATAAATACGAAGGCCTTAAGAATTCTAACTGCTGGAACTTTTTCCCTTTCATCTGATTCAAGATTTTATATTACAACATATGAATAACTATGAGGTAGTTCACTCTGTCATTAGGATTACAATTGTGAATTACACAACAGGCAGTTCATTGTAAAACTGGTTCACATGGTGGGTAGCTTGGTTTAGTGGTGGGAAGAAAAATCAGTCTTGCTTCCATTTTCCCTCTCCCAAGAAGTACGGCCTGTCAATGTCTCAATGATCTCATCTGTAAAATGGGTATGGTTGACCTACATCATGGTACTGATGAGAAGATTAAAAGAAACTGCACATTAAATTCTCAGAATACCGGTATATAATTAATGTAAGTGAAAACGGTAAATATGATTATTAATATAAATAAAACAAAAATTTGCAAAAAGAAAAGTGAAAAATCACTACATTGCTCTTCTAAATCCTAAATATCAGGCTCAATTTTCTTCAAGCTTATTTAAATTACCTTATCGGTAGATATTTTTTGTGTTGAATTTTATTTCATTGAACTAGACTTGCACTTTACAGTACAAATGCTAGCTAATGGTGGGCCAACACTCCTGACTAGAGAAATTAGGCAAAAAAGAAACAAAAAGTAAAATATTCTAACATCATTTCAATTAATTGCCTGTTAGAATGTGTCAGAAAGCTTCTGATGTAACTAAAAGTAGAACTAAAGTTCTGGAAGGAAGAGCTTGAGACACATGGACAAACTTGTTTTTCCTTTACCCTGGCAGAATTATGAAATGTTTGCTGATTCTGCACATGGCCAGGAGGCTGAGAACTCAGACTTTGAATCCATGGGGGTCATAGAAAACTGACAGAGGATTTGAATAAGACTTGAGTGTCTTCAAACCCACTGCCAGCTTTGTTTTGTGATGTGTGTTGATACTAGGATACCTAGAATAAAAAGAAAAGTAGAAAGCCTTTGAAGATCTGAGTAGTGACTTCAGAAGAGTTGGAAAACACACTTTAGATTTCTGTACTCATGAGGAAAAGAATAAGGAATAATTCAGGTTATCAGTTGAAAAACAAACTAAACCTTCATAAAAGTGTAACTCAGCCTCTACTCAGAATTGCTAGTAACTGGATTAAAGCCCCCTTTCTATCTAGAAAGAAAATGAAATGAAGGTAGTTAACATCATCAAGAGCCTATATCAAGTATTTTTTTTTAAATAATAGTAACTAACAAAAACTGCATGACCAACAAAACAGACAACAAAAGTAGGCACACAAGTCATTCAATATTGTTTTTAGGTAATAAAAACTTTACATTAACTATCATTAACATGACTAGACAGGGGAGAGAAAAGGAACCATAAAAAGATTAGCTAAAAATGTATTTTATAGAAGGTAATCAAAAGAACACTTTGAAATATATTCTATCTGAAATTAATTGTGATACTATAAATTGTAAAATTGTGATACTAGAGGCATAATGCATGATGATACACTGTCTTTTTTCCCTCCTAGTGTCCTTTTCCTCATCTTCTGTTGCTCAGGATCTTATATTAACTAAGGATATATATATATACATATATATATAAGTCCTATATATATATAGGATTTAAAGGCCTCCCTGGTTGCCTAGGGGTTAAGTCTCATCACTAACACTACTAAGGCCTGAGTTCAATCCCCAGCCAGGTAGGTAACACACTTGGTACTGCAGACCTCTCCAGTCTCACCCGCTGCTCCCCTCAGCAGTGTATTTCAGTAAATCTACCTGTTCTGCTCCCCACTCTGTCTCTGGTGAATCCTCTCACCGCCCCTCTCTGCCTGTACCCCAGCTCTTGTATCCATCAATAAATAAATCTTTAAAAAATACTATATATTTTGTTTTAAGTTATATTAAATGCCCACAATAGGCAAGTCCATAGTTATGAAAAATAGATTAGTGTGAGACAAGAGTTGGGGAGAAGGGCTTGTAGCAATTGTGAGTAACTGTTAACAGTTACAGGGTTTCTTTCATTGGTCAAGACAATGTTCAAAAACTGGAGATAGCCATCATGAGATAAAATTGTGAATACAGTAAAAAAAAAAATGAATTGTATTGTTTAAAAAAGTATCTGTCCTAATTTTACACACTTGCAACTGTCTCTTTTGTTAAAGAAGGTCCTCACTAATTCTTACCTGTATTATTGTAACAGCATCCTAATTTCTTGTTCTACCTCTAGTGCTATTTTCAAATCTTCTTCCACATAGACAGAAGCAACTTTCTAATGAATGTATCTCATGGTTGATCCCATGTTTAAAAATGATGATGACTCCAACAGCTTGCAATAGAACACATCCTTATCATGATTTCAGTCCATCTTTCAGCCATAGCTTTATTTTTTTTAAGATTTATTTATTTATTTATTCATACAAGAGCTGCGGTACGGGCCAGAGGTGTGGGGGTGAGAGGGTTCACCAGAGACAGAGCCGGGAACAGAACAGGCAGACTGGCTGAAACACACTGCTGAGGGGAGCATCGGGCGAGTCAGGAGAGGTCTGCTGCACCATGTGGGTAGCTCCTTGGCCAGGGATCAAACTCATGCTGCAGTGGCTGCAGTCAGCCTCATAGGTTGCATCTTAACCCCTTGCGCCACCAGGGAGGCCCATCAGCCATAGATTTATAGACAGCATCTAGGCCACTGATACAGAAATCACTCCATGTCCTCTGCTAATTAACTCTCCCTTCACCTTCCACTTGATTTTCATATACTATCTTTGCCTGATCTCTACCTTTGTCCTGATCTCTTTATTATCTTTAAATAAGATATATTTATTCTTCAAAGTTCTCTTGCTACCTGGCCTTAGATGGCTTCTCTAACTCCCTAGTAAAAAGAGCCTACATCCTTGTTTCCAAAGGTAGTGGATCACATAAGACATGGCTTTAATGATCTGTTTTCTGTGACATCTCCTAGCCAGAAGCCCTGGGGAAGCAGGATCTCTATATTGTACAGTTTGACATTGCCTCTCCCTGACATGAGAGAGGCCTCGGTAAGAACTGCGCGCATGAATGAAACAAAATAATCCTGTTTTTTGTTTGTTTGTATTTTCCAATATACCAACTATTCTCCATTTCTCAATAGGCACAGAAGTTCCCAAACTAGCATTCTCCTTTCATTTCAACAATTTTGTAATGTGACTCACCACCACTTTCCTATCCTGTGTTATAATCTTTTTTGATTTCATTACGCATCTGGATTGTTTTCTAGTGCTATGGACCTCATCTTCTTTTATGAACTTATTCCTCTCCCTCCCTCAGCGACTTCTGAGGTCTGCCCTTGTCCTGGCACTAAAAATACTAAATTTCACTCTCCATAAACAATCCAGCAGTCCCACCTGCTCCTATAACAGATGCCTTCAGTTTCCTCCTTATCCAAGTAAATGCCATTGTCACTTAGATTAATTCTCTTACACTCACTCTCGTATGCATTGCCCCTCTTCCTGCTATTTTACTTTCTTATTAAATCACTATGTCAGGTTGAATCTAAATCTCTTCCTACTTTAACAGAGCCCACACAGCAAAATAACTGAGGGGGGGCACAAATATATTTTCTGATCTTACTTTAAATTCATAACCACCAAATTCAAGTGAATGTTTTGTGCTGGCAAACAGGCATCTACTTCTCTAGTCAATAAATCTACTCTTTTTCTTAGATTATTTCATATATCTTTACATTTCTCCTCAAACCTTCTTCCACTATCATCCTGATTCAGGTTAGCATCATCATTCCAATGGATTACCACAGGGGTCTCCTGCCTGGTCTCTCTGCTTCTACCTCTGTCCCCTATAAGATCTGTCCCCTGTAGGGGCCTCCCTGGTGGTGCAAGGGGTTAAGACACAATCTATGAAGCTATTGCAGCTTCTGCAACACAAGTTCGATCCCAGCCAGCCGGCGAGAGTCCCACATGGCAAGCAGACCTCTCCGGACTCACCGGCTGCTCCCCTCAGCAGTGTACTTCGGTAGGTCTGCCTGTTCGGTCCCTACTCTGTCTCTGGTGAATCCTCTCATACCCCCCATCTCTGGCCTGCATAAATAAATAAATCTTAAAAAATCGGTCCCCTATAAACCCTGATAAAAATCCTTTAAAAGATATATATATTTATATCATTGTTCGTTTTTGGACAATGGTTGATTTAATGTCTTATGCATACCATAGTCCCTGAAAAATTCCCACCACCAAATCACCTGTGAACCATCACATAGTCTCTTGTGCTCTTCTAGCCCCTGTTTTAATCCCTCTTCTGCTGAATGTCTCTGATTTGTAGTTGATCCCTTATTGGATTCCCCTATATTCCGCCTATAAGTGAAACCATCCGATATTTTTCTTTTTCCTTCTGGCTTATTTCACTGAGCTAATCCTCTCCAGCTCCATCCATGTTACTGCAAATGGCATGAGTTTATCTTCTTTAATTGCTGAATGGTATTCCATTATGTTTATGTACCACATCTTCTTGATTGATGCATCTATTTTGGGGCATAGGGCTGTTTTCATATCTTAGCTATTGTGAATAGTGCTGCTATAAACATAGGGGTGCAGGTGCCCTTTTGAATTAATGTTTCTGTGCCCTTTGGGTAAGTACCTAGGAGTGGAATTGCTGGGTCATATGGAAGCTCCATCTGTAGCAGGTTGAGGAATCTCCACACAGCTCTCCATAGTGGTTGGACCAGTTTGCACTCCCACCAGCAGTGCAGAAGAGTTCCTTTTTCTCCACATCCTCGCCAACATTTGTTGTTGCTGTTTTTTTTTTTTTTTTTTTTTTTTTTTTTAATATGTGCCATTCTCCCTGGTGAGAAACCTTAAAATGTCAACAGATCATGCCAGTCTTCTCCATACTCTCCAATGATTTTCTGCTTCATTCCAATTTGAAGTCAAGGTAAAAGCACCGTATTTCTTCTCTCCCCTCCCCAGCATGCCTTTCCTGTGTCATGTACTACTCTCCTCCCACATGCAGTGTTCTCAAGTCACATTGGCCTCTTTGAGGTTCCTTGGAAGCCACGAGTATGTTCCCTCTCGGGGTCTATGCATTTCCTGTTCTTTCTGTCTGGAATTTTCTTCTCACAGAAACTTTCATAGCTTAGCTTCTCATTTACCTCAGATCTCCACTCAGCTGTTGCCTCATCAATAGAAGCACATTCTCTCTCCTTATTTGTGTCTTTATTTTCCTCCATAAAACTCATTCACACCGGGCCTCCGTGGTGGCACAAGGGGTTAAGACACAACCTATGAAGCTGTCTGCAGCCTCTGCAGCAAGAGTTTGATTCCCGGCCAGGGAGCTGCTGCTTCCATGGCACAGCAGACCCCCCTGTCTCCCCGCTGCTCCCCTCAGCAGTGTATTTCATCAGTCTGCTTGTTCTGTTCCCCACTCTGTCTCTGGTGAATCCTCTCACCCTCCCGCGTATCTGGCCTGTACCCCGGTTCTTATATGCATAAAGAAATAAATCTTTTTTAAAAAAAATTCATTCACACCTAAAATATCATATATTATTGCCGTATCGTTCACTGCAGATGATGAGACTCCAACCTCCATGAGAGCAGGGGTTATGCTTTATTCACAACTTCAGATAACAGATTGCAGATAATAATACTGTGCTATTTACTGGGAATTTTCTAAAAGAGAAGATTTCTGATTCTCTTACAACACACACAAAGTAGATATGTTATACTAGTTAATTAGCATGACTGTATATATGTGTATAAGATGTTATACCACAAACCTCAAATATACCCAATTTTTGCTTAAAAAGTATTTTGAGTGATTTACAAAATTGTTCCTGTGAGAAATAATATATAAGAAAAGAGAAATCCAGATTTCTATGTTTTGAAAATTCTTGCCAACACCTAAAATGTCAAATACTAGACTAAATTAAAATGGACATGGCTTTACACATAAAGGAGAATATCCTTTCTATTCCCTAGAACCATGATTTCCCTGGCTATTCCTTTACACCTCTGTGAAGTGCTTTTCAGTCTATAGGGAACAGAGTTTTCAGGTCTTCCTCCAGATGAAAAGCTTGGGACAACTAAATCAGATAAGGAATACACATTTGGCACCTACCTTATAATAAATGCAGAAGATACACAACACTCCGTCTTTGCCCCAGACTGATTATGAACTGTCAGGAAGAGAATACTGAATCTCATTTGGAAAGTGAAATAATCTTTTGATTGTGAATATTTGGTTTAGTACTGCAGGAACACAGAGAAAAGAAAAGCCAAGAGAAAAGTTGATCTTCCCTCGGGCGCAGAATCAGAGCTGCTTTGATGCCTTCCCAGCTCAGCCACCGTTCAGGAGACTTAGCCTGGGGACACACAGAGGCCCGGTGGGGATGTGGTGAATGCACCAGGGCCAAATTAATGAACTGATGCACAGGAGTTTGAATTCCATCACCCTCTATTTCCCTCTGCTTGCGCTATACTTCCACATCCAATCTTCACTACCTGTATTAGTAGGCCTAGACAATCAGAAAAGTACAGGATAGTTCTTCTGCTATAGACATTCTGATTCTGTCTCTAAACAACTGAAATTTTATACAAGTTCACTTAGCTGTCAGGGCCTCGATGGTCTTATCCATGAAATTAGTGGTTGTGAGGATTTGATGTGGTAAAAATGTACAAACATTGAACAAAATAGTATCTCTTTATTAATACCCAACTGCTCAGACTTCTCTTGTTCATGAAATAAACCTGCTAGGCAGTCATTAACTTTCCTTTTGATCTGATTTATCAAGGAGAATCATTAAGCATCTTAGGAATTTGCCCCAGAGCTCTTGCTGAGCCAGCTCTGTTAGAGATGCATGCACAGATACAGGGCCTCCAGTATGTTGTACTGATCCTTGACATCTATACCAGATCCTCGAGACCAGAATGGACGTCTCTATCTCTATTATGCATGTGTGTTTGTATAAAAATTTGTTGCACATCAAACATCAAACATGACCAGAGCACAATGAAATATATTGCAACACAAGAGAGCAAATTGGAATATGCAGACTGCTTTGAAGGAGATAGGGAAATGTACCAGAAATACTCTATGAGTCAGAACTGTATTTGAACCCATCTTTACTTTCCTATGACCTTATACAATTTACTCAAACTCTTTAACCATCTGTTTATATGTCAAATATATATTTAAATCTATATTGCAGCATAGCAAGTTTCTTATGCCAATTAAATATTTGAATGAAGTAGCACACCTGTGACCCAATTGGCTCTCAGCAGCAGGATTGTTACTTGACGAGTGGAGAGATAATTTTTAGTTATCACTCTATATCTTAGTTAGTTGCATGACCTTACACTCTGCTGAACATACTTGGACTTCAATGTCATCCACAAAGTGAGTGGCTGAGATAAAAACCTAAAGATATTTCTACTTTTTTTTAAGATTTATTTATTTATGCATGGGGTATAGACCAGAGGTGCAGGGGGTGAGAGGATTCATCAGAGACAGAGCGGGGAGCAGAACAGGCGGATCTACTGAAATACACTGCTGAGGGGAGCAGTGGGTGAGACAGGAGAGGTCTGCTGCGCCATGTGGGTGGCTCCCTGGCCAGCTGGGGGTCGAACTGCAAAGGCTGTGGATAGCTTCACAGTGTTGTGCTTAGCCCTTTGCACCACCAGGGATGCCTCTACTATGTTTTTAAAGGAAACTACCTTTTTGGAAAAAATTTTCTATTTTTTACTAATCTTGCCAAAGCATCTCTGGGATTCAACAAGAGAATTAAACCCAAGTCCTGGCTTGTAAGGATACTTTACAACTGACCTCATTTTGCTGTTCCTATTAGAATTCTGACTTACAGATAGCTAAGGGCATACTATATGTTGTATTTATTCTTGACATCTATACCATGTCCTGTAGCACAGAAAAAAACAGCCCATCTTCATTTTCTATTTTCTTATTAGGAATGATAGTAAATTTTTAGGGGTGGGTAGAAAGCTGATTATTTATAGAGAAGCTATTTCTATCCTAGATCTTTTTTCTTTTAAATTGAGCATAGAGTAGACTAATGTATGTGAAAGTGCTTCCTTATGCATTTGCTTTGTCTCAAATAAAGTGATTAGTCATTTCATTTTAATAATTATTAAAAATAAATAGATGTATACCTGATCTTAAAAAAAAAATCATACACAGTTCCAATAGAATGAGAACGTTGCCTCTAAATTTTTCTCTTATGAAAACTGATTATGTATAATACATAAAAATGCAGCAAAATGATGAAAAATAAACTCATGGATTAAAATCTAGACTAGTTTGTCATTGAATATTCAGTGACTTTTATAATATAGGACTCAAGTAAATTATTTTCCTTGTCATATTATATTGTTTTTCAATTTTAAGGGAATTCATTACTTCAGCTTGAGTTGCTTGGGTTTTCTTTGTGTGAAATTCCAATCAAAAGGAAGCAAGAAGAAGGATATCTTCAAACTGATACAGGTGAAATTTTGTGTAAGTCATATTAATATTTTATCATTCTCAGTTGAAATCTCCTTAGTAGAGCAAACCAATCCAAAGTGTAAACATAGGAATTAAAACAAAATGCTTGTAAAATATACACACACACACACACACACAAACAAACCCTTCACAAACACAGAACTCTCATTCAAGGAGCTTAATGTTTATGAAAGAGGCACATGTTAAGATCACTTATATAATCCCCCTTCAACACATGTAGTGCTTAGTCTTCTGTTAGGGGAAGACATTAGGTTCGGTTTAATCTCTCCTGAAGTAGATCACTGCTATACAACAGACATTTGGAACATAAGATCAAAATGTGACTTTTGTATTATGATAAATTGAACTTTAATTCATACCAGAATAATAATTATTAATATTTTCTCAATTCAGAATTTAGAAAGTCTTATAAATCCTTCAAATAGGTTATATAATTTGATCCATCTATCAACTCCATGATTAGAAATTTCATTCTTAAATATTATCAGAAGGTTTTAATCATGTATGACTTTTGATGCCTTTCTTTAAGAATAAATAAAACATGGACCTCCCTGGTGGCACAGCGGATTAAGTGCAATGCTATGAAGTAGTCTGCAGCCTCTGCAGCATAGGTTCAAGTCCCAGCCAGCCATACGGTGCAACAGGCCTCTCCTGTCTCCTCGCTGCTCCCCTCAGCAGTGTCAGTCTGCCTGTTCTGTTCCCCGCTCTGTCTCTGGTGAATCCTCTCACCCTCCACACATCTGGCCTGTACCCCAGCTCTTGTGTAAATAAATAAATCTTTAAAAAAAGAATAAATCACAAACACACACACACACCCCATGAGAGAGAAGGAAATGAGAGAAAGAAGGAAAAGTTAAAAAGTAAAGAAATAATTTCATCAATATTTGTTCTATCTCTTTGAAGAATATCACTGATATTTTTATTGGTCTAACATTGAATCTGTAAATCGCTTTTGGTAAGATGACCATTTTGATAATGTTAATTCTTCCAATCCATGAACAGAGGATGTCTTTCCATTTCTTTGTGTCTTCTTTTTCTTTTAACAGTGTTTTATAGTTAACCCAAATGCCCAAAAATAGATGACTGGATCAAGAAGATGTGGCACATATACACAAGGGAATATTACTCAGCAATCAAAAAAGACAAACTTATGCAATTTGCAGCAACACAGATGGAGCTAGAAGGGATCATGCTCAGCGAAATAAGCCAGAAAGAAAAAGAAAAATACTGGATGGTCTCACTCATAGCAGGAATTTAGAAAACCTAAATAAGGGACCAGGAAAAAGACTAATTATAATAAAGTAAAAATCAAAATCAACAAGCAACTATAAACCAGAGATACACTATGGGGGGGATGAAGGTCAATATAAGGAGGGGTGCAATTGAATGGGGAATATAACCAAAACGAAAATGCATACATTGTGCAAAAATGAAAAATGATGTAATAATTATATAAAATAAAATACTAAAAAAAGAGAAAGAAAAGAAAGAAACCCCTGTCCTCTAACCCAAATCCCCAAGAATGAGAATAATACTACATTGACAAATGTTATAAACCATGATACAAAGTCAGCCAAGGTGGTTTGGCTGAAAAACATTTATGTAATGCCATTTTCTTGGGAGCTTACCAAACTTCTAAGGGAATGAATGAAATAAAAGGGGATGGTAAGATGGTATGTCACTTTAAAACAACAAAGAGAATTAGTGTAAAGAAGCACGTTAAAATTAAAATCCATAGTCCAATAGTCCTTAATATTTTATAGTTTATATTCCACCAATCCAATTAAAAAACCTGGCTCTCTTTGTAATTAATATTGAAAGTCAAATATTTCTGGGGGCGGGGAAAATGTCATATTTGCATTATTCTGTTATTTGAATTATATTTTATACAAAGTTAATGTGTAAACAATCTCAAAAGTGTTTTGGAAAGTACATTTTATTGCTGTAGATTTAAAACAAACTAAGACAGGGCCTCCCCTGGTGGCGCACGCAGTTGAGCGTCATGCTGTGAAGCTGTACGCAGCCTCTGCAGCTCTGGTTTGATTCAGGACAACCTGCGAGGGTCCCACATGGCACAACAGACCTCTCCTGTCTTTCCCACTGCTCCCCTCAGCAGTGTATTTCAGTCAGTCTGCTGTTCTGTTCCCCACTCAGTCTCTGGTGAATCCTCTCACCCTCCCACGCATCTGGCCTGTGCCCCGGTTCTTGTATAAATAAATAAATCTTAAAAAAAAAACTAAGATAATTCTATTAGTTTAAAATTTTAATAATGTTAACTGTAAAAAGCAGTTTTTTTTTTTCTCAAGGACAGTGAAAAAAAGGGAAAGAGAAGAAACTAAAATCTGAATTTAATCTATTCTCTAGTTGAATGTGGCATTGCCATAATCTGAAATCATGTTTATGGTGTCTGCAAAGCTTTCTCCTCCCATTTATTTACTTTCCTTCCTCCCCTAACATACACATTGGAAGATTTTCCACAAGGGATCTGCAATGGTTATGAGTGTGTGTTAGAGAGAGGATCTTAAATTGCTATGCTCTCCAAGTATTCTTAAACATCACCATTGGGAGTGGAAATTGCTATAAGCATTCTGAAAATAATTTTCAGATTGCTTTAATATTTTGCATAACTTTGATTCAGCAACTCCACTACTAGGAATTTATGATGAGGTGTTAATCAAGATATGCATACACATGTATTTGTAGCATTATTTAAAAGTATTTTTTTGAGAATAACATGTCTAGCATTTGTGGTTTGGTTAAAAAAATAGTATATATCTGGGCCTCCCCGGTGGTGCAGCGGTTGAGCACTGGGTTGCAAAGCTGCCCGCGGCCTCTGCGGCGCCGGTTTGATACCTGGCTGCTCCCCGGCCACCGGAGGAGGGTCCCACATGGTGCATAGACCTCTCCTGCCTCCCGCTGCTCCCCTCAGCAGTGTACTTCGGTCCTTCTGCCTGCTCTGCTCCCCGCTCTGGCTCTGGTGAATTCTCTCACCCTCCCGCGCTTCTGACTGTACCCAGTGCTTGTATAAATAAACAAATAAATAAAAAATAAAAACAACAACAACAACAAAAAGTTCACTACAACTCCATTTAGGCAAACAAAAGAGTTGGCAACTTTATTAAGTGGAATCATGCATAACTTTTCTGTTAGCTTTATTTTCTGCAATATACGCTTGTGTGTGTGTGTTTACCAATCATGTACCATGTATGCCACTGACTTTGAATATGCCTTGCCTCTTCTGTATTTGAGCTCCCAGTTGCACATCCAGTGAAAAAGTATTCCAAGAGCAGGCCTCCCTGGTGGTGCAAGAGGTTAAGTCGCAGAACTCTGAAGCTACCCGCAGCCACTGCAGCACAGCACTGCAGGAGTTTGATCTCCAGGGCCTGCCAGAAATCTGACCCACATGGCGCAGCAGACCTCTCCTGTCTCACCCACTGCTCCCCTCAGCAGTGTATTTTAGTCAACCCACCTGTTCTGCTCCCCACTCTGTCTCTGGTGAATCCTCTCACACCCCGCATCTCTGGCTTGTACCCAGTTCTTGTATGAATTTTTTTTTAATTTAAATAATAAATTTTCTGCACAGCAAAAGAGACAATAACAAAAACAAAGAGAAACCCCACCAACTGGGAGAACATTTTTGCACCCAACACTAATGATAAAGGACTGATCACAAAAATCTGCAAAGAGCTGATGAGACTCAGCAACAACAAAGAAAATAATCCAGTCAAAAAATGGGCAGAAGAGCTAAAAAGAAACTTCTCTGAAGAGGAAATGCAAATGGCCAACAGACATATGAAAAAATGTTCAACATCACTTGTAATCAGGGAAATGCAAATCAAAACTACCATGAGATACCATCTCACACCAGTGAGAATGGCACATATTAAAAAAACTAGCAACAACAAATGTTGGCGAGGATGTGGAGAAAAAGGAACTCTTGTGCACTGTTGGTGGGAGTGCAAACTGGTCCAACCACTATGGAGAGCTGTGTGGAGATTTCTGGACCTACTAAACATAGAGCTTCCATATGATCCAGCAATTCCACTCCTAGGTATTTACCCAAAGGACACAGAAACATCAATTCCAAAGAGCACCTGCACTCCTATGTTTATAGCAGCACTGTTTACAATAGCTAAGCTTTGGAAACAACCCAAATGCCCAAAAATAGATGACTGGGTCAAGAAGATGTGGTACATATATACCATGGAATATTACTCAGCATTCAAAAAAGATAAACACATGCAATTTGCAGCAACATGGATGGCACTGGAAGGGATCATGCTCAGCGAAATAAGCCAAAAAGAAAAAGAAAAATACCGGATGGTCTCACTCATAGCAGGAATCTAGAAAACTTAAATAAGGGACCAGGAAAATGAATATAAGAAAGTGAAAATCAAAATCAACAAAAAACTATGAACCAGAGACACTTTTTGGGGGGCGGGAGGGGAAGGATTGGGGTCAGAATAGGGCGTTTGCAATTGTATGGGGGAATATAAAAATAAAATTTAATATTTAAAAAAAAAAAAATAATAAATTTTATTTTTATATTCCCCCATACAATTTCAAACGCCCCATTCTGACCCCAATCCCTCCCCTCCCGCCCCCCACCCCCCAAAAAGTGTCTCTGGTTCATAGTTTTTTGTTGATTTTGATTTTCACTTTCTTATATTCATTTTCCTGGTCCCTTATTTAAGTTTTCTAGATTCCTGCTATGAGTGAGACCATCCGGTATTTTTCTTTTTCTTTTTGGCTTATTTCGCTGAGCATGATCCCTTCCAGTGCCATCCATGTTGCTGCAAATTACATGTGTTTATCTTTTTGAATGCTGAGTAATATTCCATGGTGTATATGTACCACATCTTCTTGATCCAGTCATCTATTTTTGGGCATTTGGTCTGTTTCCAAAGCTTAGCTATTGTAAATAGCTGCTATAAACATAGGGGTGCAGGTGTTCTTTGGAATTGATGTTTCTGTGTCCTTTGGGTAAATACCTAGCAATGGAATTGCTGGATCATATGGAAGCTCTATGTTTAGTAGGTCCAGAAATCTCCACACAGCTCTCCATAGTGGTTGGACCAGTTTGCACTCCCACCAACAGTGCAGAAGAGTTCCTTTTTCTCCATACCCTCGCCAGCATTTGTTGTTGCTAGTTTTTTTAATATGTGCCATTCTCACTGGTGTGAGATAGTATCTCATGGTAGTTTTGATTTGCATTTCCCTGATTACAAGTGATGTTGAACATTTTTTCATATGCCTGTTGCCCATTTGCATTTCCTCTTCAGAGAAGTTTCTTTTGAGCTCTTCTGCCCATTTTTTGACTGGATTCTTTTCTTTGTCGTTGCTGAGTCTCATCAGCTCTTTGCAGATTTTTGTGATCAGTCCTTTATCATTAGTGTTGGGTGCAAAAATGTTCTCCCAGTTGGTGGGGTTTCTCTTTGTTTTTGTTATTGTCTCTTTTGCTGTGCAGAAGCTCTTTAATTTGATGTAGTCTCAGCTGTTTATCTTTGCCTTCACTATCACTGCTTTGGGTGATGTGTCTGTAAAGATGTCTTTGATGTGCAAATCACGTAGTGTTTCGCCTATATTTCCTTCTATGTATTTTATGGTTTCAGGTCTTTTCTCTAGTTCTTTAATCCATTTTGAGTTGATTTTTGTGTATGGTGTGAGGTAGTGGTCAAGCTTCATTCTTTTGCATGTAGCGACCCAGTTTTCCCAGCACCATTTATTGAACAAACTTTCTTTGCTCCAATGCATAGTCTTTGCTCCTTTGTCAAAGATTGGTTGACCATAAATCTGTGGGTTTATTTCTGGATTTTCTATTCGATTCCATTGGTCTGTATGTCTGTTCTTGTTCCAATACCATGCAGTTTTGATTATTATGGCTTTGTAGTAGAGTTTGAAGTCTGGGAGTGTGATGCCTCCATTCCCTTCTTTTTTTTTCAGTAGAGCTTTGGCTATTCGGGGTTTTTGGTGATTCCATATGAATTTCATCAATAATTGTTCTATTTCTTTGAAGAATGACATTGAAATTTTGATTGGAATATTATTGAATCTGTATATTGCTTTTGGTAGGATGGCCATTTTAATAATGTTTATTCTTCCAGTCCATGAGCAGGGGATGTCTTTCCATTTCTTTGTGTCTTCTTCTATTTCTTTTAACAGTGTTTTATAATTTTATTTGTATAGGTCCTTTACCTCTTTTGTTAGATTTATTCCCAAATATTTGATTTTTTTTTGTTTCGATAATAAAAGGGATGTTTTTTTTGATTTCTTCTTCTTCAGATTTATTGTTTGTGTATAGGAAGGCTACTGACTTGTGCGTTTTGATTTTGTATCCTGCCACTTTACTGAATAGATTGATGAGTTGAATTAGTTTTTCTGTGGAGATTTTGGGGTTCTCTATGTATATTATCATATCATCTGCAAATAGTGATAGTTTGACTTCTTCTTTTCCTATTTGGATTCCTTGTATGTCTTTCTCTTGTCTTATTGCTCTGGCTAGGACTTCCAGTATTATATTGAAAAGCAGTGGTGAGAGTGGACATCCTTGTCTTGTTCCAGATCTTAATGGAATTGCTTTCAGCTTTTCACCATTGAGAATGATACTGGCTGTTGGCTTGTCATAGATGGCCTTTATGATGTTGAGGTATGTTCCTTGTATCCCAATAATTTCTTGTATGAATTTTAAAAAAAAAAGAAAGAAAAAGGTTTCCAAGGTGGTTGTGGAACACAAAAAAGGAAGGCAAAATAATTGGTAGAAAAGTAACCTACAGATTCACCTGACTGACACCAGATCGTGATTCAAATACAAAGTAAAATTTTATTATATCATCAGTAACAATTTGATTTTTTTTGTTTCTGTGGTTAACAAGAGTTGTCCTAGTTAATACATTGTGCCAGTTATCAATTTTTTGCTTCTGTGATCCAAATCTATACCTTTTTCTTTACTCTTTGATTCTCAAACTGGACATTATAAACATTTCTCTTTGTCAACAGACATAGTGTTAAGACTTTGTCAGTGGAGGATGCTTCAAACCAGTGTTCCAGAGGACATCTTCTTTAGTATTAAATGTATTTCTTGGTGGTGGCATTGGCAGAGATGGAGATTTAAAGGGACATATCATGCAGTGAGTTTCAGTGGCAAACCAGCAAACAACTTCCCAGTGAGTAGTTTCCTGCCCGTCAGCCCTTGGACACGTCCTCAGTGAACCTCACCATGCAGTGGTCCTCAGAGAGACTGTAGGGTAAATGGTTTTCCAGGCTTTTCTGCCCTCCCACCATTAGGATCGCCCTGCCTGATGGGGCACCTGCAGTTGTTACACATCTTTGCAAACTATCTTGTTTACTCCTGTGGACCATGGGAGGAGTATTGAGAGAGTCACCAAGAGAAGCAGAAGTGGGAACGAAACACGAAAGAAGCAGGAAAGAGAAGGGGAGAAAGAAGACAGAGAAGCCCAGAGTGAAGACTTGCCGGGAGCTGGAGGCCTGCCAGCCTCCTGGCCCCCTAGCACCCTTACGTGCCATGTGCCTGTTTGCCACACTACATGTAAAGCTCAATAAAAACCTGAGAAACCCACTGAAGGCTCCAAGACTCTTCTTTATCGTCTGTAGGATCCTAGATAACCCGCACTGTGCCTATCCTGCCACTACAGAGACCTTCTCCATGGGCCCCAATTTGAGCCTCAGGCAAGGCAGGAATGCAGAAGCCTCTGCCAACTGCGTTCTTTCTGTGAGTGGTTTCCCTTGGCATAGAAATGGTTTCCCTCCCCTGCTATTTGTGTGTTCTTTCGAATTCATTTTAACTCTCTTTGCAATTAAACTTTAACTTGCAAATTAACTTTAACTCTTGGTGTTAGTTAATAATTCTTTCTATTAATTGTTTTCTGTTCAATTTACTGTATAAGTCTCTATACTGAAGCTTAACAGATACATAGTTAAGCTATATATCAGTAAAATGGTACCATCTAACCTATGGGCATATGAAAATATGGTTACTTGGAATCATAGTGAAACAAAGTCTTTTGAGTCGTCTAATATTGAGTTTAAATACTAGCTCTGTTACTCTGGTTGTGTAACTTTAGGAGAGTCTCCAAATATCTCTGATCTCTAAAATTGGGTGAATGCTCATATTTTAATTTTTTTTTCATATTTTAATTTTTTTAAATAGGGTTAGTAATGATTATCTTTTAATGTAACTATACAGCTTAAAGGATCAGGGCCTCCCTGGTGGTGCAGGTGGTTGAGCACTGTACTGTGAAGTTGTCCACAGCCCCTGCAGCACAAGTTCGATCCCCCAGCCAGTGGGGAGCTACCCACATGGTGCAGCAGACCTCTCCTGACTCGGCCGCTGCTCCCCTTGGCAGTGTATTTCAGTTGGTCTGCCTATTCTGTTCTCCTGGTGAGTCTGTCTCTGTCTCTGGTAAGTTCTCTCACCCCCCACACCTCTGGCCTGTACCCCAGTTCTTGTATGCATGGATAAATAAATCTTTAAAGAAAATACTTAAGGATCACATTACAGTAGTAATTTCATTTACTTTCATATTCAATAGATTGTGTCCCCCTCATACTCATGATAGTTCTTGCGTACAAAGAATTCCTGACTATAGCTACATTGTTGTTCTCTCATTTTATTTCCTTTGCCAAATGAAATAGGTGAATAGCACTTTTCCTAAAATTAACCAATACTTAGAGCAATTGTCATACTCTTTCTCATGCTCTTATTTGGAACCTCTATGACATTATATAAGCAAAACTTAGTAAGATAAATCTTGTTCTCCAGGTTTATCTGATCCCTCTTAATACTTTCTCTCATTAAAATAGACACTCCTATACCTTGATTTATGGGCTTTTAAGACTAACAAATCCTGATTCTTATATGCAAATATCATATGCTTAAATTATTTTTGTATTGATTTTTAAAATTAATTTAAATACAACATGTGGTATGTGTCTATTAAAACGTTTCTATAACTTCACAATGTCATCTATTCCCCAAAAGTATTTGTGTCCTTTATTTTTATTGTATATATCACTTGTCATTATTTATGTTTATTTTTGAATTACTGTTTAGTTTAGTATACAGTACCTGTTCTTCCACCAATAATGCATTAACATGATTCTCTACTAGTAGCATATTGGAAACACAGCCTCTAGTGCCTATAAAACCCTCCTGTCTGAGTGGGGCTATGTAGCAAGTCAACATGATTGAGTACATGGAATTTGAGGACCTTGTACAATGGATGAATATTTATCTCTTCCTTTATTTTATTTTTTAAAGATTTATTAATTTATTTATACAAGAACCAGGGTACAGGCCAGATGCGTGGGAGGGTGAGAGGATTCACCAGAGGGAGAGCGGGGAACAGAACAGGTAGAGTGATGAAATACACTGTTGAGGGGAGCTGAGGGGAGCAGTGGCTGACGGGGATCGAACCGGCGCTGCAGAGGCTACAGACAGCTTCACAGAACAGCGCTCAACCGCCTGTGCCACCAGGGGAGGCCCTGTTTCTACCTTTAATGGCTCTGGGCCCTATTAATCAGGAGTACCTGAGATACAAATGGCACAAAATCAACTCATTCCCTGAACAAATGACCTACATCAAAACCAGAATATATTGTCACATGTAACAGGGAAATCAAAGGTTAAATTAGAATTGATGCCAAATTTGACCAAAGCACTCAGGGGGAGTTTTGTTATACCAGCTCTCTGTTCTTCTGTATGATTGTTCATTTATTTATTGTATATTCACACCTACACAATGCATTGGGGTGAGAAAATGATGATTGTATTCTACTGTTTCCTTTCTTAAAGCCTTGGTGCAGGGGGAGGGTTCTGAAGTGTTCAGTGGATCACAAGCACATTCCTAGATTTGTCACTTTTGCCAGGAAAAAAATGTTATCCAACAATTAGCCAACTGTGACCAGAGGGGCAGATATACTGATTATAAGTCCTGTCAGAAAATATGTTACAGGTAGATATTGTTTGCAATCATGCTGTTTTCTTATCAAAAAAAAAAATATGAAATCACTCCACAATAAGATGGCAGTGATAATGAAATATCACTAGGTTTGAAAAAGATTTATACAGGACAGGAGCTATAGATGAAAGGTATTAACATTTACTATAATTATAAAATAAGAGTGAAGACCACTATGTAGCAGAAATAGAAACAATATTTTTTCTTTATCTGTGACTATATCCTTTGCCTGTCTTGTTAACCCACCCTCTCTCCCCAAGGAAATACCAAACTTAAAGAGCAGAGACCCGTGACTTTTATTCCTCATGTTTCCATGACAACTATCACAGAGAAAGGAAAGGAGCTAACATATATTAAGCACTATGCATTGACATGTGATCTATTTAATGCACCAAGCACAGTAACTTGCTCAGAGCAGTCAGTTGATAACTGATTAAAGAATTCGATGAATACAAATTGAGGTTATATATCCGGCATAAGGTATCTTCTTAAAAATCAAGACTAAATAGAAAACAACACTGTATTATATTACAAAAGCAAGCAACTCTATTATTTGGCATTTAAATAACACTTTCAGATTTATTTTTTATTTTTTTATAGATTTATTTATTTATGCATACAAGAGCTGGGGTACAGGACAGAGGTGTGGGGGTGGGGGGCTGAGAGGATTCACCAGAGACAGAGTGGGGAACATAACAGGCAGACTGACTGAAGTACACTGCTGAGGGGGCAGTGGGCTAGACAGGAGAGGTCTGCCACGCCATGTGGGTAACTCCCTGGCCGGGGATTGAACATGTGCTACATTGGCTGCAGACAGCTTCATAGGTTGCATCTTAACCCCTTGTGCCACCAGGGAGGCCCAGACTATCATTATTATTATTTTTTTTTTAAAGAAAGAAATGTTCTACTAGAAATCATTACCAGGGACATCTGGAATTTTGGTTTCTAGATTCATGTAGTTCAGTCAGTCCATTGCATTTAAGAATATACTGTCAGAGGCACATCTAGAAAGCTAAATGAGGGGAATATCTTCTTAAGTGGATCCAGAAAGTAGCTTAATATCTCATTCATCTCACAACAACTTGTCACCATGGGATTCCTGGTTCCCTATATACCTACATTACATGAGGAAGGTGGCCAAAAAGTCTGTGGGACTGGCAGAGTCAGGAGAGGGAGAGTAAAACTACAATAGCAACCAAAGTCAGTCATGCCTAAGTAGGAAACAGGATGGTCCATTTGGGGGGCACAAGTCTCCTGGACTGCTCAGAAGTGAGGAGGACCATGACCTCCATCCTTTGTTCTGGAGACTAGAAGCGGTGCTCTGACTTTGAATCCTTGCAAATTCACACAGTCTGGTGTGGCATGCTGACCTAGAAGAAGCAGGGAGTTTGTTCCCAGTGCACAAAACCTCATCTAGGTACAAAACCTACCCGACTTCCCTTTGGTTCCTAGTCCACTACTATTTGGGGAGCTTCTCCCAATAAAAAGAAAAATAACTACTGATCAGGCATGGAGCTGACATACTTGGGGTTTCTGGAAGTTAGCTAGGTATCCTAAAAAGCACACACCCATTCCCGCCCTGCAACTCTGGGTTCTTAGCCCATTGAAGACTTGTAGGTATGACCTGCTAAAAAGCACACTGCCAGCTGGGCAGAAGTTGAGCCTATCTCCGAGCCTCACTGCTGTATCTAGCTCTGTGGTACTGAAAGCTACTTGTCATTTCCCCACCTAGAATCCTTGGGCTTCTAGTGGCTTCTAACCTACTGCAGTAGGAAACCTTGCGTCTCCCAGAGAAATCTCAGATTTCTGGATAGGAGTGAATTGACGGGACTTGGAACTGCTGGTGCTATGCTTGAAGACCCAAGAAGCATTACCCCTCCTCCATCTGCATTTGTCAGGTATTTGAACAGCCTAACTACAACTTAATCTGCAAATTCTTTGGTACCTGTCTGCCTGCAGCTGAAGCTGGCAGCCCCCTGCTCATTCTGCTAATGCCTCAGGAGAAAGATATGCCAGCAAAACCTATGGAGATTAAAACAAGGTTGCAGTGAGAGGGTTGGTTTCAGTTTAAGGCTTCTGGGAGAACAGAATGAGTGGACTTCTTGACCACTTTGAACAGATCATGATTGTAAATCTCTCCCCATAACTGAAGCAGTTACAACACCAATAGGAGCTTATGCTGTTGAAAGTTACTGCAGGACCCTCCAAACCCTCCACATACACAGGTTTCACACTGTAGAGTGGGTTTCTGGACCACAACTGTGCACTGGTGCTTGGCTCATTACCCTGATTGATAGCAAAGCCAATATAACAGCAGAAAGTTCAGATCCAAGACCAATACCCTGGCCTACAATTCTAAACTAAGTTCATCACAGCAAGACTGGGAGGGAAAGCAGACTAACTTAATCTACAGAAATAAACAGAACATCAAACAGAATAGAGAGGCAGAAGAATTAAGTCCAATCCGTGAATGAAGACAAAACCTTGGGGGAAAATATCTAATACAAAACAAAACAACAACAACAACAAAATCATTAACCAAACTACTGGGAGAAGATTTAAGAATACCAATCTTAATGATGCTTAGTGAAATTAGGAGAACAATGAGTGAATAAAATGAAAAATATAGTAAGGGTAGGAAAATATGAATAAGTTCCAGACAGAAATCACATAAATATAAAATGCAGGGCCTCCCCAGTGGCGCAGCGGTTGAGCACTGGGTTGCGAAGCTGCCCACAGTCTCTGCAGATCCGGTTTGATCCCCGGCCGCCGGGCGAGGGTCCCACATGGCATGCAGACCTCTCCTGCCACCCACTGCTCCCCTCAGCAGTGTATTTCATCGGTCTGTCTGCTCTGTTCCCCGCTCTGGCTCTGGTGAATTCTCTCACCCTCCCGCGCTTCTGACTGTACCCAGTGCTTGTATAAATAAATAAATAAATCTTTAAAAAAAAAAAGAAATATAAAATGCAATAGTTAAAATTGAAAGTACAAGAGAGGAGGTCACAAGTAGACTCAATAAGGTCAATGAATGAATCAGAAAGATAGAACATAAAGTGGTGGAAATCATCCAGAAAGACCAGAAAAACAGAAAAGAATTAAGAAATGAACTCATTATACGAGACTAATGGTCAGCATCAAAAGGAACAACATTCATATCACAGACCCCAGAAGAAAAAGGATCAGGAATCATATTGGAAAAAAATAATAGCTAAGTATTCCATTAAACTGGGGGAGGAAGCACATGTGGGTTACAAGAAGTTCAAAGAGCCCTAAACAAAATGAACCCAACCAAATGTCCAACAAGAAATGTCATAGTTTGTGCGGCAGTGGTTCAAGATAGAGGAGTCTTAAAGGAGCATAGAAAAACAAGGAGACCCTTTATAAGACTATTAGTAGATTTCTTGCATAAGCCTTGCAGGGGACAAGGGATAGCATGACATTTTCCATGTGCCAAAAGGAAAAGATCCCCAACCAATAATCTATATACAGCTAGACTTGTTTATAAACAATTTCGAAAGAATTCAGTTTCTCAAAATCAGCCTAGCCAGCAATAATAAAGAGGTGTCTAAAAAATGTAAAGACATTTCACATACAAACAATAAGACTCCAAATGAAGGAAGTAAAAAAGGAGGGACAACAGGCCGGAAGCAGGAAGGCACAAACGGGGACTGTGTAAGGAACATTAGTTGGTTCATTGAAACAAAAAATGTCAGACTCAGCAATACAGTGAGCTAGTGTGTACACACTTCCCAGGGATACTTTACCCTCAACTTTTTTTTTAATTTTATTTTTATATTCCCCATACAATTGCAACCCCCTTATTTTCACCCCAACCCCTCCTTTCCCTATCCCGTCCCCCCCCATAGTGTGTCTCTGGTTCTCATAGTTGTTTGTTGATTTTGATTTTTTCTTTCTTATAGTTATTCTTTTTCTTGGTCCCTTATTTAGGTTTTCTAGATTCCTGCTATGAGTGAGACCATCTGGTATTTTTCTTTTTCTTTCTGGCTTATTTCTCTGAGCATGATCCCTTCCAGCTCCATCCATGTTGCTGCATCTTTGAGAGTTACTTTTGTTTTGGTCCATTAGCACTATTTTTCATTTCTGACTTTTTATTGAAACTTTTCATATTTATTTTTTCCCACTGTGCAGTGATTTTCTGGTGTTTATGGGAACCCAGAAAGCCAAGGATATTCTCAGATGCAGCTGAATTTAAATACATAATGGGTTTAAACCGAAGCAAAATGCTGCCTCTAGCATCTGAGAGCAAGTTATAGCTTCGGAAGCAATGACTACGCAAACCAGTAGTGGTGCTCCCTAAGAATGCTTCTTACAGAAGAACACTAGGACCATACTCCTAAGTAGAGCTAAAATAATGCACTAGGGGAAACAATAACCCATACTGCTTTCTCTTGTCAAAGTGTTATTATTTATGGTAATGTACAGTTCACACATTTAAGTATCCAATGGATTTTTGCATATATACAGTCCTGTGAAAGTATCACAATCAGGGCCTCCCCAGTGGGGCAGCGGTTGAACACTGGGCTGTGAAGCTGCCCGAAGCCTCTGCAGCGCCGGTTTGATCTCCGGCCACCGGCAAGGGTCCCACATGGTGCAGCAGACCTTTCCTGCTGAGCCTGCTGCTCCCCTCAGCAGTGTTCCTCATCAGTCTGCCTGTTCTGCTCCCCATTTCTGGCTCTGGTGAATCCTCTCACCCTCCTGCACTTCTGACTATACCCAGTGCTTGTATAAATAAATAAATAAATAAATAAACAAACAAATAAATAAATAAATAAATAAATAGATAGATAGATAGATAGATAAATAAATAAATAAATCTTTAAAAAAAAAGTATCACAATCAAACACATTTCATCACTCAAAAAGAATACCTATGTTGGGGCCTCCCTAGTGGTGCAGGGGTTAAAGACAGTGCCATCAAGCTATCCCCAGCCATTGCAGCAGGAGTTCGATCCCCGCCTGCCAGGGAGCTAACCCACAGGGCACAGCAGACCTCTCCTGTCTCGCCCGCTGCCCTCCTCAGCAGTGTGTTTCATCAGTCTGCCTGTTCTGCTCCCTACTGTGTTTCTGGTGAATCCTCTCATCCCCTGCACCTCTGGCCTATACCCCAGTTCTTGTGTGCATAAATAAATATAACTTTGGAAAAGAATGCCTGTGTCATTTAGCAGTTAGGCTCAAAACTCCTCAACCCTAGGTAGAGTCAAATCTATGTCTGTGTATACAGTTTCTAGTGTTCCATTTTCTATGCCTCAAAAAAAAAAAAAATCCACCATTCTTATCTGATAGCTTTGTTTGTACTCCTTCAATTTAATAAGCAAACAAACAGGATAGTATCATAATAATACTTGGCGTGCTTTTGGCATTATGCTTAGCATTTTATATGTAAGGTCTCAGGACAGCATCACCCTTCACTGTAATTAAGAGAAATGCTTATTAGTGTTATATGGAAAAATCTATATTCACTTCCTGCACTGTGTATTGTTCTCTGCAGTCAGAATATTGTTCCCATCCCGAAAATCCATAAGAGGTAATTTAACATAACAGTTAGACTTATGGACATTGGAGTTATGTTGTCTCAGTTTGAATCCTTGCATCACCAGTTGGTGTGAGTTTTGGCGAGCCGCTTATTATTTCTGTATTCAATTTCTTCATATATAAAATTAGGAGATATTTACTGTCATGTAGGTTGATTGTGGAGATTAAGTGACAAAATAAAGTTACAGTAACATAACAGTGCCCATCCAATACTGCATGTTTTATACCAGTCGATATATCATTATTATGTAGCATTTTAGTGTTTGATGATAGAATCAGCAAGATAAGCTCCTGTGAATTGGATATATGGACAAAGATGGAAGGCATTATGGTCAGTGAAATAAGTCAGAAAAAGAAAGACGATACATAACGGGATGGGGTCACTCGTGTGGAATATAGAGAAACCAGAGTGTCACATAAGGCCAAACTCAAAAAATAAAACTTGAGAGTTGACTATAGAACTGAGGGTCCCAGAGGGGGTGGGCAAGGGAGATGGTGCGAGAACAAAGCAGGTGGACAGTGGTAAATGCTGGGTGTTCTGGGTGTCTGTGTGGTCCCTGTGGTAACAACACCTGGAGGGGGAGGTTTTATGCTATTATAACACAAGCCACATTATAAACCAATGTTAACTTACTAATAATTACAGATAAATAAAACAAGTGTGCAAGTGTGGAAAGGGCTTTGAATTACCTACAGGGATCGACAAAGCTACAGGACTGCCTCTTGCTGGTCCGCAATGGAGGGGTAGGCTTCCAGGCCAAAAAAATAAAAAAGAAGAATACCATAAACAGCAGCACGAGCTAGAGCTAGTTAAACAAAATCCCAGTGTTCTAGGAAGATAACATTAGTAAAATATAGTCTATCTCCTTAAGTATGAATGGAGTCATAGTCCATGGATTTAGAAACAAATTATGTTTAGAAAGATATGTTTTTTGGACATTTGACTTCTCTCTCAATACACGGTGGACTGTTAACATGTTTGAGTTCCATATCTAACCACGCCACCGTAAGTTCTGGGACCATGGTTTAGTCCCAAGGTAACATGGGTGGGAGAGCTCAAAACATCTGTGACAAAAAAAAAAAAAAAAAAAAAAAGCTTCCTCTCAAATTTTAACTATAGTTAAAATTTAACAGTTCTAGGCAGGGAATGGGAAAAAAAAGGATAATTTAAAAATTTTAAGCCCATGAGCAATGAAAGGAATCTGAATCTTCAAGAAGAAAACAATTTAACTCCTTTATCTGATGCTTGTGTTCCTAAAATGTCTCATTCCACATACTGTTAACTCTCTCGGCTTCTGTTACTTTCTGTTTTCTATTCCTAGGTAATACTATCTCTTCAAAGAAAACCCTCTAGCACTGCAAAACTGCACCATTTCTATACAATCTTCCATTCACTCACAGAGTTTTACAGCAAAATCTGCTTCTCTTTGTATCTCATCACTTACTACCTCACATTCTCAGTTACTACCACGGTCTTTCCATGTCCAGTGGAGCAATCTCTTCCCTGAGAGATCCCTGCAGCAGCCTGAGGCGGCTTGAGAGTTGAAAAAACATAAATTCAAAATTAAATGCTGAATTGCAAAGTAGGGGAGTACTTAACTTTTATAATTTTTTCACTATGCAAGACTTTCCTAGATTGTAAATCCTGAGGGCATGGGGACATGATCATTTGATTAGCTTTTGGAGTACTGATTTTCCACCTTAAGTAGGATAGCAGGATAACCTTTTTTCTTTTTTTTTTTCTTTTTTTTTTAACATCTCTGGGTATGATATCCAGGAATCAGATTTTTCAAATTTCTCTGGTGGTTTCAATTGGTAGCCAAGGTTGAAAACAGCCTTGCATTTCCTAGTTAAAGATTGTTTACTATGAAGTCTCCTTGCCTAATTCTCAGTATTAGTGTTTTTATGATCTGTTCCCAAAGGTGAGCTCACTACTGATTCAGAATCTCTCCATCTCTGTCTCTCCTTCCTTCTGTTCCTCTTCTCTGTCTGTCTGTCTGTCTGTCTCTCTCTCACACACACAGGAAATTGAGCCACTCCATACAATTAAAATAAATTATGAAAAGCAGAATGGAGATTCCCAAAAATTTAAAATTAAATTTATATATGATCCAATTTTCTCACTTCCTAGTATTTACCCAAAGAATATGAAAACACTATATGAGGAGATTTATGTATTAATGAACTCAATTAGACTTGTTACTCGGATGTACCCAAATTGACCAGTCACACATTTTTGTCAGGACAAAAGAAGTTTTATTACCTGTAGAGGTAATAATAGAGGCAAATATTAATAATATAAATTCCTCATACTCTGACTCTACAACTAAGCACCAGAAAGGGTTTTAAAGGAAAAGGAGGGTAAATGGGACATAAAATAATTTGGTGATTGGGTGTTGGAAGCATTGAGCAATGCTTATCATCAGAGCATACTCACAGGTGTACTTAAAAGAAAGAAAGTATGAGCCTATAGTATGTGGATTGCCCTAAGCCGTGTCTGAATAGGGAATTGGATCACCAGCTACCTGAAGTTCTGTTGGAGGGGATGGAGTAAATCAGTGACAGATCTTACCCTGACATCCTGTAGACACTAGATCGACATCACGCTGGATAAGGAAAGAGTCAGGTACAGACTAATAATTGCCTTATAATTTCCAGGAGTGGGAAAACCCTGCGTGAGGAGAGGAAATGAAACCCATTTTCACATACCTGGTTGGAGCTCAAGCAGAGACAAACAATGACCTTGACCCTCTGCCCTGATCACGGATGCACTTTCTAAATATGTCCTCCCAACTACCCTCACAGAGCCGGGTTAAACCCCTCCTGACCGGCGCTGGTTCATTCACGTGTGAGCCACTAATAAGGTCTGACTGAGTTAAATTGATTTATAATGACGCACATCTTAAACTTATATAGTTAAAATGCAGTGTTTCAATAGAAGAACTTACAGCTTTTTTTAAAGATAAAGCATATGTGAGTGTATTATTAATGGAAAATAATGCCATTAAAAGTTGTAACTGCCTGCAGCATCTCAGCACCACAGCCATTGGTTATGTAAAACATAATTATATAATTACATTGATTATGTAAAACAAAATAGCACCATGTATATTTTTGTTGCTTCTTTGAATGCTGATGGGTCTGGTGATTTTCTTGGTCAGAATATGTAATATTTCTACTTAACAAAGACAACGTGGACATTTCCTGCTTTCTTGGATAAATATCAATGTAAACAGTAGCTAGAGATGCAACAGACTCATTTCAGTTTTCATTGTGCCCCAAAGGGCCGCCCCAGTGGCACAGCGAGTTGAGCACAGCGCTGTGAAGCTGCCCCAGCCTCTGCAGTGATGGTTCCATACCGGCCGGCCAGGGGCCAGGGAGATTCCCACATGGAGCAGCAGACCTCTCCTGTCCCGCTCGCTGCTCCCTGCAGCAGTGTATTTCAGTCAGTCTGCCTGTTCTTCTCCCCACTCTGTCTCTGGTGAATCCTCTCACCCCCCACACCTTTGGCCTGTACCCCAGCTATTATATAAATAAAAATAAATAAATAAATCTTTAAAAAAAAGTGCCCCGCAGTTTGTTTAAGTGCACATTTTGCATCTTCTTTTTAAAGTGAAACTTTAGAAATGGATCTTGAGAACATGGATACATAGTTCAAAAAAAAAAAAAAAGGTTTACAATATTAAGAAAACCAAAACACTTTCAGAAACAGGAAATCAACATCTTTTAATGTTTTAGTTTTCACTTGTGAAAATATATATAATATATATCACACATACATACGAGTCCCACAACTTGAATCTGAGAAAGTTAACAAAAGGGCACATATAAGGGGCACATCTATCTTTTCATACAGTTTTCAGTTAAACAGACAATAACAGCAACAAAGCCCAGGAAGCCTGTGTACATGACTCTGAGAGCTAAATCGGGATAGCTCTTAGCTCTGTAGAGAATGGAAGTTATCTTTGGAAAAAATACTGTTTCTACTCAATAGGCCTGTCAAACCAGCAGACAATGTATAGAAATCTGGACAAAGACACCAGGGGCAACATGAATGCCTGTGCTTAACTTGACAGCCAGTCTGCTACTCTGCCCTTTCTCTAAAACCTGAGGCCTCGACTGGTTCAAAGAAGCAAATAGCAGGGCTGGCTTTGGAATGGCAGAATTTTTGGTCAGCTGCTGAAACACAATTCTGTAACAGACTAAATATTTAAAAGGACTGTAAACACTGTGCTGGTGCTGGGAAATACATAAAAAGAACATTTGCTATCTCTCTCTCTTACACAAAAGACACAGGCATAGATCTTTGGTTTGTCACATGTGTAGCCCTATCCTGACATTTACCCAAAATGGTAAAAAATGAGGCACGATTCAGGAGATGATGAGATGACATCTAGGATCTTCCAGCAAAGAAGCCTGCTAGGACTTGGCACAACCAGAGCAGCTGACAGCCTTGGGTGGTGTAAGGTGGGGTTTCACAACATCTGGCTCAATGGACTCCATTAGGCCACACTCGTTTGCAAGTATGTGCTTCACCAGGCACCTGGAGGCTTCGTCGATGTTTATATTTTCCTAAGGGAAAAAAAGTAACAGGTTCACTTAATCAATATTCTAAACTAATGCTGGAGCAGAAATCTATATGTGATGAAAGAGCAGCAGTTTTGGCAATTCATTTAAATATATCTTCTTATAACCTACCCATACATCCTATTTCTATTTCCCTCATCCTCACTCATTTTATTATTTTTTAGAAATTTATTTATGCATCCAAGAACTGGGGTATAGGCCAGAGGTGTGGGGGTTGAGAGGATTTACCAGAGACAGGGTGGGGGACAGAACAGGTGGATCCACTGAAATACCCTGCTGAGGGGAGCAGCAGGTGATACAGGAGAGGTCTGCTGTGCCATGTGGGTCATCTCCATGGCCGGGGATCAAACTCGTGCTGCAGTGGCTATGGATAGCATCATTGTGCTGAGATTTAACCTCTTGTGCCACTAGGGAGGCCCCATCCTCACTTATTGCTACAAAGAACTTTGTTTCCCACAATTCTGTGGGAAATGTTTAGTCCTTCACAAAAGTGAAAGTGTTTTGTCACTTAGGAAATAATGTTTGATTGGCTCACTTAGTAAGCTGGATTGGAATTAAAGGCTAATTTTCTTATTTTCAAATACTTAAACTATTTTAAGTATTTAAGTATATTTTATATTTATATAAGTATATAGATATACTTATATAAATATAAAATAGACAGGTAGGTAGATAGACTTATTGTATGGAGCAAAATTAATACTGAAATGAGTCTGTTACATCTATATCTACTGCTCACATTGACATTTAGGCAAGAAAACAGGCAATGTCTGTTTTTCTTTGTTAAGCAGAAATATCATTTATATTTAGGTTTTCGAGTATTGTTAAGTGTTAAGTACATAAACTAGTGTCTTTAAGTATATTGTGGAGGAAACATAAATCTTCAATCTAACTTAGATTAACAATTGCCTCTACCATAAGTCATTTTGTGAACATGATATGAAATAGGACCAATAAAATTCTTATTATAGTGGCCATCTGGTTTCACCAGCATGTCTGGCTTTGTCTTCTGGCCATGTGATAGACATGCGCTTTTCTGACCTTTTGAAATTAGGCATAAACATGTGCATTTCATTGGAAAGAATGGAAAGAAGTGATGTGTCTCTTGTGTAATAGAAACAAGAGGAGCCAATGTTCAATTCACCCTTTTGCCGTGCTTCTGTAATCATGAATCATAGAGATGAGGCCTACAAATGAGGATCATGAACAGCCAAGTACCACATGATAATAGATGAAACATGAGTGGGAATTATGTCATTGTGAGTTTAGGTCACTGAGATTTGGGGTTTTTTATCATTGCGACATCACCTAGGCAATCCTGGTGGTTATAAATCTTTATTTTTTTTAAGATTTATTTATTCATACATACAAGAACTGGAATACTGGTCATATGCACAGGAGGGTGAAAGGATTCACCAGAGACAGAGTAGGGAACAGCACAGGCAGACTGACTGAAATGCACAGCTGAGGGGAGCAATGGGCAAGACAGGAGAGGTCTGCTGCGCCATGTGGGACCCTTGCCGGCTGGCCGGGATCGAACCGGTGCTGCAGAGGCTGCGGACAGCTTCACAGCGCTGAGCTCAACCGCCTGCGCCACCAGGGGAGGCCCAGTTATAAATCTTTAAAGGAAAATGTGAAATCAGAAATAGGAGTCTAGTTTCAAGAATGAATTCAACTTTAATTTGGCAGAAAAATAGAGAACAAACATTTAAATCTAAAATAAAGTGTTTATTCTATCACTGTAGATTAAATATTTACTACTGTTGCCCTAAACTTTACTTATCCAAAGCCATTTTGACTATTTTTAATCACAATTTGGAGAACTTCTTTGATGTTTTTCCTCATATATAATGGAAAGAAATAATGACTTTCTTGTCAAATTGTTTTACGATAAGACTTTGTCCAAATTGAAGTGAAATTACTTACCCTTGATTTTTGGATATATGTCAAAGCTGTTAATATATTTAGAGATCAATGCATGAAGTCATATCACAAGGCAAATTTAAGTTAATAATGGCTTCCAAATGATATTTAGGGCTAATGACATTAAATACAAATGTTCATTGGCATGTTCCTCACATTCTTCAAGCCCAACCCTGGGTTCTCCTACAATCAAAGCGTAAAGTAACATTTTGATTTCCAGAGAACAGCCTGATTATCTTCTACCCCCTCCACAGCCTCTGAATACAAATGTTTCTGAGGGCTTCTCAATCTAAGTTACAAGGTGAGGTTCTGGGTGCATCGTGCTTGTTTGTGATGCGGTTGTTATTGGTTTTTATACCAGACAAAAGTCATGTCTCTGAGCCTTCCTTTTCTCATCTGTACAATGGTCTTGGTGATAACACTGATCTAATTAAAAAAAAAAAATGCTTCACCTTATCTGGCGTGGTGCTGTGGTCACTGGTGCTGTCAGAAGGTGTGTGCAGGGTATTTAACTGTCATAAAGTGATTTAATCACATGTAAAGGCCTATAAGGTAAGGACTGGATTTTCATTCTTTTTTTTTTAATCTATTTCTTAATTTTATTGTATATATATTTTACATCATTCTTCCCTTTTGTGCAATGCATATGCATGCTTTCTTCTTTCAGGTATAGTCCCCACGAAATCCCCATCACCAATTCACCTGTGCACCATCACCATAGTCCCTTTGTAAGAACACATCCCTTCCCCTGTTATGATTTCTCTCCCTCCCCCGCAGAGTGTCTCTGATAAATAGCTGCCTGTTAATTTTATTTTTTTATTTCTTATGATTTTTTTTTCCTGGTCCCTTATTTGGTTCCCTTACATTCCTCCTATAAATGAAACCATCTGATACTCAGCATTCAAAAAAGATGAACACATGCAATTTGCAGCAACATGGATGGAGCTGGAAGGGATCATGCTCAGCGAAATAAGCCAGAAAGAAAAAGGAAAATACCGGATGGTCTCACTCATAATAGGAATCTAGAAAACTAAATAAGGGACCAGGAAAAAGAATAACTATAAGAAAGAAAAAAAATCAAAATCAACAAACAACTACGGATTTTCATTCTTAACGATTTTGTTGTTATTGATGGAGTGGAGGTGGCTTTTCTACTTTCAGCTCTAGCATCTGCCTCATGCATGTCTGCCAGTGTACAGAGAAGCGCTGCACTTTTCCTTCTTCCCTGCTGGACAGGTCACTATGCCTGAAAGTCATTTTACACACTTGGCATACCTCTTTGACTTCCTAGGGCTGTTCTCAGGGTTCAAAATTGAACTAACTGTCCCTGGGCATTAATCAGACCCAGCCAGGCCCTGACTCTTAGGGACAGACCTCGCCAGAACTTTGCTCTTTTTTTTTTTTTTTTAAGATTTTTAATTTTTTTTAAAAAGATTTATTTATTTTTATACAAGAGCTAGGGTACAGGCCAGAGGCGCAGGAGGATGAGAGAATTCATCAGAGGCAGAGCAGGGAGCAGAACAGGCAGAGGACAGAAATACACTGCTGAGGGGAGCAGTGGATGCAACAGGAGAGGTCACCATGTGGGTAGCTCTGCTGTGTCATGTGGGTAGCTCCCTGGCCATGGATCAAAGGCTTGCTGCAGTGGCTGCCAATGCTTCATAGTGCTGAAACTTGACCCCTTGCACCACCAAGGAGGCCCCAGAACTTTGCTCTTGATTGTAGCCACTTGTCTATGGATTAGAAGCCTGGTCCAGCTCCTCTACTGCCTCTGATTCAAGAAAAGTAGGGGAGGGTAGACTCCCTTAGGCATCCAAGACTCCTTCATTGGCCAGACTACCTTGATAAAAAAGCACTGCATCTGGGTGGTTTTAGGGAACTTGCCTAGCCACTTATAAATCAATAGTCAGGGTCCCATTTGACTATTGCTTGTATATTGTAGAAGGAGATAACAGAATCCCACCCCAAATACCAAGCATGGAATGTTGTCATATCTATTTACAAAGGAGAAAACCTAAATTAGGAAAGGTTAAGAGACTCCCCCAAGACCACACAGCAAGGGGGATGGAGCATCAGAACTCACATATTCTGACATTGAAGTTTGCTTCTTAGTAAGCTTATGCTTCAACAAATTTGTTTTGAAGATAGTGCTAACAGTAGTTAATACATTAGAAGAAAAACATATATGACAAGAAAAAATACTTTTACTCATTCAAAAGGACCCTCCGTTACACATGATGTACATTAGATTTGTGGTAGTATTTTTTAATTTTTTTTAAAGATTTAGTTAGGCATACAAGAACTGGGGTACAGGCCATAGGTATGGGGGTTGAGAGGATTCATCAGAGACAAAGTGGGGAACAGAACAGGCACATTGACTGAAATACACTGCTGAGGGGAGCAGTGGGAGAGTCAGGAGAGGTCTGCTGCACCATGTGGGTCACTTCATGGAACTTGTGCTGTGGTAGTTGAGGATAGCTTCATAGTGTTGACACTTAACCTCTTACAACACCAGAGAGGACCTTATGGTAGTATTTTTTAAAACTCCATTTATAAATTAACATGTTCGTTAAGTAGAATTTTCCTTCCTTACTATGCAAATCACTAGTATCTACTAATGAGAATAGTGAAATGCTAGTATAGGAAAAAAACAATGAAAATCCATCATCATTATGAGAAAAAAAAGACTCCATTAGTCAAACAGAATTATTTTAATCAAAGATAAGATGGTACTGGTGAAATTATAGATTTGAGCACCCCAGGTAGTGGTATACTGGTGTCAAGACAGGGAAAATGGATGATGGGGGATGAGGTTCAATATAAAGGAAGGCACAAGAGCCACAGGGAAACAATGCCTGCTATTAGGTCTCACATAAATGGAGTAGCTGTGCGTAGTGACAGAACCTTGTTTATTCATTTTATCAGTGTTATTTATCAGTGTTATTTTATCAGTGTTATCAGTGCCCCACTAAGAAGAAGGCATGCAAAGATAAAGATGAGGAAACAAGTCCCATTTTTTGATGGTGCTTACCTTAGCAAGGTCTGTGTAAATAGCAAAAGCATAATAAGGATGGAAAGAGTTCTGGAGACAGATCAATGAAGTCTTGCATGCTAAGTTGACCAGGAAGAGGTTGTTGTTTTTGCAGGTGAAGTGTCAATAAAGACAATGTTATATAAATCTATCACTAGATTAAATTTTACAGACCCTTAACATTTGGCTTTATCAATTAATTTAACAGTATTTGGTGAAAAACTGTGTCATGGTGCAGATTGCCACATCATAACATATTTCATAGAGATTTTAATAGAAAGCCAGGAAAAAGAAGAATCACTATTCCTTAATACTATATTTATCACATGCATCTACAAAAACATGTTGTATCACAGACCTGCAGCCAAACTCTGATCTTTATCCCCTCACTTTCTGGGGTGTGACTTAATTACAATTACTTTAAACACTCTGTGTCTCAGTTTCCTCATCTGTAAGAAGAGAATTAAGAGATATTCCTTATAGTAGATTTATGTTAATACAATTTAATACGTTGAAATATAAAATACAACAGTAAAAGACATGGAGTGTGCACTTCATGAAGTTTATCCATATATTCTGCTATGCAATACTTCATTTAATCATCAGAAGAACACAACAATGTCTGTATTCTAGTCCTTCATTCTGCAACTGAGGAAACAATTGAGAAAGGTTAGCCACTGTCCCCAGACACCCAAAGAGGAGAGTAAGCATGCTGCTTACTCTGTGCTTTCCACAAAAAGCAAGGTGTGTCGCAGAGCCTTGGATTCAACCCCTTATTTCAGCTCCAAAGTATTTTCCCAAATAATTAAAGGAACAGTAAGGCAAAGAATGTGTTTTAAGGATTGAAAGGTTAGGATCATATAGTCAGGGCTTGGGGCAAACACTATGGCTAGACCACAGAAATCACAGCTAATGGTCTAGACTAGAAGAAACAGCAGAATGGAACAAACTTCTCTCTCTCTTAAGTCCAAGCCACATGGTAATCAAAACATGCCCGATAATATTATAAGTTCATACCCTTTGGGCAACTGTTTTGCAATATAACTGGTTGAACTACTTGGCATCCAAGTAGATATATCCAAGTCCACATATTTTATGTGATTGTGAAGAAACAGAGTTACTGGCTTAAACACAAAGTACTACTTTAGAATTATTATTATTATTTATTCCAGAGATGATAACTACATATTTCTGGAATCTTTTGCTATAATAGAAATTGATATGACTTCCTGGTAAAGTTCAATTAGACTGAATCTGACTGTGATTTATTAACATATTTTCAAAATGACAACTTTTTTCAGAAACTTTTCACTTATATCAGTAATACAACCTGAGGAGTAGGCTCAGCATTCCCAACAAAGCATTTTATTAAAAATAATTGGTAGTGGGGCCTCCCCAATGGTGCAGTGGATTGAGAGCAGCACTGTAAAGCTGTCCACAGCCTCTGCAGCACCGGTTCAATCCTGGCCAGCCAGGGAGATACCCACAGGGCATGGCTGACCTATCCTGTCTCGCCTGTTGCTCCCCTCAGCAGTGTCTTCAGTTCATCTGCCTGTTCTGCTCCCCACGCTCTCTGGTGAATTCTCTCAACCTTCTGCACCTCTGACCTGTACCCCAGTTCTGGTATAAATAAATAAATATTAAAAAATAAATAAATGGTAGTAATTACCAATTATTATTGAGTGTCTACTCCCAGCTGATCATATTGCAGCAGCTGCTTTAATTATGAAACAATGTTCACAGCCTATCCTCACAAAAATCTATTAGAGAGCTCATAGTGATACTTAAAGGTAGGAAATTTTAACTTTCAACAATTTGAGGCAACGGATCCAGAGCAGAATAAGTTCTTGGTCAGTCAGTCATTCTTGGTCAATCAGACTGGCCTAATTCCAGTTCCTACCCTGAACCCAGTACATTGTAGTGTCTCCTAGGATTACAACAGATAGTAAAATAATTTCATTTCCAAATCAGTGGTTCTCAGTCCTGACTGACTGCACATTCAAATCACTTAGAAAGCTAAAAAAAAAAATCCATAAGAAGGATAATTTATCTAGGAAGAGGTCAGATATTGAAAGACTCTCCACTTCTTTAAAATATATGCCCAGGCTTAACGCCAGTCATATAATTAAGAATGCTTTTTTCTTCTGGAAGTATCATTTAATACAGTGATTTAAGCTGTGGTGATTCTGATCTTCCCATAGAGGAAAGTATATAAATTGAACTAGTTGAGGTCTTTGGTACTGTCAGGTTTTTAATTAGCTCTTAAGAACATCTTTCTGGTGACAAATTATTTAATCTCTAACCCCCAATGCCAGAGAGCAAAAATATCTGAAGTCTCTGCCTACTTAGAATCTGCCAAAGAATTTAATCTCCCCTAATCTTTCCAAACACATCAACCTCAAAAAAGAAAAACAAAACAAAACAAAACAAAAAAAACACTAGAGGCTCTGCAGTTAAGGCATTAAATTATTAAATTCCTCAGCTCTGTGAAATTTTAATTAGAGCAGATGGCCCACTAGATAGTAACACCGCTGTAAGAAGTTTTACACAGAACAGGGGTTTTTAAATTCTTCCTGTAAGAATCAACACAAACATTTTGCAGTTATCTTTTAGGTTAGTTCACACCTCACATGGGGACGAGAGTGGCAGGCACTTGTAATTTTGCCCAAGTGGTATTTCTTCCCTCTGTCTCCCCCATTAATACTCACAGTTTTCTTCTGGGGTCTATTTCTTCCTACTGAAATCAAGAATTTTTATTGGGCTCCTTCAAACTAAGTTTACATCTCAGACTTGGGAGCACTGATCTTGCTCTGCTAAAAATAATATTTCAGTGGCCTAAAATCAGTCATGGCTAGGGAAGTACATACAATTTTTCAAATCTTTCAAAGGACTTGCTCATTCACAGTAACAAAAGTTAAATTTCTAATATTAAAAATAATTAAATGTGTTTCAAAACCTCATACCTGTGATGGTGGCTATGTTTCAAAGGACAAGAAACAACAAGTGATGGAGAAAATGTGGAGAGATGGGAACCCTTGACACTCTTAGTGTAAATTAGTACAGTCATTATGGAAAGTAGTATAGAAATTTCTCAAAAAATGTAAAATATAAATTCCTCATGATCCAAGTCATCCCACTTCTGGGTATTTATACAATGATTATGAAAAAAAAATAATTCTGAGATATACATGCACCTCCATGTTCATGGTAGCATTATTTATGCCCAGAGTTGTAAACAACCTAAATGTCCATTGATGAATTGAGAAAGAAAGATGTGCTGTAGAACACAGTAGATTACTACTAGACATAAAAAGAAAGATGAAATCCTGCTATTTGCAACAAAATATTTTTAGATGGTGTTATGCTTAGTGAAACAAGTCACCAATATGTGATAGAGAAAACAAACTGATGAACTAAAAAGAAAATTAATATATTATTCTTTAGTACCAAATTAGTGTTTATCAGAAGGGCAGGGAAAGAGGAAGGTAAGTGAACTGGGTAAAATGGGTCAATTCAATGGTGAAAGATATCATTGGTGAGCCTAACATAGTATATATACAGATATTCCTCTATAGTGATGTTATAGGACAGGGAGAGGGGCAGCCCAAACCCCGCAAACCTGCCTATTCTAAATGGGTTCTGCCATCCGCCGCATCAACACAAAACACATGAGACTAATGGGAAGGATCTTTAATAAAACTAGGAAACAATACAGGTAAGGCAAAGAGTCTAGTTTCTAAACGAAGCACCCAAAGTTACCCATCCCCTCGTGGGTAAAAGTCCATCCATATGGGATCGGCCCAGAACAAGGCCCCAAAGCCTGCTACAAGTCTAAAGCATCCTCCAGTGGGGACCCACAGCAAAGGGTCAGAAACAACCGGACAAGCCCAGAAGGAAAAGAGCAAAATCAACATCAAGATAAAAGCTGCTATTGTCACCTCCCCACAGGTCTCACCCACATTTGTGTTACCCAGTCCACGACCAAAAGACAAGCGCAGTTTCTTTACATGTCTCTAGGCTCCATGCGCCTCCTCCAGGTCTCCTGGCTCCATCCTGCTTCCTTCCTCAGTCTCTTCTGCAGCTTTTCCTCTTTTTGCTCAGCTCCACCCTCCCTTGGGTGGGGCAGGGAACCTCCCCCTTTCCTGGGGACCACCCTGTTACAGTGACACACATCTCAAACACACGATGCTATAATGCTATGTCACTTCAATAAAAATTAAAATAATAATTGTTAAACTCTGTTTTTCCAGAAACCATTTTGGGTAACTTTTGCTATTTAATAACTAGATGAACTTAGGCAAAGCACTCAATTTTCTTGGGCCTCACCTGTAATATAAAGATAATAGCAACCACTTAACAAAAGTTTTAGCATTAGAAATATTATATTTGTGGGAAAAGTTGAAGATGGATAACTACATGTATATTTATCAGGATATATTATATGTATTTTTAAATATCATTTTGCCTCTTAAGAATTTTCATGAAGGGCCTCCCCAGTGGGGCAGCAGTTGAGCGCTGGGATGCGAAGCTGCCCGCAGCCTCTGCAGCGCCTGTTCGATCCCTGGCCATGGGCGAGGATACCACAGGGTGCACAGACCTGTCCTGCCACCCGCTGCTCCCCTCAGCAGTGTGCTTCCTCAGTCTGCCTGCTCTGGTCTCCCCTCTGGCTCTGGTGAATTCTCTCACCCTCCTGAGCTTCTGACTGTACCCAGTGCTTGTATAAATCAATAAATAAATCTTTTTTTTAAAAAAAGAATTTTCATGAAGCTGAATCAATTGTTAATTCAAACTGAACAATTTCTTTTCAGTTTTCTATTTATCTTTCCTTTGCATGTCACATTCAGTTCAGCCAGGCTTCAAATAACTCTTTAGTAGAAAGTTTGAAACCCTCACTTTTCCAGATAGCATAAATGAAACTCTTTCTGCCACCCTTGTTAAAATACCATAGGCTTGAGTGAAAACATACAGCAATAAAAACAATTCGTAAAAGTGTACAAGTTGATAAAACTAAACAAAATTACCTTTTGATCACCTTTTTGTATTTGAAACTTCATGGGACTAGCTAACTGCCAGAATTCTGATCCATATTGATTTGCATTTTATGTATAGTGTAAGAAGAAGTTCAAATGTGAGTTTTTTGCATATAGATAGCCTATTTTCCCCTCATTTATTGAAGCTATTAAATATATAAGCATATTGAAAATATAAATACTACTGTAACAAACATATGTACACTGTCATTAGTTTTATCAAATCCTATCATTTTGCAGTATTTGATTGGGTCATTACATAAAGAAATATAATAAATGTTTACCTCCTCCTAATCCTATGTTGTCCCTATATTTCCCAGCAGTATTTACTATCCTGAATTTATGGAATGTTATGCTTATTGTTATGCTTATGCTTATTATAGAAGTAAAGCAATTATTTTATAAAAAAAAAAAACTTGAACCTGATTCTCCCACCAAATTCTTGACCAAATTCCTGATGTCTAACTCAGTAACTCAATAGCCATTGTTAAGAAGCCTCTCTGGTGGCACAGGGGCTAAAGTCTCAGCACTATCAAGCTATTGCCAGCCACTGTGGCTTGAGTTTTATCCCAGCCAGGGACCTGACCCACATGGCACAGCAGACCGCTCCTGTCTTGCCCGCTGCTCCCCTCAGCGGTGTGTTTCAGTAGATCTGCCTGTTCTGCTCCCCACTCTGATGAATCCTCTCTTGCCCTGCACCTCTGGCCTACACCCCAGTTCTTGTATGCATAAATAAAAATAAATCTTTTTTTAAAAAAGTCATTGTTAGCCTAACAAAATCTCTGGATCAATACTCAACATATGTTTTCATCTTCCTAATGTGGAATAACACTGTCCCTTTCTTCACTCTAAGATCTCCTATGAACAAAGAAAAAAGAAATAGCTCAATTTGAAGTTTCTATCACATATCAAAATATCACATAGCTAAGTAAAATCATTTGTCATTCAGCAATAATCATTGAGCACTTTCCATGGACAAACACTATTCACCAAAGTCTCCACACTCTGTTCCTTAGCATGCTCTGGAGTCAGCAGTTATGTGATTATTATCTATTAGTTCAGAGACAATGATGGTGATCTGATCCCTTAACACAGTCACTATGAAATTTCATCAGGGTCAATCCCTCTATAGTCTCTTCCCTGGGTACATATTTTCATTTTCTTCCCATGACAATACTGTTCCATATTCCTGCCAGACTGTCTGATTACTTTCCAGGTTATAGTCTCACCTCATCTCCAGTTCTTAGCTTAGAACAACTTCATTGGCTCACCTTCCTGCTCAGAATCAATACCTGAAGGTACTTAATATGGCCCCAATGTCTCTTCTGTCTCATCTCCACTAACTCCCCTATTTAGCTGGGTTCCAACTGAACTAAACCACAAGCCCATTTCTGAATGTGTTTAGTTTGGGCTATTCAGGCTCTATTTTTATCTGCAGATGCCCTGCCCAGCAGAGCAAACTTATTTCATTTGGAAATACTTAGATGCTGACAACTAATTGACTCACAGTGATCTAATTATATCCTATATAAGCTTTTGAATGAAATTCAGGTACATTCCCCATTTTCAGAATCTTCTGGTCACCTTAAATTGTTGTTATTTGTGTATTTATTCATTTAATACAAGAGAAAAGGTGCATTAGAAGGACACAGGTCCTAGGTCTGCCAATTGCAAGCTATGTAACCCTAGAAAAGACACTCTAACCTTTGTCCAAGTCTCAATTTTTTTTTTATAATATGTGATTAAAATAATGCTAATCTCATAAGGTTGCTGAGGATGTGTATAAAACAAGGCGAAATGTGAAAGAATTCAGCAATAGTGGTAGCAGACCTGGAAAGAAAATGAAACACTTGTAAAACAATAATACTACATTGCATAAGTATTATTATTAAGTTGTATATGAGAATGTTTGGAAAGACAATGTTATTAGAATAAACTGTTTCAAAGTGTGTTCTGAAGGTTATTAAGATGATACTTGGGAAAAAGGTCTCTAATGGTGAAGCAATTTTAGGAAATAGTAAGTGAACTCAAAATCATCCTTTATCATAGGATTCCTCAGAGTCCTAGAAGTTCACAGTATGTGGCATGTGACTGGACTTGTTGCATTAAATGAAGAAGTGTCTAGTCTCCTGGGTGGGAGGACATTCGGGGAAATGAAGAAACAAGAGCCACCTGGAAGTAGAAAATTCACAACAATATCATGTGAAGTAAGGAAAGTAAGCGCAGGTTAGCATGGGAGGTATGGGGAGAAACTGCCTCTCTCCTCTTCCTTCTCCAAGCAGGGCTGGATGTGCAGTGTTTCATAAACAGATCTGGCCACAGAGCTCTTCTTCTCTCATGATCTGTTGCACAGGGCTAGTGTTCCTCTCTGCACATTTGGCAACAAACACCAGCAGTGGTGGTATTTATGGCAGTAGTTGTGAACGGCCAGGAGTTAGGGGTGGATAGAGACCTTTATTAACTGACTTTATATTGTATTTCACCTTTATCAAGTAATGGAAACATCCATTATTACCTTTCTCCATTTTTCTGAGCCTATTCCAAAAGGAAGCTTGTGTGTTTGACTTTAATAGAGTTAAATAATGGTAATAACAAGGCTGGGAACAATGGCCATGAGTGGTTTGGACAAAGCCTTGACATTACTCACTCCCTACCTGAGACAGGTTGGGTCCTCTCTTAGTGGATGTTTGCATAGCAGTCCCCTTTAGGAACTTTGTCCTGCATAATTGCAATGCCTTTTAGAAGTTTACCTTCTCACCAGATAGTAAACTTCTTGAGAACAGAAGTGGCACTTTCATGCACTTGGAGTGTTACTGGCAGCTAGATAGGATCTGTTGGCAAGCAGTCTTATGAAGGAAAGAGAAAGAAAAATGGACTAATACCAATTAAAGATCACTAAAAAAAAATATTGTGACTTTCTCTATGTTGAAATCTATTATTGAAGTTCCCATGCAGGACAGCTTTAGAAAATTAAGAGATGGCAGCCTAGCCCTGATGTTACCACAAACTAGCTCAGTAACTAGAAACAGAGTTTTCTCTTAGAAGTCAGTTTCATCAGCTATGAAAGCAGAGAGTTTATGCTCTGCCTTTTTCCCAAATAGGATTGAGGGTGACCCTTGAGACTTTCCAGTCCTTGACTAATGTAGTTAAGCTTGTGGGAGTCCTAGGAATAAAGCTTCCTTAATAGGAAAGATTTCTCAAATTCAGAGTTTAATAAGTATAAGATGCTTACTTAAGCAATCATTTACTAAAGCAAGTGCACTCTATCCAAATGATTAACCATGAGTTTCTGGTTGCAAAAATCAGAAACCCGTTGAATTGCCTAGGTCATATGTAGGGTAGCTCCCAGGAGTACTCACATAGCTCAAATGTTCAAGCCACTCCAATAAATCTTAGGAAATACTATTAGATTCTCACACACCAACAAGTTAGCTCTATTTTTCATTTGCTCAGCTTCCTTGGCATGTAAATAAGGAGATGACAGCAGCCAGTAGTCTCTTAGTGGCTCTCTTCATAGTTTCGTCATCCAAAAGAAATGACCTCCTACCTCCAAACTCAGCTGGAGATCCTAAAGAAGGAGCCTGGGGAGTTCAGTTTAAATCAAGTGTTCATACTCAACACTACAGCAATTCTGAGTCCAAGAGTGACCCCACTTAGGTCATATTGACACTACTGGCAAATACTTGACTTGAGATTCAGAGAATGGGGGGAGTGGCCATTTAGACAACTTGTGCAAGGAACTGAAATAAAAGGCTGGGGGGAGTACAAAACTAGCCATGTGGGAATCATTGCAAAATCAGGAAACTCTCATTTACATTTCCTTAATACTTAATTGACATTTGCAATCATCTGCACCAATGTAGATGTATTTATGATTTTAAAAAGAAGAAAAATAGTTTCCATAAAGTTGCACATTATTAAGCAGGCAGAAATCAAGCGTCATTTGATAACTTTAATACATGCAGCACATGCAAATTGAAAATAAAGTTGAAATATAAATGACCTGAAAAGAAGTACCTGTTCAGAAAGACATAAAGTTGCTTAATAAATATTTCTTTATTTCTTTAAGTTTTTTTTTTTTTTCTTTAAGATTTCATTCATTCACACAAGCACTGGGGGCCAGGCCGGAAGCGTGGGAGGGTGAGAGAATTCACCAGAGACAGAGCAGGGAACAGAACAAGCAGAAGGACCAAAAACACTGCCGAGTGGAGCAGTGGGCGAGACAGGAGAGGTCTGCTGTGCCATGTGGGAATCTCCCTGGCCGGCAGGGAATCTAACCGGAGCTGTGGAGGCTGCAGCTAACTTCACAGCACTGCACCCCACCCACTGTGCCACCGGAGAGGCCCAATAAATATTTCCTGATAAAAGGGAAATAGAAGACAAAATAACTGGAAAAACATCCTTTGCTCTGGACTGGAAGAATTACATTATCAAAATGGCAATCCTACCAAAAGCAACTTACAGATTTTTTTTTTTTTAAGATTTATTTAAATTTACAGAGTCATCACAATTTTGATAAAATTTTCAATAACAGTCTTCAAAGATATAGAATAAGTTTTGATAAAATTCATATGGAACCACAAAAAAAAAAAACCTCAAATAGCCAAAGCTATCCTGACTAAAAAGAAGAATGGAGGTATCACACTCCAAGACTTCAAACTATACTACAAAGTCATAATAATTAAAACTGTTAGAACAGGAACAAAAACAGACACACAGACCAATGGAATTGAACAGAAAACCCAGAAAGGGGTTTATGTACAATTAGTTTATGGACAACTAATCCTTTACAAAAGAGAAAAGATTATGCGTGGAACAAGGACAATTATAAATGGTGCTGGGAAAACTGGATTGCTATATGCAAAAGAATGAAGCTAGACCTCTACTTTACACTATGCACACACAAAAAAAGAAACCTCAAAATTGTTAAAGGAATTAAACATAACACCTGACACTATAAAATATAGAGAGAAAATAGAGGCAAAACACTATGTGACTTACATCTCAGTAACATCTTCGAAGGCATGTCCCCCAAAGCAAAGAAAGTGAAGGAAAAGGGAAAAATCTGTATTTATATCAAACTAAAATGCTTCTGTACAACAAAAGAGACACTAACCAAAACAAAGTGACACCCTACTCATTGGGAGGAAATTTTTGCACTCCATACAACTGATAAGGGACTGATCACAAAGATCTACAAAGATCTCACACTACACAATACAAACAAAATAAACAATCCAGTCAAAAAATGGGAAGAAGAGCTAAATAGACACTTCTCCAAAGAGGAAATACAAATGGCAAATAGGTATCTGAAACAATGTTCGAGATCATTGATAATTAGGGAAATGCAAATCAAAACTACAATAAGATAACACCTTCCACCTGTGGGAATGATGCATATTGCATATTAAAAAAAAAAAAAAACAGGAAATAACAAATGTTGGGGAGGATGTGGACAAAAAGGAACTCTCCTGCACTGCTGGTGGGAGTGCAAACTGGTCCAACCACTATGGAGATCTGTGTGGATATTTCTTGACCTACTAAAGATAGAACTTCCATATGACCCAGCAATTCTACTCCTAGGAATCTACACAAAGTACACAAAAGCATTAATTCAAAAGGATACCTGTACCCCTATGTTTATAGCAGCACTATTTACAATAGCTAAGATATGGAAGCAACCCAAATGTCCAAAAACAGATGATTGATCAAGAAGATGTGATATATATATATACACAATGGAATGTTACTCAGCAATCAAAAAAGATAAACTCATGCCATTTGCAGCAACATGAATAGAGCTAGAAGGGATTATGCTCAGTGAAATAAGTTGGAAGGGAAAAAGAAAAATATTGGATGGCTTCACTTATAGGGGGAATATAGGGAGACCAAATAAAAGATCAGGGGAAAAAATAACAACAATAATAAATAAATAAACAAAATTAGAAGGCAACTATAAATCAGGACCATTCTGCAAGGGAGTGGGATGGAGAGGGATCAAAACAGGGGAGGGAAGAACACAAGGGACTATGGTGATGGTGTATGGGTGGATTGGTGGTGGGAATTTTATGGGGAATATACCTGAAATGAGAAAGCATACAAGCATACATTGTACAAAAATGAACAATGATATTATATATATATATATATATATATAAATTATAAAAAGAAAAAGAAAAAGAAAAAGGGAGAATAAAAGTTACTTGTTGGAACCTAAACTTAACCCCAGTTCTGATTTTCTGGTTGTTTTTATAAAATTCCATTGAATTAAATGGTTTCAAAATGACAATGAAAGGGCCAGATAAAGAATATTTCTGGTTCAAGTGTAAACTTTAAAACTTCCGACTTTATTCCTGAGAACCACTTAAAATGCATGATATGCTTTCTTGCATTATAAAATATTCAGAAGGCAACTTAGGTTTTCTTGCTAAGTCTGGGTACCTTTTATTTTTTCTTTCTTCCTCTTACTGCTAGTTTTTTGTATATGTAGCTATATAGACATATAGTTAATAAGTTAATAATATAGACTGTCATTTAAGGATAAATATGGCTTAAAATGAATAGTATAATATATTTTATGTATTCCTTTTTCTATTTTTATTTAATTTTTTTTTTTTTTTTTTTTTTTTTTGCTAGAAGAACTGGGATGTAGGTCAAAAGTGCCAGAGCTGAGAGGATTTACCAGATACAGCGTGGGGAACAGAATAGGCAAAATATCTGCTGAAATACACTGTTTTTGTTTTTTAAATATTTATTTATTTATTTATACAAATGCTGGGTACAGTCAGAAGTGCAGGAAGGTGAGACAATTCACCAGAGTCAGAGCAGGGAGCAGAGCAGGCAGACTGACGAAGTACACAGCTGAGGGGAGCAGAGGGTGGCAGGAGAGGTCTGCACGCCATATGGGACCCTCACCGGTGGTGGGGGATCGAACAGGTCCTACAGAGGCTGTGGGCAGCTTCTCAACCCAGCGCTCAACCACTGTGCCACTGGGGAGGCCCCTGAAATACATTGTTAAAGAAAGCAGTGGGCAGGCAGGAGAGGACTGCTGCGCCCTATGTGGGTTAGCTCCCTGGCCAGGGGTGGAAATCAGGCCATACTGGTGATAGCACTGAGACTTAACCCATAGGCTACCAGGGAGGTCCTGGATGGTATCTTTTAAACATACACATATTCCTGATTAGAAGGAACAGGTTAAAATGTAAACACTGGAATTAATTGTGGCTTTATTACAGATAATTTTAATCTTCAATTTTATAATCCTGGATCTTTTCTAAATTCTTCTTAAGGAATACATGCTGTGTTAATATTCACATTCAAATGTGTGGAACAAATAAAATAAGAGTGATTAATTTTGAACCATGAATAGTGTAGGAAATCCTACTATCTTTATATCCTCCCCTAAAGCCCATAGATTAGAAGGAAATGGCACATCTATAAATATTTCATGAACAAGGAAATAGAAATATATAAGAATAAATGGAATAAGTATACAGGCTTTTATCACAGTTGGAAAACAGTACAAAAGAGTGAGTCTAGTGAAAAATAAGGGCAGGGAATTCAGAAACACAGTTCTAACTACACAAACATGACTAACTCAATGGGGAAGAAAAAGAAAAGAGAACTAAAATAAACCAGTTTGAGGAACATCTCAGGTAAGTTCAGGTTTAAAAATAACAAGTTTAAAAGGTAGAAAGAAGGAAAGTAAACTCAGAACAGAATTAAGGGTGGTCTAAACTCATCCATATAGGTTACAGAAGCTCAAAGACAGTGTAAGGACATGCCTAGACAAAATGATAAAGGCAGATAAAAGACATTTTGGGGGTTTACTCAAAGCAAAACAAAATTGTTCTCAGAAACAATCATCAGGAAGGGATGACAGGGAAATGCTTGAAGAATATGGCTTGAGTATAACACATGACACAAAGAAGATGAACTAGCTCAGCAAACTAACCTCTTCATTTCTTCATTAATAAAGATTTGAGATTAAGCAATCAGGAGACTGCTTTCTCCATGTTATCTTTAATTGTGCCCCTCACAGATTCCTGTGAACAAGGAGACTGGAGATTATCATGAGTAGACTTGTATGGGTTCAAATAGTGCTTGAGGATTAATGGTTATTTAATTATATTAAACAAGAAGAATAGTTTCTAAGGTAGCAGCATAGAACAAAACAACTGATGAGAATTTACTTCATCTGTAATGGAAGTTTAGATGAGGCCACAGAAAGCATATTTAGAAGATTTTTGTTAGATACAAAGAAAGGCAGAACTGACAATAATGAAAACTCATTGAGATATGAACACTATGTCCATTGTTGTAAGGATAAATTAGCTTTAGTATTTGAAATCACTTACAAAACTTTGTATGAAATTAAGTATCAGGAACCATAAAAAATGTCCATTATTTTGATCTAGTAGTTCTACTAAGAATAAAGTCTGATAAGCTAATTTAAATATAAAGAATAACAAATGTATGAAGGTGATCATCATTGCTTATTTAGTGAAAACTGAAAACCATCTAAATATGCAATAAGAAAAAAGGGAGAATTATAGGGAACATTATTGTACATCTTTATGAGGGAATATTATTCGGTTGTTTAAAACCATATGTACAGAGTTCATGTGGAATATGTCCATAAGTTTAAAAGTTGTATATAATAAGTCATAACTAAGAAATCTCATTTTAAAAGTAATTAATCCTGCATGAGAGCTTACATATGATTTTTTTTCATTTTTTACTTCACTTTTCTTAAATTAGGTAGATTTATTTTCTCCACTTTGCATGTCAACTCATGCCCTGACTATCCAGTTGATTATGTTTTTTCTTCCTGTCTTACAGAATCCTAACTATGTATAAGTAGCCAAATTCTGATTTATATGGCTTCCTTATGCTACACAGAGGTATAACTAATAAAATAGGAGTGAAATCTACTGGGGCAGGATTTTTAATAAAACTTCTGCATCCTGAACTTTAAAACAGAGGGGTGTGTTGGAATCAGTTGTTACATGTCTTCTATCTTTAACCTTTTCAGAATACTTGTTCCTTCTGGAAACCAATATGACATGCAGAAATCTAAGTTGTTCCCAAGATTCCTACACTGAATGTTGATGGACCTGTGAATATGATGGGATAGTCACTGCCTCTATTAAGTTGCTTACACAAAAATCCACTGTAGGAGGCATTATTCTCCTCTGATCCCGAAGAAGTAAGCTGCAAAAATTATGAATAGGTCAATGGGTAGGACTCTTGGACCTGAGAGCAATCCCCAGTCAACAACCAGCTGTCACAGTTTTTAGGGTTCCTTTCAAATATAGATGTGTGTAACTTTAACTGAAGTGGACATTTTACATTTTAGTTCTCTAAGTAAAAGTAATAAGTGAAAACTGAAAATGGAGTCATAGATTGAAGTTTCAATATCAAATTTAATAAACATTAATATAAAATTCTATGCATGACATCCTCAAAAGCTTAAACGAGTAAAATCTCATTTGATAGCGTATTATTGTTAAAAATAAGGAAGATTTTACATGATCATGAGTATAGTATGTGTCAACAGTTTGATCTGGCAGTTACAGTAAATTAATATAGTAAAATATTACATAAAATAGAAATGTGTCCTAAGCAAGATAGGGCAATTCTGAATAGAGGAAAGGTAAGTCTTACTACACAGTGCTATGCTCAGTTTTGGGTATTTATCAACAGATGAAACACTACATTAAAACCAGGCATTTGGATAACAGGCATAAAAAGCAGGCAAGAATTCTTAAAAAAGAAAATTCTATCAAAAGAGTAAACATTATTCTGTACTGGGCATTTGTAAAAGTCAAAAAAGAAAGTAGATATTGGAAATTTCCTTGACTTGAAATTATTCTACAAATGTCAAATGTTACCATTTTGAACATTCCTGGCAAAGGATTCTCGGCTTTTTATAAATCTATATGGCAAATTTAACTTACAAAGTTTCTAAACAATTTGGCTCTTGCACTTTCTTGAAACTTACGTTTGCATAATTGCTCTTAGAATTAGATTTAAATATCTCCATCCACTCTAAAACTGAGTGAAAACCATCCTCCCATTGTACCTTAGTCACCTCTGACCTATGATAGATTGCCAGTGGCTTAAAGAAAGTTAACTGTCGACAACATACAGGGAATCAATCAAGTGTCTTATTTTCTTTCCTACTTTATTTCTAAACCTACTAATAACAGAAACTTCTAACCAATGAAATGCAGTGAATAGCCAAGTTTTGATTATTTAGAAAGAGAACTAGCCAATACTGTGCAATTTTTTTTTTTTTAAAATCTACCATCTTCTCACTTGACTGCTAAAAAATGCAGTACAAGCAGCTGCAAACTCAGACTAATTAAATGTAGCTTTATTAGGGCTGTGTACTGAGAAGAGTCCACAAAATTCCAGTCTTAGCTCTTCTGCAAAATACCTATGCTCTCTGTTACCTTCTCTGTCCATGACCCCGTTTTCTCAGTTAAATGTGATGAGTCCTCTTACATGCAGCCTGAACTTTTCTCCTGAACTCCAGAATCTTCTTGACATTTGCTCTTAAACATTACAGGTTATGTAACCACATTGTCTGGCTTCTGGTTGCTATATGTTCAAAAATACATTTAGCGTTTACTTCCCACATTCGCCCTTTGTTAGATATCACAATAGAGCCCACGCTGATTCCCTAGTCAAACATTTCCCACTACAATCCAGGCTCAACATTACCACCAAAATAATCATTTAAATCAAGGCATGTCACATCTCTGATCAAACCCCAATGATTTCCCATCTCACTCAGAGAAAAACTCAAATTGATCTCATCTCTATTATTCTATTAAAGCAGAGCTATCAGTTCCTGCCACAGTGTCTCCGCACAAGCTACACCCTCTTACTGGGCCATTCCCCTTCCAGAAATCTACATTGTTTCTCTTTTAAATGTTCAATTAAAAATATATTCTCAATGAAACTTTTCCTGGTAAACTTCCTTCAATATTTTCTCTACTCCCCACATATATATGCCAGGCAAGCTATAGACTCCTTCTCTATTTCAATTTTCTTCTTAGCACTGAGCTCCATTGTCATAACCATACAATGCACTTATTCATCTTTTTATTATCTGCAAGCTTCAAGAAGACACAAATTTTATCTGTTTTGATATTCGTATAGCCTTGGTACCTACAACAGTGCCTGTCACTTTGAGAGAAGTACTCAATGGTTATTTGGAATATGAATGAGCAAAACTGTAAAATAAATAGTTAGATCACAAGATAATTTTGAAGTACTCTCCCAATCTATTTTATCTGTGCTTCCATGTAATGGGGAAGATGTAAGGACATGATAATTTGGAGGTATTATTACTTTGGTAACACTATATTTCTTTAGACTTTGATCATTTGACTTTACTGCTCACCTCTATTCTTTACAAAAATCTGAAACAAAAGCAGAACTTACAACTCGATGAAGCAGAGGGTGATAAGTCTTTTACCCAAAATAATTCATTTTTCAAAGGAATTTAGAGATATTTGCCATAATAAGTTCCTTGAGGTAGCATTTTAAAATAGGATTTACACACAAAATTTCAGAAACACATTATTTGGGTAATACTAGGCACCTAATAACTATAACCCTTGGGAACTCTGGGGAACAGGAAAACTAAATGACTTGCCTAATGATTCACAAAGATGATGATTATACTAGAAAATTCAAAATGACGAAGAATTATAAAAGTTCTCAACAGAGAACTTCCTTCCCAGAGCAAACTTTGACAGGAAAAATATTCTCAAAAATGATTGTACTTCATTTATTTCAAGGAGATGGATTTACAATCCTTGATTTTTTCCCCCATTATTGGCTTTTCTATACTATTGCTAAGATAATCTAATCACTTTGAAATATCCCTGGACACATCGAGTAACCTAGTCAGTTGCTTGACTTCAGTGTCTCAGCATGTAAGGTCAGTACACAGGTTGTGGAGGAGTTGCTGCTGCTTCTCACTTATGTATAATGGGATATTGATCTCTTTCCCTGCCAAATCGCAGCAGTCTTACCCAAGAAATCAATAGCTCCCTAGTCAGGGAAGCAGAAAAGATGTAACTGACTGCCCTGGGAAAAGGAGTCTGTCACCCACAAATACTTCAAAGATGGCAAACGAGACATGCAAAAGGAGGTAAAGGACAACAAAACAGGGAACAACCAAAGTCATTACTAAAAAGCTGAAACAAAGTAGGCAGGGAGAAGGCAAACATGTCTCAGTAATGAAACCACTCCTGAAATCAAGACACAATTCTCCCAGAGATTCTGAGAGAGGAAACAAGGTTTGCATATTGTTTTTCTTTCAAAAATAGGAAATTAGGATAAGAAGCACCAGGTATATTCAGAATCAATAAGACCTGAGATTAAATCCTAGGTCTGATACTTACTTGTATGACTTTGGGTAAGTTATATACACCTTGCTTTACTTTGGATTCCACACCATAAAATGAGGGGAAAAATAGCCCTAAGTATTAAAAAAAAATCTCTAATGAATTGAATTATAAGATCGAGTCAGAAGTAAAATAGACAACCAACAAAGGGACAGAGTACATGGGCACCTTCCAGTGAACAGACAGATGAGGAGATCTGTTTATTTTCCTTCCTACCAGAACTCTAAGAAAATGACTTCAAAGAAACAAAATATTTCAAATGCAATCTCAAAAATTAACAAAAAAGAACATATTCATCAACATTTAAGAGACATCAATACATTTTTAAAAATGTTAAAGTAATGGAAAATAGTCATGGATTTTCTAGGTATGAAAGGTGTATAGAAGGAGATACAGACAAAAAGATAGCTCAATAATACCCACACACCACAAAACTTTCAAGACCGGAATATTGGAGAGGCTGAAAACAGGGGACTCTTGAAGGTCAGAATGGGAATGCCAATCATATCCCCTTCCTAGTCTTTCATATTGAATACCAGCAGCTGTGCAAACATACCCCAAATTGAATACTGTTTTGTCTTTTGAATAAACCAAAGGAAAAGAAAAGTTAAAACTCAAGAGGCCACTGACAAGTTTTCCAATGTAGGTAATGTAAGATGAACAAGAAAACAACAAAAAACTAGGCAAATAACACAGCTGGACTACTTCTTCCTTTCACAGAACTCTGGCATCTTCACAGCAAACAAAAGAGAAGAGTTCTGTAGAGAAACAACTTCCAAAGCTAACTACCGCACTAAAGTGGAAAACACTAATCAATAATCAATAATCAATAATCCATATAGCCATTAACCAAAAAGTCTACTGATATGAAGAAAAACTGGTGTCTGCTTTTGATATCAATTGGTATCTGCTTCATAAAGTTGAAATGTTCTGTCAATATTTATAAGTTGTTTAAGAGGAACAATCAACATAGAATAGAAGGGAAAAAATGCAGAAAAAATAAATCGAGGTGCAGTCACCAGCAACTCAGGAGCAGGTTCACACTCCAGTCTCGACTGAACAGGATGTCACATAACATCAGGGACCGCTAGTCACCCTCTGGGAAGCACCCCTAACCATGGGAAAAACTACCAGCACCTTGGAAAAAAGGGTAGGCACAATTACTGAAGTGGCCCTCAACTGCCCTGTTGATAAAAATATATATATACTCTACCTAGCCCTTTTGGCCAGCAGAAACAGGCCTGGAGCTCCCTGTTCCAGGTGGGGCAAAGTCCCAGCAACGTGACCTACCACCCTCCCAGGCCCAGAAATACTTTAAGGGAGGCTTTAGCACCGACACAGATCCTACAAGGCCCCAACTGCTATGCCCACCATCAAGTAAACACCATGAATAATGGAGAGAAAGACTCGAAAAAACTGCAACTATGGCAGAAAAAAACAAAAACAAAAAATAAGAAGAAAGAAAAATACCAATGGTCAAACACATTCTCAGGGGAACAATGCAACACAGAGTTGTTTGACTGATTGATTGATTGATAAGATTTATTTATTTATTCATACAAGAGCTGAGATAAAGGACAGAGGTATGGGGGTGAAAGGACTCACCAGAGACAGAGATGGGAGCAGAACAGGCAGAAGGACCAAAATACACTGCTGAGAGAAGCAGCAGGCGACACAGGAGAAGTCTGCCACACCGTGAAGATTGCTCCCTGACTGGCTGGGGATCGAACTCGTGTTGCTGCCAGTAGCTTGATAGCACTGTCTTTAACTAATGCACCACCCAGAGGCCCCAACACAGAGTTTAAACAAAACTTCAGAACCAAAACACAGAAACAAAACTTCAGAACCAAAACAGACATGGAAGGAAATTTTTTATCTTTCAGACATAGAATTCAAAATTGTCACGATTAAGAAAATGAAAGAGTTGGAACAATACAAACAAAACTCAGAAATACAGATCAGAGATATAAAAGAAAACCAGGAAAGGAAATGAAAACTATGAGAAACACAATCAATGAACATTAAGTTCAAATTTAAACTTTAAACATAATAATAACAAAGTTTGCATAATGGGGAAAGATCATCAAAGAAGATAAAAAAATTGGAGAAAACCATGGAAGTAGAATGAGCCAAATGAAAGAACAAATTAGTAATCTCAAAGATGAAACTATGGAATGAAGGAAGATAGAGATAAAAAGGAAAGTGAAGAAGCAATTTGAGAAGTATCTAGCATCAAAAGAAAAGAAAATATAAGAATTAGAGGAATTCCAGAGAAGGAGAGTGAGAGACAGAAGGGAACTGACAAACTATTTAAAGAAATAATGAAGGAAAAGTTCCCAAACGTGAAGAAAGAATTCAACATATAAAGACAGGAAACAAACAGAACACCAAGCTAACTCAATAAAAGGATAACTACAAAAGATACATCTAAAGCTTCTAAGAGTTCAAGACAAAGAAAGAATAATGTAGCTGACAAAGGGGGAGAAACAGAGAGTCACAGATAAAGAAACACCCATTAGACTAACTTCAGACTTCTCTAAAGATTCAGTACAGAAAAGAGAATAGAGTGACTTACTCAAAATAATCCAGCATAAAGAAACGACAGCTAAGAATACTTCATCATGTAAAGCTCTCCTTCCCGTATGACAGAGAACCAAGTGATAGCTCGTAAAGGTTTGTGAGAAGTAAATGCAATAATTAATAAATTACTTTGAACAAGGACTGCTGGAAAATAAGAATATTTCATCAATGAAAGTTTATAATATCACTATTATTCATGACACATTCGTTGTGGTTCTGTATTGACAATTTTCTAATGTCTGATAGGGTTAGGTACTTTGCAGTAGTAACATGTTCCTATTTAGACATCTTAGAATAAAGATGAAAAGCTTGTCTTTTCTTTGGAAAACCAGGATTTCTAAGGTCACTCTCTGAGATCCCTTTTTGTAACATTCATTAAAATAGAGTTACCCTTGAGTCTTCCTTTGGGGACTCTCTTTTCCTTGGTACTCAGATAAGGCATGAGAAAGCCTCATTCTCATGTAGAGGTAACAACTTCTCTTTCAAGGACTCTCTCAACTGTCACAGAGCCACCAGTTTTTACGGACCTTCATATAATACTGTCATTTTCATTCATGTGGGTTTTCTTGCAAGAACCTGATAATTTTTGTTAAACTCACTACTTGCAGATGACATGAGAATATACACAAACTACACAAAAACTCACAGAAAAAAAAAATTAACCAGTTTAGTAAAGTAGCAGGATACAAAATAAACACTCAAAAATCAGTAGCCTTCCTACATGCAAACAATCAACACGAAGAATAAGAAATCAGGGCCTCCCCAGGGGCACAGCGGTTGAGCGCTGGGCTGCAAAGCTGCCAGCAGCCTCTGCAGCGCCAGTTCAATCCCCCGGCCACCAGTGAGGGTCCCACATGGTGCGGAGACCTCTCCTGCTGCACCCGTTGCTCCCCTCAGCGGTGTACCTCATCAGTCTGCCTGTTCTGCTCCCCGCTCTGGCTCTGGTAAATTCTTTCACCCTCTCATGCTTTTGACTGTACCCAGTGCTTGTATAAATAAATAAATATTTAAAAAAAAATCATACAACATTGTTAAAAGAAATAAAAGAGGACACAAAGAAATGGAAAGACATTCCCTGCTCATGGATTGGAAGAATTAACATTATCAAAATGACCCTCCTACTGAAAGCAATTTACATATTCAATGCTATTCCAATAAAAATTTCAATAACATTCTTCAAAGAGATAGAATAAATATTGGTAAAATTCATATGTAACCACAAAAAACGCTCAAAGAAGAAAGGCTAATGGAGGTATCACATGCCCAGACTTCAAACTATATTAAAAAGCCATAATAATTAGAACTGTATGAAACTGGAACAAAAAAAGACACACAGACCAATGAAATTGAATAGAAAACTCAGAAATAAACTCACATGTTTATTGACAACTAATCTTTTCTTTTTTAAAAAGATTTGTTTTATTTATTTATGCATACAAGAGCTAGGGTGCAGGTCAGAGGTGTGGGATGGGGGTGAGTGGGTTCACCAGAGACAAAGTGGGGAGCAGAACTGGCAAATTGACAGAAATATGCTGTATTGGGGAGCAGCAGGAGAGATAGGTGAGGTCTGATGTGTCATGTGGGTTAGCTCCTGGCCAGGGATCAAACTCATGCTGTAGGGACTGCTGATAGCTTCATTGTGCTGAGACTTAACCCCTTGCAACACAAGGGAGGCCCCAGGACAACAAATCTTTAACAAGGGTGTGAATAATATGCAACATAACATGGACAGTTTGTTCAATAAATGGTGCTGGGGAAACTGGACTGCTACATGCACAAAAAATGAAGCTATACTACTACCTCACACCATGCACAAAATCAACTCAAAATGGATAAAAGACTTGGGCATAAGACCTTAAGCCATAAAACATATGGAAGAAAATATAGGCAAAGCACTATATGACATATACATACATCAGTAACGTCTTTAAAGAAACATGCCCCCAAAACAAAAAAAGTGAAGGAAAAGATGAACAGCTGGGATTACATCAACTTAAAAAGCTTCTGTACAGCAAACTAGCCATCAACCAAAACAAAGAGACACACTACTGATTGGGAAAAGATTTTTGCACACATTACTACTAATAAAGGACTGATCAGATAGATCTACAAATAGCTGTTGAGACTCATGAAAAACAAAGTAAACAATACATTGAAAAAATGGGCAGAAGATTAAAAGGACACTTATCCAAAGAGGAAATGCAAATGGCCAACAGACATATGAAAAGATGTTCAATATCACTTGTAACCAGGGAAATGCAAATCAAAACCATAATGAGATACCACCTTACACCAGTGAAAATGGCACATATTTAAAAAACAAAACAAAACAAAACAGGAAACCACAAATGTGGGCGAGGATGTAGAGAAAAAGGAACTCTCATGTACTGCTGGTGGAAATGCAAACTGTCCCAACCACTGTGGAGAGCTGTGTGGAGTCTCCTCAATCTGCTAAAGATGGAGCTTCCATATGGTCCAGCAATTTCACTCCTAGGTATTTACCCAAAGGACACAGAAACATTAATTCAAAAGGACATCTGCACCCCTAAGTTTATAGCAGCACTATTTGCAATAGGTAAGCTAAGGAAACAACCCAAATGCACAAAAATAGATGACTGGATCAAGGAGATGTGGTACATATACACAATGGAATTCTATTGAACAATCAAAAAGATAAACTCATGCTATTTGCAGCAACATGAATGGAGCTGGAAGGGCTTATGTGCAGTGAAATAACTCAGAAGGAAAAAGAAAAATATTGGTTGGTTTGACTTATAGGAGACATGTAGGGGAGCCAAATAAGGGACCAATAATGGATAATTATAGTAAATTAAAAAAATAAAATTAACAGGCAACTATTAATCAGAGACACTCTTCAGGGGAGGGGGAGGGAGAGGGACTAAAACAAGGGAGGGAATGTTTTCTCACACAAGGAACTATGGTGATGGTAAAGGGGTGAATTAGTGATGGGAATTTTATGAGGACTACATCTGAGAGGAGAAAGTATGCATGGTATAAAAAGGAAAAATGATGTAATATATATATATATATATATAATTAAATTTATAAAAAAGAACCTGATAACTTCTTATGGTAAGCAACTGTGCCCTTTATCACCAGTGTCCTCAGGCTTAGTGAAATATGAATATATAGCAGGTATTCAAGGAAATTTCTGAAATAGGTAAATGAGTGAATAAATGAACACAATCTAACACAAAATCTAACTCATCTTAACTGAAGTGCATAGCAAAATCATAACATGACTGTTTTCAAAGTTCATACATGCCCCTTCGAACATCTCTGAGAGTTGGTCTGAGACATTTGTAATATTTTCAAGTTTCTCAGATGATCTTGATTTACAACTCTGCCCAGAACCACTGTCATTCAATTCTGGATTAGATCTGAATGTAAGCCTTACTTTACCAGTGAAGAACATTGAAAAGCCTCTCTGGAACTCTATTTATTAATATAACAGGCCACTCTGTGTATTTGTGTGTGTGTGTGTGTGTGTGCGTGTTCATGTGTGTTTCAAATGACAGTAGTTGAAACAAATGAGAAATGCATGTAAAAAAAGATTATGACAATATCAATGAGGAGAAAAGGTTAAATTCTGGCTCCAGGGTATGAGGAAGAATAAGAAGTATAAGGTAGCAGGCAAGTAGGAGATTCTTATAGTATACTACGTGGCATTCCAAAGGAAATAATTCTACAGTTCTCACTAGGGTGGAGGGAAAAGCTGAGAAGAAATATGAAGATGAGAGAATCAGCTGCCCTTAGTATCTTGGGCCCTAGAATGGGAATTGTAGAATTCTTTCCTTGCAATTGTAGTTGGCCAGTGAATACTGTAGCCCATATTCAGTAATGGTTCACAATCAGCTGCACTGGGGAAAAGTTTCCTTCCCAAAGGAATTGAGATCAGGGCCTCCCCTGGTGGCACAGCAGTTGAGCACTGGGTTGCGAATCTGCCCGAGGCCTCTGCAGTGCTGGTTCGATCTCGGCCGGCCGGCGAGGGTCCCACATGGCGCGCAGACCTCTCCTTCCACCCGCTGCTCCCCTCAGCAATGTATTTCGTCTCTCTGCCTGTTCTGTTCCCCGCTCTGGTGAATTCTCTCACCCTCCCGCACTTCTGACTGTACCCAGTGCTTGTATAAATAAATAAATAAATCTTTAAAGAAAAAGGAATTGAGATCAGAAACTTTTCTCATCTTCCATTACCTACACATTTTGAGGGGCTGTGGATAGCTTCAAAGTGTTGTGCTTAACCCCTTGTTCCACGAGGGAGGCCCCTAGGGCTGGACATTTTTAAGTGTAAACAAGAAATTTTACGAAGATCTGAGTCTCTCCCTATCTATAATGCCTAACTCCCCTTCTAAGACAGTACCATGAAGCTCATCCCATCCTTCTGAAATCTTCTGTTCTTTATGGTAAATCCCCCCCCTCTTCAACCTTCAGTCTCTCTCTAACTAAGCTCATCATTTTCCAGCTTTGGCTTCCTGCTTCCATTCCATGCAGAAGTGTAACTGACATGGTTACTGTCTCTCCACACAAAGAAATTCCAGAGGAGCAGGGGGTTGCTGCACACTCTCAACCAAGATGATTTTCAAGATCTGAAGAGAGGATTTTGTTTGACAAACCTCCCCATTCCCTCTTTCCTGAATCTGATCCTGTTCCCGAGCAAAGAATGTCTACTCCAGCTGCAAATAACTTTTTCTTCAGGAATTCCTCAACTCCAACAAATTTTCTAAAGACCCCTTTAGAAAGAAATTAAGCAATGAGGTAGCAGGGGCTGGTTAACAACAGGGTCCTTATGTTGTGGGCAGGATTGCTTGGGAAGCCTCTGAAGTTCTGTGCAAATTTTGTATGCATGTGTGCATGTGTATATATATTTTAAATAGGTCAATCATTTTTTGCATACAGACAACAGAAATCCAGGCATTTCACACATATTAACGATGATTCTTAGCATCCTTCTAAAACATTAGCTTTTTAATTTCATGAGAGAAAATACCTTGGCATGATTAAGGGATTTATCCAAAGCCACATAGCTTTGTGTTAGAGCAAGATTCTGCACTCTATGTGCCCGGCATTAAATCCACTCTTTCCATAATCTGCTGACATACCCATGCATGCTTATTCGTGCTCTTTCTCAAATTCAGAAATTCATAGTAATCAGAGAATGTGGAGGATGAGGACAAGACTGTTTTTCTGAGGTCAGGAAGGCCTAGTGCCTCAGACAAGTATCACTGTCTGCCTCAACTCTCTAGGCAATGACCAGCCATTGGAAGAGCAGACTGAGTCCTATGAGATGACTTAGTTGCCATCTGCATCTCTTAGTTGGTGCCAGGCATGAGAGTGGGAGAGATAAAGTCCTTTAAAAAATGGTGTACAGGTGATATGCTGTGGATGACTAGAGAACAAAAACTTAGAAACTGTAGAATTTCTAAAGGCGGAGTTGAGTGAAGAGTATCCTAGGCAGAAGGCACAAAATGTTCCCTTAGTAGAGGTGAGACTTGGCAATGTTGAAATCCTGAGACAGAATTATCAACTGTGAGGAGTAGAGAATGTAAAGCTCTCCAATGTGTCAAACCCTTCCTTAGCATAAGCCCTTCAAACAGAGTCTTTTACAGTTTATATGCACCTGAACCCAAAGACTCAAAAGTTTCTCAGTAACCATATAAAACACATCTCTCCTTTAGAGAATTTCCTTAGCACTACTGCCACTTGGAGCCAAACAAAATTGTTTGTGAACAGGTGGGTGGGTGGCTGTGCTGTATAGTGTGCAATGTCCAGTGTTTAGCAGCAACCCTGGTCTCTACTCACTTGATGTCCACGGCACCTCCTCAATGAGTTATGGTAACCAACTGAATAACACTGAGCACAGTCATAAAAAAAAAAAAGAAAAACATGTTTTGTGCCTTGTCGGGTCTGAGTTTTTGTGGTGATGTCTTGATTCTCTCTGAGAACAAAGTCTCCTATAGGTTTGTTTTCATGAGTGCTGCGAAGCACATGTGGAATAGGGAGGTGGCTTCACGTTGAAGCACCAACATGTGATTACTGATTCTCCCTGTTGAGAAGGTGGAGTGGGGTGGGATGGGGCAATGTTCTACCTTTCTCCTCTCACAAGCATTCAGTTCCTTTGCACAAAAGGATGTATAGAGAAGAAATAGCAACCTCCTCGCATATCCCATATGTGAAGAATATGAAAGATACAGAAGAAAGGAAAAGGCAGGTGACGGGCAATGCTGTGAAGAAAAGCACATGTGAGAAAACACATCTCCTCATTCAGCCCCCGACAATTCCAGGTGAGTTTCTCCACTGGGCCACATTTCCTGGAAGATGTATTTATAGATCTGTGAATCTCTCATTAGATTTAAAATTCCTTGAAGCCAGGGTCCACAATTTACTTCACTATCTACCCCAGCCCCTACTCAGCCATGCATCTGTTGCTCAACAAACATGTATTATCTCATAAGGCAGATTGGAAAAAGCTATAAATTAACACAATATGGTGGGTAGGTGGCTAATCTGTACTATCAGTAAATACAGCTTGAAATCCCAACCCTATTTCTACCAGCAACGATACCCTCAGCTTGTTACTTATGCTCTCTAAACTTTGAGTCCTTCATCTGTAAAACAGGAATAATAATAGTACTTACCGTACTGTACTATACAAGTTGTTTCAAGTATAAGTTAATACACAGAAAGCCACTAACACAGTAACTGACTGAAAATAAACATCATCAGGCAAATTCTAAAAAGCAAAGTGTCAAATGGGAAAATGTCCATGCTTTGCACACACTGTAAGGATGCTGCTGCAACTACTTCTCACCTCTGCAACTATAGAAAAGCAACCGAGATAATGAGTAAACCAATCAATATGGCTGTGTTCCAATAAAAATTTTATTTACAAAGCAAAGGGCAGGCTACATTTGACACACAGCCCATGGCTTGCCAACCTCTGTGCTAAGGTATACAAATTTGAACCAAGAAGTACAACTTACAGAGGATTCTTAAACTAGGCAGTGACAAAATCAAAATTATCCCTTGGGTAGATTGATTTTTGACATCATTTGGTACAGACTGCCATGAGCAAAGTCTAGAGACAAGATTATTACACTTGTCCAAGCAATACAAAAGAAGGCTCTAAGAAAAGAAAATGTGAACCATATAGGAGAGAGTGACATGTGCAATAACCTGCCTCCTGTACACCAAGCTATGATCATAACTTCTAGGGCTTTTAGGGTTCATTACTATTTTGCTGCAGTATCTTAGTGATCATCAGCTTTCTGATTATATAGTAAATTATAAGAATAGACTTAGGTGGTGAATAGACCTCCCCTGGTGGTGCAGGCGGTTGAGCGCCGTGCTGTGAGGCTGTCCGCAGCCTCTGCATCACCGGTTCGATCCTGGATGGCCAGCAAGAGTCCCACATGGCGTGGCAGACCTCTCCTGTCTCGCCCGCTGCTCCTCTCAGCAGTCTATTTCAGTCAGTCTGCCTGTTCTGCTCCCCACTCTGTCTCTGGTGAATCCTCTCACCCTCCTGCGCATCTGGCCTATACCCTGGTTCTTGTATAAATAAATAAATAAATCTTTAAAAAAAGAGAATAGACCTAGAAAATCTCTGTAGAATTAGCTAAATATAAAAATTGAAATGTTATTATTTATTTATACTAATTCTAAAGCATGTGAGTTTGAAACTTGTACTTAAAGTAATCTCAACTTCAAGAAAACATTCCTATTTTTAATGCAAGACATTAAGAATATGTTAGAAGAAGGGCCTCCCTGGTAGTACAAGGGGTTCAGCAGAGTACTGTGAAGCTATCCATAGTCTCTGCAGTACGAGTTCAATCCCAGATTGGTCAGGGAGCTACACATGATGCAGCAGACCTTTCCTGCCTCGCCTACTGCTCCCCTCAGCAGTGTATTTCAGTCTGCCTGTTCTGTCCCCCATCCTGTCTCTGGTGATTCCTCTCACTCCCTGCACCTCTGGCCTGTACCCAGTTCTTTTTTTTTATTTTTTTTAAAGATTTATTTATTTATTTACGCAAGCACTGTATACAGTCAGAGGCATGGGAGAGTGAGAGAATTCACCAGAGCCAGAGCTGAGAGGAGAACAGGCAAAGTGATAAAGTACACTGCTGAGGGGAGCAGTGGGCGGCAGGAGAGGTCTGTGCACCATGTGGGACCCTCGCCTGGTGGCCAGGGATTGAATCAGTGCTGCAGAGGCTGCGGGCAGCCTCGCAACCCAGCATTCAACCGCTGCGCCACTCGGGAGTTCCCTATACCCAGTTCTTGTATGTACAAATAAATAAATCAAAAAAAAAAAAAAAAAAGAATATGTCAGGGCCTCCCTGGTGGTGCAAGGGGTCAAGCAGCACACTATGAAGCAATCCACAGCCTCTGTATCACGGGTTTGATCCCCGGCCTGCCAGAGAGAAACACCCATAGCTCAGCAGGCCTCTCCTGTCTTGCCCACTGTTCCCCTCAATAGTGTACATCATCAGTCTGTCTGTTCTGCTCCTCACTCTGTCTCTGGTGAATTCTCTCACCCCCCACCACTCATGTCTGGTCTGTACCCCAGCTCTTGTTTGCATAAATACATAAATCTTTAAAAAATAATCTGGGTCCTCCCCTGGCGGTGCAGCAGTTGAGCGCTGTGCTACGAAGCTGCCCGCAGCCTCTGCAGCTCCAGTTCTATCCCTGGCCCCGGCGAGGGTCCCACATGTTGCGCAGACCTCTCCTGCTGTGCCCGCTGCTCCCCTCAGCAGTGTACTTCATCAGTCTGTCTGTTCTGCTCCCTGCTCTGGCTCTGATGAATCCTCTCACCCTCCCACACTTCTGACTGTTTCCAGTGCTTGTATAAATAAATAAATCTTAAAAAAAAAAAATCTGTTAGAAGTAATGACGCAGATAGTGGTACTACAGACTAGTGGTCAAAATGTGAAATGATCATGGCTATTAGACACAGGCAACATTTCCTATAAATAAAGACTTACAAATTCACTCTGATTTTAGATTTTCAATTGGGTTCTTCTTTTATATCCTTAAGTTCAACCAGCTCTAATCAAAATAGTTAAAAATTTAGTGTTAAATGTGCTGTTATAAATTAAGATAGTAGAGGCATATCCCACAACTCATATAAATTCTTTGGAGATATATACCTAAAACCTTTAATATCTACTTCCCTTATGGAGTCCTGGCATTTTATTTTATTTTTTTAAAGATTTATTTATTTATTTATTTATTTATTTATACAAGCACTGGGTACAGTCAGAAGCGCGGGAGGGCGAGAGAATTCACCAGAGCCAGAGCGAGGAGCAGAGCAGGCAGAAGGACCGAAGCACACTGCTGAGGGGAGCAGCAGGCGGCAGGAGAGGTCTGCACGCCATGTGGGACTCTCGCCCGGTGGCTGGGGAGCAGCCGGGGATCGAACCAGCGCTGCAGAGGCTGCGGGCAGCTTCAGAGCCCAGTGCTCAACCGCTGCGCCACTGGGGAGGCCCCCATCCTGGCATTTTAAAAATAAGAAAAGTCACCTAATATCACATGCTCTGGACAAAACACATTGTTCACAGGACAGACTTGGACAGTCATTCAATGTTAATTGTGTTGGCCCGACTGATGCAACAGTGACTGTCAAGAATTTGTTCATGGTTTGACATTTGAAAAATAAGAATAACCAGAAATGGCCCACTAGCCAATTAAAAAAAAAAAATCATTGTTTTAAATAATGTGTTATACTCAATCCATTAAAAAATGAATTCAAATAACTATATACACATACTCCAGTGGGATTATCTACATGCTCCCAATTGGTATAAAAACATTATGTTTCAAGTACATATTATCTACATGTCTATAAAAATAAATAAGGTGTGATACCACCTTTTATCAAAAAGCTAGCTACTTGTTAGCTGCTACATGTTTCAAATGCAGATCATTTAAAAAATAATAATAACAATAAAAAGAGCTCACTAAACTCAATGAAACACAGGAAATGTTCTATCTACATGAAAATTCTAAGTCAGTATTTCCAAAATTGTGTTCCACCATTTTGCTAAGTGTTCTATATGGCTAAAAATAATTTTTCTTCCTTTTGGGTAAGACAGTAAAAATCCATCATTTGTACGGTACCCCATCAATTTGGACATTCCAGTTGACTGTAGGGTATATCTTAATTTTGAAATATTAACATAAGAAGGAAAGAAAAAGTATATTCTAGAATACAAGAAATAAGGTCATAACCACACAGCTTTAGGGACATCATGTAAATCTCAACTTCTTTTTTTCTTTAAAAATGGTAATGATTCACCTACTCTATAGGTGCAAGCTAAGGCTTTAAAGAGTTCATACACACAAAAATTTTACCAAGTTAACTTATAACAAATAAAAAGAAATGTGGCCATATATTACTAGACACTCATCTATGCTTTAGAATATCAAAGTCCTCAAAAGTCCTGCAACAAGGAAAATAGCTGTTTAAGTTGACTTTTTCAAATGTATTTGACCATCATGTTAATCTAGGTTTTCAGTTACAAAGATACCAAAAAACTGATGTTACTTAAAAATAAAATTGTTTATTGACATTGGTTAGCTTGCAGAATTATCCAATAGTCTGGGGAAATAGGTTTGAGCTTAAGCTTCCTGTTAGAAATTCAAAATCCACTTAAAATAGACCTCAGGAGGACAATACTGCCAACCACCATATAGCAATAGGTACTATTATCTGGGAAGCTCTTGGGAACTCAAATTAAGTGCAACTGTTACTTGGGACAGCAGTGATTCTATTTCTGTCAAGCACAAGACCTGCAAACTCTGCTATCTCCCAAGGATGAAGATCTGTTCCGTAACTACCCTCCCCAGAAGAAAATGGATTCATCATTACACTTTTCCCTCGTAGTTAGTTGTCCCATCTGCTGAATCAGTTGCCCCATCTGCAAAGAAAGTAAAAAAGAAAGTTTCATGGGTTCCTCCTGGGGAGATGATCCTTCCATAGTCAGAAATTACACCAAAGATGACGAATGTGGTTAATGTTTGCTAGAAAGCCTATGTACATGAAAAGTATTCACTCATTGTGAAACACCCACACCTTCCCATAAAAACCAAATAACTTCTGATAGAGAACACTACTGGCATATTCTTTCTCTCAGCAGGATACACATCAACATGTTTCTCTTTAGCTTCAGAGAAAAGACTAAAATTGTGTAGTTTCCTGTAAGAAAGATTTTTCCTAGGGAACCCATTAATCTTGTAAGATTCTTAAAAGTCACTATAATTAAGCAAGAAATATCCAAGAAAATATGCCAGGAATAGGGTAGCATGCACAAGAGGACTCAGATTTCCTTCTGTAACTTTGGTTCCTGTCACCATTGGATGGATACTCATCGCTCCATTATTTCCCATCTACACTGGCATTTCACTAGTACCCATTCCCATAGTCACAAAAGAGCAACTGCATATAAGAGTTGGCATAGAAACCTGGAAAGGATTGAAATATAGAAATAGACTCTTCCACCAAGTGTGACTATTGTGTGCATCAGAGCCCAGGCATACTGGGTGACACCCAGATCAGCAGACTGACCAGGGCCCAGTCAACCACTGGGATGGATCCAGAAAGCACAACCTCCAACTTTGTGTTTGCATTAAAAATAAAAGATTATGACCCTGGTATAGCCAGAAAATGTTCCTGGGGTCAGGAACAGGGATGCAAATAACAGCAATTATTAGAGCTAAAGTATGATGTGGACTGTGAGATATTTTTGAACCCCTGATTTATAGGGTGACCATATAAATGTTAAATAACAACACAGGAATGAGGATGTTAGTAATATTTTAGGTTAGGACAACAGACACAAATTAGAAATGTGCCAGGAAATTGAGATATATGATCACTCCAATTATTCATAATTTGTTCCTCAGTAAATCCACAGACAACGTCAAGTAAACATGACTAAGAATGGGAAGGGATGCATGGTTTGAAAAGCAAAGAAGACCCAACATAGGAGACTTTTTCATTTGTTTGGTTTTAATACTCAAGGAGATGATGTGAAAAACCAGAGATGTTAGCATTTATTTATTTATTTATTTATTTATTTATTTATTTATTTATTTAATTTCAGTTTGTGGTCAGTGGATATTATGACTTCCATCACAAGGTATGCAACCTGTCATAGGAGTTACTCCAGAAAATTGACCAAAAAGAGGGGACATATACTTAGTGTATGTTAGTAAGGTTAGTAAGGTAAGCAGCAAGAGGTTCCTGGGAGACTAATCTTAGTGACATCTTGCTAGTTTCATCCAGAGGTGGCCAAACTGTTGGTGATATCCACTGAATTTCTACAGGATGTGGCCATGGGAACAAAGATAGAGATAGTGACCTTTGGCTCATTAGAAATTTCAGAGATGTAAAAAAAAAAAAGAAATCTGATGTTTATCACCAGACTTATCATGATGTCACTCAAGAGGACTCTAATTTGTTAATAGATTTACTTTCTCAGAGAAACATCTCTTTGTAATATTGCCAACCCCAAATGCTATCAAAGAATGGATCAGTATCTGTCTCCAAATGCTGCCATCTTAGCTTCAAGCAGAGAGTTTGGTCTAGGCCTCCATTTTGTTAATGTTGTAATAGCATCCTCAGAATTTAAGCAGAGCTTTATTGGAGATCTTAAAGAAGACTTTTGAATAGTCTGACATACCAGCTTATCAAAGCTGCAGTATTGTTCCTGGGCTTCTAAGTATCAACTTTGAATCCTGACCTGGCACTAAGAAGCCGTTTTCATTAAGAGATTCTGAAGGTTGATTTCAATAGCAGCATGTTTGGAGACAAGAGAGACATGTGAGGGTTCTAACTTCCACAATGCAGTTTTGTACCCGCTTGGTTCTATGACCAGTTCAGTGCACTTCAATCTTGTGAAATACCCTGCCCCCACCTTCTTTGTACAAAGATTTTCTTCAAAGTTTACACTTGCAGGAATTTGGAAGATTAAAAATCCAGTATCTAAGTACAGTAGGTTAGCCAAGCCTGATGTTAATGAACTCATATTTTTAAACAGAATTTGACTATTAATCAATAGATGAATAAAGAAGTCAGAAAAAAATGAAAGAAAATAGCCAGACTTTAGTACCAGAAGCAATATCAACCCTCCCACAAATTTTCAAGACTCATCTCTTTTCTTTTTTTTTTTCTTGATAGTACATTTTCACTCACCAACAACTTTTATATTTGACCCATATTTTTCTGTTATTATTGTTAACCACAAAATCAAAATTTGATCTGTTTTGTAGAGTTCTACATTCTCACAGCCTGGCTCCTAAAAGGTGTGGAATATTTGTTGAGTGAGTGAATGGATGATGGAAGACTCCCCTAGCCAGGTAAATATGAGTCAATCAATTTAGTTTGCCTTTCAAATGTAAATGATCCAATTGAGAAAAGGTGTTCTAAAAATACCCACTCTGCCCTTGTGCCTAAAGGCTTCTGAGCTGGAGCGTGACTCCTTTGAGAGAAAGAAATTTGAAGGTATGCAAGAGCATGTTGAATTTCAGCATATTGAATTGAAATTGATTATGGAGTAAGGAATGTGGTGAACAAGTGGATTGATACATATCTTGGATTTTTTAAAAACCAGATTAATGTAAAAAAAGCAGACTATATAGTAAGTGTCATATTTTTTATATGTTGGTAACTTAGTCATACGTGTGAATTGTACTCGTCTCTCTTTACAACCACAAATTCTTCAAACAAACCAACCAAAAATTTCCAATGGCATCCAAGAAATAGAAAGTGATGGACAACTCATCCAGAATAAAGGGGAAAATCTTAAGAAAAAGAAGACATAAAGGATTTAAAAAATAAAAAAAGAATACTATTACCCTGGACTCCAAAGAAGGAAATAAGACAAGAACTGAGAAGTAGCGATCTCTGAACACAAGGCCAGCGTAGAGACAACACAGACAGAAGGCAGGCATCAGGACTCTTTGTGAAGTGGCTGAAATAACAGAAAATCCCAACTATGACAGAAAAAGTGGCACCTCCCAATCCAAGTCGATACTTCATCCTGCTGATTTTTACAAGTTAGTGATTTTCTTAAATCAATCTTGTCTTTCCAATCCCTGTGGTCATTATATTTGTTCAAGGCCCTTCCCCAAGAATACAATAACCACCATGTCAATCTGTGCCCAGGTTTACCTCCATTCAATCTTTCTTTGCCTAGTCCCCAGGCCAAATCTGACCATTTTATGCTCTAACATAAAATTGCCCAGAAGCTCCTCCCCAGTAATTGAATGATGTTTACTCTAACTACATTTTCAAACTACTCAACTATCCTCTAATGATGTGCTCAAATGTCCAAGTTCTGCCAAAATATGAATTCTGTAGGTACAGGGACAATGACTACCTTACTAATGGCTGAATTTCAAGTAACTAGCACAGAGACTGTGCTCCATGAGTATTTTTTTTTAATATTTGTGTTCCACAAATAAATAAAAGTGGAAGAGTCATAATATAAAACTACTCAGAATACAAACCTAGTAATGTAAAACATATACACATATATGTACATAAAAATAGAACAAAAATGTGTTTTTATTTACCATGAAAGTGTTTTCTTCCCTCAGATATCAACATATAAAAATATAAACAAACAAAAATGAGTAGAGCAAAAACCTCTGCACCTGACGAATGAGAGAGTGGTATATTACAGGCCCTCCAATAATGCCATTCCTTTCAATGTCCTTTGGTTACAATGTTGATGAGAAAAAAAAAAAATCAGACATCAAAATAAAACATTGCCAAGACTAGAACTTATTTCCTTATACTTTTTTTTTCGCTTAAAGTATTAATTTTCAAGGAACTGTGTCTTTCATTTTGTCAAACTGCATTCCTCATCTTCCAGTCCTGACTCTCTCCCCACTTTCTCCTCCTCTGACATCTGGAAGAGTCAGCAATGGCAGTCACACCATGTTCTGCACGTTTGTACATTCTGTCTACTCTCACCACACTGTTTCAATATTCCCAACATGGTAGTTCTATGCTCTTGCAGTCTTTTCACCGTGAAGGCAAAGCACAAATCCTGGCATATAGAAAATAATACTGATTAGTATATTAATAACACATGGATATGTAAGTTGCAATGAATATGAAGCCCATTTCTTTCATTAAATTCAAAACCTTACTTATCTAAAGGAGTTGCTGCAAGGGTAAAATAAGGAAATGTAAAAAAAAATGACTGACACACACTAAGCTCTCAATAAATGAACAGTTATTAACTATTATAAACATGATCAAGTACAAGTTCCTTTGCTCCCTTGGCCAAAATCACTTCAAGTTGTGGATAATAATGCTGCCTGCCCACTCATCACCCTGACATGAGAGCAATTTGGGAATTATCAGACAGACACATTATTACAAATACAAAGAAGAAGAAGATGATGGTGGTGGTGATGATGATGATGATATGCCATTTGTTTTGAGTTTATTGCCTACAATAAGGTTATCACTTAAAGTCTCATTACCTTTGCTGATGTTTCAAACCATCCTACGAAACCATGCTCCCTGCAGAACTGGTCCATCTTCAGGCCATTGTTCATGAGCACATCCTTCCCCTGGTCACATTTGTTGGCCAACAATACCACTGAAACTGGTTTGCCATTAGGGAGACTTAATTTTGAGTCCAAATCATTTTTCCATTTTGTAACTGCTTCAAATGTAGCTGGCCTGGTGACATCGAAGACAATAAATGCACCCATAGCTTCTCGATAATAGACCCTAGTCATGTTTCCAAATCTTTCTTGACCTGTCACCAAAAGGAAATAGAAATAAAAAAAAATATTAAAATTGTAAACTTAATCACTAGTAGAGCCTCATGTAGCTTCTAGTATGAGCAAATCACTCAGTAAAGTATTTTGTTGTCAATCTTTAAAAAGTGAGTTAAATACACAATTATGTAGCATTGTTCTTGATCTCTGAATACAGAGGGAATTCATTCATTTTGTAACTATTTATTGAAGCTTCTTACCAAATAACATCCCAGAACTACGTTAATACATTATCCCACTAGCTGCCTATGGCTACTTAAGTTTGAAATAACTAAAACTACATAAAATTTAAATTAACCTAACTGTATTACAACTGTTCAATATATGGTTAGTAGGCACCACATTTGACAACTCCAATATAGAACATGTCTATTGTTCTAAACACTTGGGACACAATGACTGAAAAGTGAAGATCCCTACTGTCATAAAACTCACACTTTAGCGGAAAAATAGGTTATAATTAATAAATAATAAATATAATAAATAACTTAATGGTGTACTAATGTTAAAAGGCATCCGCAGTGAAATTTAATTAATTATAATAATAATAACTACTAGCTTTATTGTATGTCCCGTCTCACCTGCAAAATGTCAGTAAGTAATATGTACCTCACAGGGAGTTCATGTGAATAAATGAATTAATATATGTAAAATGCCCAGCAAAGTATCCACTAGTTGGCACTTGAATTGTCCCTCCTTTTCTCCAGCATGTTAAAAATTATAAATGACAATATGATGTAGGCTGTGAAATCATAGTTCCAGATTGAGGTTTATGACAAAAAGTATAAGTATTTATCCAATTAACAAAAATGAACAAAATCAAAATTTTTTAAAGATTTATTTATTTATTTATCATACAAGATCTGGGGTACAGGCCAGACATGGGAGGGTGAGAGAATTCACCAGAGACAGAGTGGGGAGCAGAACAGGCAAAGTGACTGAAGTACACTGCAGAGGAGTGTAGCGGGCAAGTCAGGAAAGGTCTGCTGTGCCATGTGGGTAGCTCCCTGGCTGGCTGGGGGATTGAACTTGTGCTGCAGAGGCTGCGGACAGCTTCATAGTTTGTGTCTTCACCCCTTGCGCCCCAGGAAGGCCCAAAATCAAGTTGTTTTTAATTTGTCCACAAGTAGTTGCTGAAGTTGCTTTAACTGAACAAAACCCCCATATATATGATAAGATAAAGGCATTGTATTCTTATATGGAAACATTTATGTGAAGAGTCATATTATTAATTAAGGTATATTAATTGAAATAAAGTTAAGTGTATATTTAATAAACCAACTTATCTTAAAAAGAACAAAATGCTAAAACTGGAATATACATAAGAACATACAGACAAATATACCTCAAAGAACACCTTACACTTAACTTGACACTCAAGATTTTCTGATGGTGAATCTTAATTCTAGTTGATAAAGTACTTGCAGGGTGTCATATTCACATTGGCATTTGAATTGCAAATTGTAAAAGAAAATGATCCATGAGCACTTACAAAAAATGAATTCAGGTCAAGGTTCCCATAGGGTATGTAAGTCTGTGTGTTCAAGAAGGCAACACTGGAAAGAACCAGTCTTAAATGGTTTACACCACAAAGTAATTTTTAAATTTCCCATTGTCGTCCAGTAAATGAAAGAAAGCATAATACTCTTTATATGACAAACAACCTACAGATGAACTTTCATTTTTCCCAAATGTGCCTTGTCCTTTTGTTTTTTTAAGTTACTGATGCAAGTAGTGACCTCCTTTGATATTGCTCAGAGCAGGCATGACATTTCAGGAAGTTAAGGGAAAAAAGCCCTCTGTGATTATTCTGGATCAGAAGGCCTGCAGGCTTTTTACGGATATCTTATGATTCCTTTCAGGGAACTAATCAGATGAAAGGCAAAGTCATGAGTTACTCAATAATCTGTTTGTGTAGGTTTTTGTAATAGCATAAGGCAATCTTAACAAAAGATCATTTTACATTTCAAATAGATGACAATGGGTCATTTTTAAGACTGCTTACACCTGCAAATTGATTCAGAAAGGGAGCGTGAAGTGTGAGTGTGTGTGTGTGTGTGTGTGTGTGCGCGCGCATCTATGTGTGTGTCCACACACATGTGAAATCAGAAACAAGGAGAAAATTATGAAAAACAGTATGGAGGTTTCTCAAAACACTAAATTTAGCCCCAGAAATCCCTCACTTAGATATTTACCCAAAGAACACAAAACACTAATCCTAAGGAATATATGCAGTCCTATGTTCACTACAGCACTGTTTACATTAACCAAGTTATGGAAATAATCAAAATGCCTAAGGACATATGATTGAATAAAGAATATTAGTTATATATACACAATGTAATATCACTCAGCTATTTAAAAAAGATGAAATCTTGCCAATTTGCAACGACATGGATGGAAATGGAGAGAATTATGCTAAACAAAATAAGTCAGGAGAAAGATAAATATCAGGTGATTTCTTTCAGATTGGAATTTAAAAACGAAAGCAAAAAAACAAACAAAAACAAACCCTTGAAATCTGACTACAGAACTGAGGCTACCTAATGGGAAGAATTGGGGGCTGAGGCAAAGGGGGAAGAGAGGGCCCTATGCTGTTGACTGCGGTGGATTATTGGTGCTTGGCGGGGGGTGCCTTGTGGTTACATTAGAGGAAATGTTGCCCTATATCTCTAAAACATACATAAAATTGTCAAACAAAATTATCTCATAAACATAATTTTGAGAAAGGAAACAAGAAGAAATGTGTCTCTTTCTAGAAAGAAAAAAAAGCTATGTATGAGATTAATGAGCCAATAGACTTGAAGTTTGTATTTTTAGTGTTCTACTATGAGGTCACATTCCCACCAGGGTATTGCTAGCATGCACATTTCTCCTTCTTTTGTCAGCTTACAGTCCTCTCCACAGATTTTTATTAAAATAATGAGAACCATGTGACTCTTAGTGCTTATACGTGGACAAAATGGAGATCTAGTACAATTATCACACTTTTCTTTTTACTTTATTTCTTTTTAAAAATGCAGTTCAGAAATCACTGTTAGGTGGGCTGTCTCATTCAATATATGTTTACTGAATAACTATTATGGCCCAGGTTCCTTTTCTCAAGTTCATAATTTTATCGTTGAGCAACTTTTTAACTAAGTGGATGAGGACACTGAAAAAAACCTGATTCACCATTTCCACTTCTCTTAGTTCTCAAACACACACTGAATAGCCTTATAGAGGTGGCTTGTGACTCAACTTCCTGCTTGAGGGCTATTAAATGACAAAGCGATCAACTGAATTACAACAGTTAATACAGTTTTTTTTTTTTTTAAGATTTATCTTATTTATTTTTGCATACAAGAACTGGGATGTAGGCCAGAGGTATGGGGCGGGGGTTAGGGGGTGAGAGGATTCACCAGAGACAGAATGGGGAGTAAAACGGGAGAATTGACTGAAATAAACTGCTGAGAGGAGCAGCGGGCAAGACAAGAGAGGTCATGTGGTCCAGCTCCCTGGCTGGGGATCGGAATTAATGCCTCAGTGACTGGCATTAGCTTGACAGCGCTGAGACTTTAAGCCCTGTCCCACCAGGGAGACCTAAGTACAATAAAAATTTGGATAATCTCCCTGTAGAAGACACTAAATTGAAGGGTCAGAATATATGAAATAATTTTAATTCCTGGCTTGACCAGTGCAGCCCTAGATAACGTTACTTCTCCTTTGGGATTTGGGAAGTCCTTAAAATGCAGTTTTCTCAATTGTGAGATGAAGTTTTTCTGGCTGATCTCCAAGGTCCCTTTCTTCTCCCAGCTTTCTAACTCTATGCTATCACCTTTCAATCAACTCTTGGCTTCTGTCCCAACTACCAGGAATGGTCTACGGATGTCTTGGACTCAGCTAAAAATGAACACAAAAAACACAGCCATAATCTGTATTTAATGATACTCTCACTTGGTGCTTAGCCCTCAGTAGATGCTCTCTGTGGACATTCCCAATCAGTGAATCTTGGAGACAAGTGTGAAAACAACAAAAGGAAGTATGTCATGTTGTTACGGACCAGTAATGGAAAACTGTCATACTGGAAATTCATGGACAATGCTGCTTACTAATTGTTGCTTCTCTTACACACATTGTAACCCTGAAGAAAGACTGTCTCCTAAGACTACACCCTGAGATCTGTGCCACCATAGATATGGTGGAATAAAAATTAAAAGGGGGGATTGTAACAGGGTGGTCCCCAGGAAATGGGGAGGTTCCAGGTTCCCTGTCCCACCCAAATGGGGGGTGGAGCTGAGCAGGGAGAGAAGAAACTGCAGAGGAGACTGAGAAGGAAGAAGCAGGATGGAACCAGAAGGAGACCTAGAGGAGGCGCATGGAGCCTAGAGACACGTGAAGAAACTGCGCTTGTCTTTTGGTAGCTGATGGGGTGACGCAGATGTGGGTGAGACCAGTGGGGAGGTGACAATTGCAGCTTTTATCTTGATTTTGATTTTGCTCTTTTCCTTCCAGACTTGTCTGGTTGTTTCTGACCCTTTTCTGTGGGTCCCCACTGGAAGGTGCTTTAGGCTGGTGGCAGGCTTTGGGGTCTTGCTCTGGGCCAATCCCATTTGGATGGAGTTTTACCCACGAGGGGACGGGTAACTGTGGGTGTTTGATTTAAAAACTAGATTCTTTGCCTTTCCTGTATTGTTTCCTAATTGTATTAAAGTTTCTTCCCATTTGTGTTGATGCGGCGGATGGCAGAACCCATTTAGAATAGGCAGTTTTGCAGGGTTTGGACTGCCCTGCAACAATGTCTTCTATTAAGCAACTGTGTTCTGAGACCTCAGAATGGTCACTTTATTATTCCAATCCTCAGTTCCCTCATTAGTAAAATAAGGAAACTTGATTGGACACCCTAAATTCATTATTGTATCTAAAATGACTCTCTCCAGTCAACCTCCTAATAGTCAGGAATCCAATTCTCCACCTCCTTCTCCTTGTGTTGCCCACTCCAATTCACAACATCTCCATCAACACGGCTACCCAGAGAGGACCTTCAAGTCATCTCCAGCTCTTCCCTTATCCCCATATCCAAAGAGTCTCCAACATCCTACCAATGCTACTATTTCAGGAGAGTATCCCGCCTCAGTGCTGTCTTCTAAACTCATTGGCACAGCTCTAATTCAGACCCGAACTGCTCCTCACCTGCATCCTCAGGGGTTCCCTATCTGGGACAATCAGCATGTCAGTTCTTATAACTGTCACTCTCCCTTAAAGTAAGTGTGAATATGAACACAGGCCTTAAGACAGATGCCATTCTGGAAGCATAAGATATGGCTTTATGAGTTTATGTCCTAAACAACTAAAATTATCTTCGATCCCCTCAAAGATTTATACACCCTCCCATGTTCATTACAACATAATGCACAGACACAGAAACAATCTCATTGTCCATAAATAGATGAATTACTAAATATAGATAGATAGATTGATAGACACCACACACACAGAGAAATATTATTCAGTCATAAAAAGGAAATCACACCTTTTCGTGACATTTGAAAATGTAATGAGACTATCGTGACATGTGAAATAAGTCAGATAAAGAAAAATATGGTATATTCCTGCTAATATGTGTAATCTATAAAAGCTGAATTGAAAGAAACAGAGTAGAATAGCAGTTTCCAGGGCTTCAGAGTGAGGGAAATGGAAGGTATTAGTCAAAGAATACAGATTTCTCCTTATAAAATGAAAATGTTCTGGGGCTCTAACATATAGCATAGATTATAGCTAATAATGCTGGGGAGTTAACAATGTTGATACTTAGAAGTTGCTTAGAAAGTAGAGCTTAAATGCCCTAACCACAAACAAAAGTGATAACGATGTGATGTGACAGAGGTGTTAACTCTGATGTAGTAATCATTTTGTAAGATACATGCGTGTGTTTGTGTATGTGTGAGAGAGAGAAAGAGAGAGAGACAGAAACCATCACACTGTATACCTTACACTTAACTAACAAAGCTGGGACAAAAAAAGAAATAACCTAAAAGATATAGAAAATACCCATTCCTGGGCCAAATTCTTGGCAATTCTTATGGTACTGATATTCCATGGGACCCAGGAGTCTTTTATTTAAAAATAAATAAATAAATAAAACTAAAGACAACTCCCTAGGCGACTTTCATAATATATATATATATATATATATATATATATATATATATAGTGTGTGTATATATCTACCTATCTATCTATCTATCTATCTATCTATCTATCTATATCTATATCTATCTATCTATCTATCTATCTATGTACATATCTATCTATCTATATATCTATATATCTATCTATATATCTATATATATCAATATACCTATCAATCTGCTCTACTCTTTGAATACTTCAAAGACTTCTACGTGCTTAGAAACAACCAAACAAAAAAACAGCTTGTAGTGGCGGGAAGGGACAGAACAGCTTCTCTCTGATCCAAGCAGACAGTGAAGGAGGGCAGTGAGGTGTGGTGTACGGAGGAGCACGTTGGAGTGTGGCACAGTGCACAGGCATAAGGCGGAGAACATGAGAATGGCTAGAACACCAACACGGCTGGTTGAACCAGTGATGAACCTGCCGGGTTTGGGATGGTTGCATTACACAGCTTTATTAATATCTTTAGCTACAACCACCTTTCCAAGCACCTATGTCAGTCCCGTCAGTGTCCCAACGACCAGGTTACACTGCATGATTTGTTATTCCTGAAACATCCTGCATCACTCCCTGGATTTGTGGTTTTTTTTTTTTTTTTTTTACCATTTTAAATCTCTGTTCCCTGAATCTGAATTCTCTCCCATCTCTCCTCAATCTACTCAATGAAACTGAGTAGGTTCTATAATTGTGCTGTGAGGCTTCACATTTGTACAACCTTATCCAGTCAGCTAGAGGTCACGACCCACAGCCTTCCTTTACCCTACAGCTTTCTCTCCTACCACACTATGTATTTACTCTTTCATCGCCACTAGGCACTGTTGAAACCTGGGCAGCAGGCTGATTGTGTTTCAGTGTTGTAAATTCAAGGCTTATTTCTCCATGTTTTGGATAATAATAAGAATTGAAGATATCATTGAAGAAATAAACTGAAATTAAGGTTCTTCTTCCTTTAAAATACAGCACCATCATTTATCCATGAATGAGTGCTGATACTAATGCTCTTCCTCTATCTTCTACCTTAGTTCCAGTAAATAATCAATATATGTTCACTGATGGAGAAAGTTCACATTATTTTAACAGGTTTTGTATATATCTTTTGTAATATTTTTCAAATGAAAATATTATATTTTTATGTTCATTTTATTTACAAATGATCTTTTGGGATCATTTTCTAAATAACATATATTTGGATCATGGAGCAATCAGTGGACCTAACAGTAGCATCAATGTATGTTCTTTATTTCTAGGAAGTAATAACATGACAGGAAAAAAAAAATACATAGAACTTACACCATTGTCTGGAGAAAAAAATATATTCAAATCTGTTGTGGTCAAATGGACATTGAATTTATAATGGATCAAGCTGGTTTTAAAGGCTCAAGAAAAGTCACAGATTTGGACCAAAGTCAGGCAGACATCCAGATACATAAGCTTTTCTCCATTTCTTAAGAACTCATCTGAGCTAATAATTCTGATACCCTTGCTTCTTCTCTTCACCTCGTTGTCTCATGAGCCAGTGACAAAAACATACTAATCACCTTTTTCCAAATCATATAGATGTATATCTTATAAATATACATGTGCAAACCCTTACAAAATTATAAGCTCCTTCTTAGTAGAATCATGTTTCTACATCCCCAGGATAAGCAGTAGCCTCTGAACAGAGTGAGAGCTCAGTGCGGTCTCCTGGCTGAGTGAAGGACTCGCTCCTAATTCCTTATTTCTTCCCAGTGTATACTGCAGCAGGCTTAGCAGGGCTGTAGGTGATGCCCTCTGTCATATCTCTTGCATTCATACCTTTATGTCCACTCCTGCTAAAATCACTTTCATTAGGACTGTCTCATCTCATCTCATCCATTCATTTTATGAAAAGTTGAAATGTCTATTATTTTCCTGGCACTGTTTTAGCAACTAGGGGGTGGAAATTAAAAGTCTTTTCCTTCATGAATCTCACAATCCAGGGAAAAGATAAAAAACAAGTAAGATACACATAATATAATGTTAAGTGGAAAATAGTGAAGAGGGAACTAGGTTAAAAAAAAAAAAAACAACAACAAGAAACAGGTATGCTGAGGGTGATGGCAAATTTTATCAGCATGAAGAGTGAAAACTCACTGAGAAAAGATATTTGAGTAAAGATCAAAAAGCAGTAAAGGCGAGTCATGTGGCTATTTTGGAAGAGAGGATTTAGACGGAGGGGACTGTAAGCATGTCTGGCCAGTGCTTAGTGAACAGCAGGAAGACCTGGTTGGCTGGAGAGGATGGAGTAGGCCTGGGAACGGGTGTGAGGTGAAGCAGGCAGCTTGGAGTGTCCAGACTGTAGTCAGTTTCAGGCCATTGTCCGGGTGCAGGCGGTGCCTTTTATTCTGGACAGAAGAAGAACTGAAGGATTCTGAGCAGATGGGAAACAACCTGGCAGGAGCAAATATGTAGCTATGACTGCTACCCTGAGGAATGGCTTACTGGTGTCAAGGTCAGAAGAGGGGAGACAATAACCTGGGGTGCCCACAAACCTTCCTTTCTTGGAGCCATTTCTGACTACATGGTTCCACACTCAACTCTTTCCTCTTCTGTTTTCACACAGCACTGACTGATATTTTCCCTTGTTTGGCCACTGAGTCGGACCCTGTCTTAACGCTGCTTTGTAGGTACTGAAACCTTGCTACCCATGCCCCAAATATAAGCTTTGGCGCCTCAAGACCCCTGTTGAATTACTCAATTATTGCTCCTTTTTCTCCATGGCACAAGCACTTTGAGAGGCTCCTAGTCTATGCCCACAGTGGACTTGCAGAACAGAATGAAAGTGGTAATACAAGTGTTTTTAATAGAATGGAGTAATAATAATAATTTCTTATTTATGAGAGGAATGGAACTGAATGAAGCAAAATCTCTGACCCAACCCATTAACTTCCAATACCTACTAAACTCCTACTTATTCTTTTTTTTTTTTTTTAAGATTTATTTATTTATTTATACAAGCACTGGGTACAGTCAGAAGCGCAGGAGGGTGAGAGAATTCACCAGAACCAGAGCTGGGAACAGAACAGGCAGACTGGCGAAATACACTGCTGAGGGGAGCAGCGGGCGAGGCAGGAGGGGTCTGTCGCGCCATGTGGGACCTTCCCCGGCAGCCGGGGATCGAACCGGAACTGTGGAGGCTGCGGGCAGCTTCACAGCCCAGTGCTCAACCGCTGCACCACCAGGGGAGGCCCTCCTACTTATTCTTAAGATTCATTCTGGAAAATCTCTGCCACCATTTTACAACCACCAAATTTCTTAGTTCACCTTAAACAATTGGCTCTTGTTTCATCTTATTCTTCGTTGTCATTTCTTTTTTAATTTTTTTTCACAGAAGAACTGGGGTACAGGCCAGGGGTACAGAGGGTTATGGGATTCACCAGACACAGAGTGGGAAGCAGAAGAGTCAGATTTTATTTTTTTTAAGATTTATTTATTTATACAAGAACCTGGGTACAGGCCAGATGTATGGGAGGGTGAGTGGATTCACCAGAAACTTAGTGGGGAACAGAACAGGCAGACTGACTGAAATACACTGCTGAGGGAAACAGAGGGCTAGACAGGAGAGGTCTGCTGCACCATGTGGGTATCAAACCCATGATGCAGAGGCTGGGGACAGCTTCACAGTGCTGTGCTCAACCCACTGCACCATCAGGGGAGTCCCGGTTATCATTTCTTTTAGGCAAATCTCACCTCAATACAATAAGAATGTAAATCTAGCTAGAATGTATTGAAATAAGTTAAAGAGAATATGATGAAATACAAATGATTGGTTTGATGAGTGTCTATAAATATCGTCATTATAGTAAGGAAGTGTGGGTCGATTATAGTGGTCTAGTCTTAGACTAAATTTAAAAAATATTCTCATTCTGACTCTAAATTTAAATTTAAGGCAATAAGTGTGTGTGTTTGTGTGTGTGTGTGTGTGTGTGTGTGTGTGCGTGAGAGAGAGAGAGAGAGAGAGAGAGAGAGAGAGAGAGAGCGAGAGAGAGAGAATGAGGGAGGGGGAAATGAATGGAGTATATCTCTAGATTTTTTTAAGATTTATTTTTATTTATTTGTGCTTAGAAGATCTGGGGTACAGTCCAGATGCGTGGAAGGGTGAGAGGATTCACCAGAGACAGAGCAGGGAACAGAACAGGCAGACTGACTGAAATACACTGCTGAGGGGAGCAGTGGGCAAGACAGGAGAGGTCTGCTGCACCATGTGGGATCCTCACTGGCCAGCCAGCATCGAACCAGCACTGCAGAGGCTGTGGACAGCCTCACGGCGCAGCACTCATCTGCCTGTGCCACCAGGGGAGGCCCTCCTCTGGATATTTTTTATAAGAAGCAATGTCCAATATTGTCTGGATGGAGCAAATGAAAGTTAAGATGAAGTGTTGGCGTGAATCATGATAAAATTATCAATGCTTCAAGTTTATAATTAAATAGAAAATCTAAAAAAAAAATCTCTACTCCACTGAATTGAAAGCTTAACTTTATTAGGTAAAAAACTATCTTTAAATTACTTAACATTTGAGATATCACTTCTAAGTAACTTTTAAATATACTTTCATAGATAATCACAAGAAACCCTGGACTCTAAGGGTTTCCACTCTTTAAGAAATTCCAGATTGATCTTGAAATAAAATTCCAAGATGTGTACCAACATGCTCTGAGGGTATCTCAGTGAACTCTCGAGGCATTTTAAATTTTCAAGGCATGTGCAGTGGTACTCAAGATCAATCAGACACCTCAGAAACTATTAGCTTGATATAGTGTGATTTTAACAAGGGATCATTTTGCATTCCTTTTGATATCATATCTTTTTGAAATAGATTTGAAAATTTTATATGATGAAAAGCAAAAGCCATGTGAAAATCAGTGTGAAATAGAAAATAAATGTGGTGCTATCTACTCTGAATCAAAGTTTTCAGATGTTGCCCCATGGTGCAAGGTTATGCATATATCAATAGTAAATAATTGTGATTAATAACAATGAAATAAAATATCTTTTTTTAATTCATGTTTTCTACTTCTTTAAATGACTAGTAAGTTATCAGGGCATAACATTTATTGCTTGATGCTAACTACTTAACTAAGAGAACTTTTATTTGTGCTAGTGTCCTAAATGCACTGTGAAAAAATTACTTTGACACTAAGAGCAAGGTCAAATGAGAACATTTGAGAACCTCTACTGTAGTCACTAGAATGTAGTTTACAGTATCGTTTTCTTTAAATTTAAAACATGCACACACAAACACACACAATACCACAAATAAGACTTAGCTTTTACTTCCATTCTGTCAAGCATCACAGATATTCTTAACTCCAATTTTCCAACAAGAGACTGTGCCCCTCAGGCACTGCTAAAAGTAATATAAGAAGATGGTTGTTACTAAACCAAACCAACCTCATGACCTCAGCAATAAAATATGTAAAGAATTCAGCTTATTCAGTTATTAGTTCTATCCCAAAGTGCAAAGGTTCAGAAAACACATAAACTAGTTCTTTAAAATAAGTATTTTATAAATGCTACTTTATCTGTGGCATGTGAAAACCAGTGCATTATCACATTCCATTTTAAGAAACAGAATGGAGTGGTCAGAAAACAGGAGTTGTAATTAGACACATCTCACTTCAAATCCCAGCACCATTCCTTACTATTGTGTGTCTTTTGAAAGGTTTTTAAGTATTTGTTCATTTAGTTATTTGTTCTAGCCTGTTTAAGCATATTCTCTCATCTCTATAAATCAGTGCCCCCAGATAAGCTCATTGTGAGCAGTGAATGAAGTGATACACACAAAAGCCTAGCCCACATGCCACTCAATACGGTGGCTAGTAATAATATATTATGAATAGAAAAGTCCTTCCAACAAATAATTTACACTAATTTAAACTTCACCTGATAAATAAGAGAAATTTGTTTGAAACACACTAAAGTTAAGGTTTTTTGGTTCTTCTTAAAAGAACAGTTTTATGCAAAGACAATAAGAAAGAAAGGTTAAATAATGTATCAGGATGGCAGAGTGATAAAAAGTAGAGGCTCGGAGCAAAAAGCAATTCTTGTGATTTCTATGAGACATTTGACACTATGAACTATCACCTTCGTAAATTTTCTTCTTTTTACTTTCAAAATTCTGCCTTGCTTTGTTCTCCTACATAATACATTCTCTTTCTCTCCTCCTTTGCTTACTCCACAGTCATTCCATTAAATTATGTAAAAAATGTGTAGAAAGATCTGTGAGAAATTGGGAAGGGTATCTGGAGAGCTACAAAATAACTTGAATACTAAAGGGGATGCCATAAGGTGGTAAAGGAAAAGTTGCATGGGATTCAAGGGAGAGAATTAAGGACGACTTTACCGATGAGTTGGCTTTGCAGATGGGTCTTGCTCAGAGATTGTCTGGTTATGTGCAAGTAAACTAGCAAGGAGAGCAGAAGCCACAGGAGAAAGAAACAAGGGTCTGAATAAGGAATAACAAGGCATCAAATGGTGAAATTGGACCCCTTATCATGAAGGTTAGGGAGAAATTACTGGGAAAACCGGACTGCAGCTCTCCCAATATCATGCATCCATGTTCCCTTCTGCAGTGCATGAACTCCCGAAGGGCTGGGTGCCCAGTGTATGTAATTGCTATTATGCTTAAGACAGCACAAGAACATTTGCTGTTAAAAAAATTAAGCTTTGAATTGTTCATATCTATCTCATAATTAACAAATCAGAGAAACCTGTATTCTTGCTCAGTTCTGCCACTACCCGGCTTGATGGTTCTGAGAATCAAATGACACATCCCTTCTAAAGCACAGCTTCCACATTTGTAAAATGAAGGATTTGGTCTGATGCGCCCTCAAGGTTTGAACCTTGTGAATATTACATTTGAAGAAGTTTTATTGCTTCATCTAATATATCTAAAAATCATAAGGAAATATCATTTTGTTATCTCTTAGCTAAGATCCAAAGTAATGATATTTCACTCCAAATTATGGAAACTTTGTTAAATGAAAAAGCACAGAGTTTAAGAATCAACATTAAGGGCAGTCTCTAGTTCATAGAGTGAAAAAAATAAGAGAATGCCAACTTAAAAAGAGTGATTACCATGTTTATTGATCTAAAATGTAGGTATTTTTATCTGTTAATATTTTAAAAATGTTACTCTTTTAATCATGAATAGACTTGAGTTAGTAAACTCATTTGTTTCTTTATTGAAGGCATTTTTAGATCAATGATACATCCTAGAATTAAAGCAATGATAAAATAGCCAACTGGAAATGTTTTTCTTGAACAAATATTCATTGAGCACCTACTAAATACTATGTATTATTCCAGAATCTAGGATCACTCTTGTACACAAGCAATACTCCAGTCATATTCTGCTCCTTCCTTGTTGTTGATGCACCCACTTCAATGAAGGAGTTTAAAGATTCCAAGGATATTTCAGTTTCCTTTGCAACTAGAAGTGGTTGGTGGGATCCAGCAATAGCTAGTGTTATGAGGGGGAAGCCTTTTGCAGAGTTTATAAGAAATATTTTCTGCTTTGGTAGGAAAAAAGATGTTGGAAGAAAATGCCCACTGATCCCCACTTATTTTAATTGTTGCCACATGGATATTTTTATGCTGCTGGAGCGTCTTTCTTGATGCAGCAAAAAGAACTGCAGAGAAGATGGTATGATTGAACTGTTGATTATACCAATAAGGATTTCTGGCATCTAGATTTCTTATTAGATGAGATAATAGACCTCTATATAAAATTATTTTTAAATCAGTCATTCTGTGGTTTTTAAACCAAAAGGATCATGCCTTATACAAAATTCTTCTTTCCAAGATTGATTATAGAGGGAAATTATATTACAATGTAGCAGTAGAGGATTTCTAAATAGGGTAAGCTTGGGATAGTTTAGGTGCAGAAAAACTGTCTCCCTCAGTCATATGGACTTATTAGATGCTTCCTGAAGGAGGGAAATTATCTAAGCAAAGAAGAGGAAAGTGTATTCAGCTAGAGGCAATTGTGTGATTCACAACATGGAGTGAAAAGTAGGTGAGTTGAAGTCACTGCAATTCATTTAAAATAGTCAAGAATCACAAACAAGAGAGATGACAGAGGATGACAGAGGACTGATAGTGAAAAGTCTTGAAATTCATACTTAAATTGTTAACCTTTATTTGTAAAAGTGATGGAGGATCCACTAACAGATGTTAAACTACAGAATATCTAGCTGGAGAATGACACAATGCTATGATAGGTCAAAACGATGGGCAAGAAGTTCACGGAGGGACTTGACATCAGGAATAGTTCATGTGAGTTTGAAGAAGACATGGCTACTCAAAGGAGAATAAGATAGAGTTGTTATCTAAGGTGGAAAAGAAGGATCTGTTTAATATTTAAGAATGGGAAACTAAAGGGAACAGGAAATGGTGGACACTAAACCTTGAATTACTTTCAAAGCATAATTTAAGATGATATAAAGCTATAGCCACATTCTCAAATAACTGAAAACAATTAGTTGAACTCAATAATTTGGAACTTCAGGCTTGACCTTGCGAATGGAAGGAGACTAGTATTCTAGTAACCTAGAAGATAAGGTTCTTGAAGAAAAACAGTTGATTTACATTCTAGATGTACACCCTACACCATATCCCTCTAGAGATGACTGTTTTAGAATCATAAAGTCTGAAAAAAAGGGAGGGGGATTCTGGAGAGTTTGAATTGTTTGCAAGATCACACAAAGAAATATGAGAATACAGAGAGAAAGAGCACTTCTATTATAAGACAATTATTCTCAAGTAACACCTCCAGTATAAACTCTCTGACTCCTCAACCCCAAAACACTTTTACAGAAACAACCACTACCTATTAGGCAACATGTTATAATTATTTTAGCCCAGTTTTCTCACCTACAAAACTGGGAATAACATGATTTGCTTGCCAGAATTATTGTTGTGTTTAAACTGCAAAGATTGTTTTGACAAATTGACAAAAATATAGAGTTACCAGGATCAACCTTTAGTTTAGCATATATGTCCTTTTCCCACATGTGTATTGCTTCCCCATCCCTACCTGCTCATTCAAATATTGCATTTTCCAGCTATCCATATGGCCCACAGACCTCCCTGAGTCTCTTCACCCCACCCTGGCTAGGGCAGGTGCCCTGCTTTGGCTTTACGTTATGTATTTTTCTTCTCCGAGAACTTGCCAAAAGTTATTAAATTATGTTCTTTATGGTTATTTCTAAATAATTTATTTCCTACCAGACTATCAGATTCCATAAGAGCAAATATCGATCCATTTTGTTCACCCCAAATCTCTCTGCTTATCAAGTGATTGAAAATGTAAGAAAGATCTTACACTTCTCAAATCCTCAAGTTTTAAAACTACTTTAAAAAATAACAGTAAACTAAAAGAAAAATAATAATAATTTAACCACTGGGCCTCCCTGGTGGCTCAGCGGGTTGAGCGCCTAGCTGTGAAGCTGTCTGCAGCCTCTGTAGCGCAGATTCGATTCCCGGCCAGCCGGGGTGAAGCCCACACGTTGCAGCCCACACAGTGCGGCAGACCTCTCCTGTCTCGCCCGCTGCTCCCCTCAGCAGTGTACTGCAGTCCCTCTGCCTGTTCTGCTCCCCGCTCTGTCTCTGGTGAATCCTCTCACCCTCCCACACCACTGACTGTACCCCAGTTCTTGTATAAATAAATAAATCTTAATAATAATAATTTAACCACTACTTTAGCCCTATTAGGAGTTCCTGTATCCTTAGCAATAATTGCACAATGAGGTGGACCTTGGATTTCCTTTTGACCTGACCAGACCTCCTGGACATCAGTCTCTCCTTACTTTCTAAGACACCACAAACTCCTCCCTCTATAGCTCTACAACATAGAATATGCCCTCCTATCATTGCATCCCCACTTTAATTCCTGTCAAAAGCATACATGTATTTTATAGGCAACCGTGAGCCACCAAAGTGAAGTTCTGGGAAGATAAACTTGGCACACATAAGAATTGGAGGAGGAAGGGACTAGAACCTGACAGGTAGCTATGATAGCAGGACAGGTAAGTGATATAGGGCTATACCTGGTATAACACATTCATAGGAGACATAGCATCACTACCTCACTTGGAGATTAAGTGCAGTATATGATGCTCAAAGAAAAAGGAAAAAAAAAGTGATGGCAGAGATTTCAAGAAAAGTAATTAGGGGAAAGGGTAGATAGATCATATAAACTAGGGACTGTGTGGGGAAAGGTGTCGAGTTTAAACTTACAAGTAGCATCACTTACTACTTATTATAAGATGAGTGATTGTGGATAGTCTCTGTATTCTTTAGTCGTTGTTATAGCTATGTGTTGTTTTTTTTTTTTTTGTAGTTTACTATTTTGTTACACTGAGTAACTGTCACTTTGTTAATTTGCTCTGACATATTAATCTCGCAACTTATGCGAGATCTCATAAAGAAGATCTCAACATGAAGATGTAATTGTGGGTCCAAGAGCATAAAAAGTCAAGGTTACATACAGTATTGGAGACATCTTCATAAAGTTTCAAGACATGGATTACATGAGATTCCCAGGAAAAGGAGGTAAAGAGGGTGAGAGGATTAATGCTCTGAAGTCAGACATAGGCAGTGGCTGGTACTTGTAAGAGCACAGGGAGGATGCGACTAGCTCAGAGGCTTTGCCCTTCCTACTCAAGAGAAAGGATGGATGCCTTATGACTCGGACCCCCTGTGCACCAGAGTATTTTGAAGTCACTTGCATCAGTTACCTTTACTCACTGTTACACCGATATGCCTTTGTGGCATCAGACACACTCAACTCTGGAACTTCTTGAGATCTAGAATCAAGTTTTGTTCTATTGTTTATCCTTCTTTGCTTCTCCCTCACCTGGCACAGGGCCTCACACATACCACTCATTTAAAATGCATATTTGCTGGAGAAACCAATCACACATATAAGGGCCGCTTCTCCTCATCTCTCCTCTCAAATGACTGTTTTCCTTGGTAAAGTCGCTATGTGCTTGCTTCTAAGTCCAAAACAAAGAGACATGTCCCACAGGCTTACTGCTTGTGTGTCTGCAACTGATGGAGAGACTAACAATTGCAAGAAGCCCTGAGGTGTTTTCCTACATGTCTACCTGATTTTGAAAATTTACTATTTTTGCTCAGAGTACACATTATTGACTTGTAACTATATAGCAAGTTATTCCATGTGGCAGTTAAATCATCTATAATTAACCAGGTTTTAAACAAGATAAGAAATTGCCCAGCAGAGCATGGTTCAGACTTGACATGCAATTTATGAATATATGCATGCCAGCTCATTGCCAAATTTAGCTCATTCTATATTTCCTGAACAACTACCCTGATATTTAAGACACTTCTCCTAAATCTAAAATTTAGGATAATTATAATTTTTTTTAGAATTAGAGGCTGAAGTGATAGTCAAGTCTTTCAGTTGACTTTTGCAACCTGAAAACACTCTGCAAACTTTAAAACAACACACCTCAGTGACAAAGGTGAGACTCAGGAATCCTGAGGAGTGGACAGCCAGTGTCCTGGGCCCCTGACCTTCCCCTGCCACCCTGCCCATTGGATAGTAATGTCCTTCAGTGTTTCCGTGCCATGTGCCAATGTGTGTTCTCTGTGTTCTGCAGAGAAATGTTGCTCTAACCAACTAGATCTTGTTTTAAGTACTTTAGAGGCATTTTCTATTTAGTAGAGACCTGCTGCGAATAAGTATGTTCTAAATTATCTGCCAACTTAATTTATTTTTGACTATATTTATTAAATCTACAGTTGGGTTTTCTGACAACCAACAAACTTGGTCATCTCTCTACAATTTGAATAAAAGCTGGAGTTAGACTTATTGTTCCTCTTCTCCTCTGCCAGTTCTTATGACCTTAGACAAGCAGCTACTGCTCTGATTCTCCAACTTCTGTGATACAAATAGGTTTAATACCACCTGTTCTGTCCAAACCCTCAGCAATGCTGGAAAGATCAAGCAAAAAAAAAAAAAAAAAATCATGTGACCATGGTTTGTGATAATAGCAATTACAATAGCAAGAGTAGTAACAGCTAATATTTATTCAGTAGTCATTATGCGGTAGGCACAATTTTACATGAGTTAATTCAACTTACTCATGACATTTTTAAGATGCAAGATCTGTTTTTGTCCCAAGTTTATAAATGGGGGACAAAGGTATAGAAATTAACTAAGCTGCACAAATCACAAAACTAGTAAGAAGTTGGGTAAGCTGCCTTGTACTATATGGACACAGGGAGAATATATTAGAGCTCTAGAGGCTGCAAGAGATAAGATAGTACAAATATACGCTGTTACAGGAAAATGAAACACTTGCCATTTTATAGTTGTGGCAAATAGTTTCAAAATGGTTTAAAGATTTGTCCAATGTCAAGTATTATACTTTTAGGATATCTATAATTTAGCATGTCTAAAGTATTATATTTTTTAATTGAGGGAAGTAGCTCAAAGCTGGTAGGAACCTGGGGGACTGGAATCAATGACCAAGTTTAAAGGCAATTAAAAAAAATTAAAATTAAAAAAAAAATTAAACTGAATATGTGTAGACAACAGTAAGAATAAATACTTAAGGGAACTCCCTGGTGGCACAAGCAGTTGAGCGCAGTGCTGTAAAGCTGTCAGCAGCCTCTGCAGTGCCGGTTCGATCCCTGCCGGCCACGGTGCAACCCACATAGCACGGCAGACCTCTCCTGTCTCACCCACTATTCCCCTCAGCAGTGTACTTCGGTCCTTCTGCCTGTTCTGCTCCCCATTCTGTCTCTGGTGAATCTCTCACCCTCCCACACTGGCCTGTACCCCAGTTCTTGTATAAATAAAATAAATCTTAGAAAAAAAGAATAAATACTTAAGAAATGTTAGCTACTATTACTTTGTCCTAGTTCCTATAGTTGGATTGTAAAGCACACCACGAGTTATAGACAAAATTGTATTGTTCTTTCTGGAAGTGTTAATGGAGTGATTACAGTACTAGGATTTAAAGAGGAATAAGAAAGTAGAGTCTCAAGTGTGAACTTTTACTTTTTTCCATGATAAATCTACAAAAGCAAAAAATGCTATGACCAAGAGTCAAATTTTCAGAAACATTTTCATTACATTTCTTTCTGCATAGTGGTAATGCAGAAAAACCCTACTATCCAAAAACCCACAGTCATTTGAAAGGAGAGGAAGGGTAATTTATGTACTATGGAGCGAACTCCTTTAAAAAGAGTAGACCAGGGCCTCCCAGGTGGCACAGTGGTTGAGCGCTGGGATGCGAAGCTGCCCACAGCCTCTGCAGCGCCGGTTCAATCCCGGCGACCGGGTGAGGGTCCCACATGGCGTGCAGACCTCTCCTGCCATGCCCGCTGCTCCCCTCAGCAGTGTACTTCGTCATTCTGCCTGTTCTGCATCACGCTCTGGCTCTGGTGAATTCTCTCACCCTCCCGTGCTTCTGACTGTACCCAGTGCTTGTATAAATAAATAAATAAGTCTTAAAAAAAAAAAAAGAGTAGACCAATTGTGCAGTAGGAATTCATAGGCCTGAGGTCAGAAAGAGCATGGCTTGATTCCATGGGAACTAAGTCAAAGCTGGCTCTTCCACTTACTAGTTGGGTGACTTTGGGCACAATGTCTTCATTTTTCTGACGCTATCAAGAGTTTATGAACCCAAAGCTGACCTTGTTGCTTTTGTAGGTAGTATCCATTGCTTTACTTTCACAGTCATCTTCACAAGCCCTGAAAGGTACATTCTGGAATTTTGCAAGATAAACTGACCAATCCAAGTGGCTATAAGAGATTCATGGGAATTTGTTAGACCAAAAGGGCCCTACTTAACATTGAACCAGGTCAATATCAAGAGCCTAACTGACAAAAGATTGACTCTATAGCAGAGGATCTTATGGTCTACCAGGACAAAGCAGGTCCCCACTGTTTCATCCACACCTCCACCCTCTCAAAGTCATGCCCACTGTTCTCCCATGCATATGTCAGAATTAAATGGTGAAAGAGAAAATTCTCTTCTTTGGGGAGCAAAATGATGATTTGAAGATACTATAATGTATTCTTGGCTGGGCAACTGAAACTGGATGGCATATGAACTCACTCCTCAAAGGGGCTACATATGCACCTTGAAATACGTATTATGTTCCAACTGTCCTAACTCACCTGCCCAACTCCTCCCATAGTCAGCCTTGTCTGCTGCTAACTTCTAAAAGGGCACACAAAGGTCTTTGAGCAGGAGGCTGACAAAAACAGTTACTACTAAATATCAGAGTTCTAGTAGAAAGAAGGGGTGAGGTTCTGCACACCACCTGAGACACTGCTGATGTATCTCTGCAGAACTGACTTTCCAGGAGTCCTCAGATTTCTTATGTACAGACTTCTGTGACTATAGCTTCCAAGGCAACCATAGTTGGACCATAGTTCAGGAGGTGTTCCTCAGCTTGGGAGTGGAATTGCTCATAGGAGCATGTTGCAATGTGGGCAAAGCTAAAAAATGGTGCTGAATGTTTGGGGACAGAATATATCTGTAAAAAAGAAATTATCATTTATTGAGATTTAATCAGCACATTTACATCCCTCTTACCTAGAATTTATACTTGCTCAAAAATCAAAAAGGTACTTTGTATAACCTAATCTTTACATCAATTTTATACCTCTCTTACCCTTAACTAGCTGTTGCTGGCTGTGTGTCTCTCATTTGCTGGGAAAAAGCATTCTGCTTATTTGCAGATAAGGAAAGAGAGACAAGGAAGTTAAGGACTTGCTTTATATTACCAAAGATATTTAGGTTTTTCAGTACTATGCCCTTTACTACTAAATGAGGCCAGTGAGATCCACAGACATTATACACACACACGTATATACACATATGTATACCATGATGCCTGAGGTCATACCTTTATTTACATTTGACACAAAAGTCCAAATTACATTTATAACCCCTGTGAAACAATAAGCTAAATCTAAACCCGAATCCTGGAGACTTCTATACAGCCAAAAGAACATGCAGCCACAAAGTGCACAGACTCCTAGTGGATTTTCTAGATGAAAAGCCCAATGAGATAGTCACGGATGACATCTCCTGATCTCTGATAACCTCTGCACTACTAGAACAGCTGAAGATGTTTCCAAATGCACAAATCTGCCCACAAGCCAAGAGTTTGATAAGAACTGGCATTTCATGATTAGAGGCCCTGAAGTTCCCAGAACCAGACATGCCCTTTTGAAAATTTTCCACCTTTGTTATTGCTTCAAGCCAAGATTAACTATTTCCATTCAAATACACCACCTTAAAATTGACCTTTTTTCAAAAAAAAAAAAAAAAAAGCAGGTCCAGTACTTGTGAAGGTTCACGAAGGCACAGATCACAAAACAGAAGCAAGTGGAACCATCAGAGTGGTTCATGGAGAAACCCATACTGTCTTCGAACTTCTGAGCAGTAGGTCCTTGTGCTCTCATTGTTTATTGCTTCTCCACTGAACTGAGACACAGCAACCAAGTCAATGAGACTTGTCTGAAGCTGCTGAGCAGGTTAGTGAGTGTCAGGGCCAGGATCTCTAATGCCCTTGGTTGGGCATTCCCTGCTTGCAAAGGCCTCCATCCAAGGACTGGCTCTTGGAGTACATATTTTGCACCTTCACATTTGATAGGACCTAGTGCTCAGTAGAAATTTCTGATTTCAAACATGATAAAGACACTTCACATTTTCCAGGTCTCTTAATGGAAACTTCAGGGTCATGTGAAGAAATTTTCTGAATAATGTCATAGATCCTTAGACAAAAGTGACCTTATATATATATATATATATATATATATATATATATATATATATTTTTTTTTTTTTTTTTTCCCAAGCCCCTTTTGAGAGATGGGAGGAGGTCAGAGGTCAGATGCTAAAGAAAGGAGGTGGGGGAGGGAGGATGAGAGAGAAAAAGAGAAAGAGAAAGAACCCTGCCACAGTGAGAAACACAGAAATGTCCCTGATTTCTCAAAGCAAAGAACTTACAGTTTGTTTAACTGAGGATAAAAAGGGGGTGGTGTGAAATGCTGGGGTGCAGTGAAAGACTGAACACAAGAAGTGGTAAAGTCTCTAGCTCTGAACTTTCGGGCTCCAGCATTACCTCGTGCAGGGCCTTCCCCTCGGCGGCCCCAGCTCCAAGGGGCCTGCAGGAGAGGCCTGAGGAGGAGCTGGAGACCCCGAAGCTAGGCGCACTCAGGGCAGCCGCCTGGGTTTCGGGGAGGCTGGTGCGCCACCGAGAGACGTCCGAAGCGGGAGCAGGAGGGAGTCAAAGCAGCAGCCCCCCAAAGCGCCAAGAAATGCACTTTAAGTTTCAGCGAAAGAGAGAAACTTTCTATTTCCTCCGAAACCAAGTTTCCCAAGCAGCAGGCCAAGAGCCTCCTATGCCTTGGTGCCCCGCGAGAGGGTCTTCCTCCCGGCCACCCCAAGCCAAGCCCGGCCAGGGGCCGCGCCGCTCCCCGCCCGCCGGCCGCGCTCACCCGCGATGTCCCAGAGCTGCAGGCGCACCACGGTCTCCGGGTCCCAGCGCAGCACCTTGAGCGCGAAGTCCACGCCGATGGTGGCTCGGTAGTGCGAGGAGAAATTCTGGTGCACGTAGCGTTTGATGATGCTGGTCTTGCCCACTCCCAGGTCGCCGATCACCAGCAGCTTGTACAAGTGCTCTTTCTGCGGGGCCTGCATGCTGGCACCCCTGCCCCGTGCGCCAGGCGGCCGGGGAGGACGCGGGGCCGGGTGCGCAGGGCGGGCGGGGAGGGCGCGGGGCCCGGTGCGCCAGGCGGGCGGGAAGGGCACGGCCGGCTCCCGCTCGGGCTCGGCGGGAGAGACTGGCAAGCACAGGCGCTGACGCCAGGGAGGAGGAGGCGACCCGGGGCGGAACTTGTACCCAAACGTGGGTAGAACCGCCCAGCCCAGCCCCGAGGCTCATCCTCCCTCCTGCCCTGCGCTCAGGCCTTAGGAAGAGCGGGACAGGCTGGAGCGACTCCGGGGGACGGAAAGCCGGGGCCCCGAGGTGATAGAGACTCTTGAAGAAGTTTGCGCGCTGCGCTCTGCAATTTTCAAAGAACATCCCTTCCCCCCCTCCCCCCCCCCCCCCCCGTAGTCCTGGATGCAAAGCTGTAAACGTGTATTGCGTCTCTCACGTTTGGCTGCGAGTGAACTGAGTGTCAAAAAAACTTAGTGAATGAGGGAGACAGGTGTGCCAGGACCCGTGGCACACGCTGCTCCTCAGCTCATGCCTCTTCGCCTGCCCGCGCGCAGGTGCGTGCGTCCAGCTGAAGCAGCGGGCGGTGCGAATCCAGGGGCACCATGTCTAGATTTGGATCCTCTAAGCCCTGGTTTTTGAGGCGGGTCATTGGGCAAGTTACTCGAGCTGTCACCCCCTTTTTCCTTGGTGATGATGGTCGAGCGGCCTCCCTGAGTATGAACAAAGCCACTTTTACACCTATTCAATGGTGAATGCTCTAATTAGGAGAATTGGGCTCAAAACCAAGAGGAATTCCAGGCCACCCCTCTCCGATCTTGAAAGCTCTGAGTTGCGTACAAAGGCAATTTTAGCAGCAGATCACATTATTATGAGGAATAATAATATAAGCATTAATCCGCACTTGTCAGTGCAGCTTTTACACCGAAGCCACTTCATCCATCATTCCAGCAGTCTTCAAAAGAGACGCCGTTATTCGTCCCGTTTTACAAATGAGGAGCAAGGCTTTCCTATCTTAAAGTAATGTATCCAGAGTCCATCTGTCAGTGAGGAAAAAGCTTAAGTCAAATTTAAGTCTTCCAGGTGCAAAGAGTGATTTTTAATGCTCAGTCACTCTTTTAACCAACATATATTTATGCTTGAAATGATACAGAAACTACACAAAGATTCCTGGTCACAAAAACTTTACATTCTTATAGGTAGAAACAGACAAACAAAAACATCCAATTTGTCATCTGTCAGTTGGTAACAGAAGGGAGCAGGGAAGGGTGTACAGTTGAATGGGCCATCCTTTTACATAGGGTGTCCAGGGAGGCCTCACTGAAAAAGTCACAAGTCAGTCAAAACTGGCAGCTGGCCAGCAACTGGTATGTAGATCCAGAGGATCCACAATAACAAAATAAGTCGTTTTGTGCTACAAAATGCTGGGAACTGATCCATGCCCATAGTATCTCTTTCTATCTTTCCATATACATTGCAAAGTACTGTGTTCAATTTGTAAATGAGGGAACCAAGCAGGACAGCAGCTTCTCCATGGCCTGTCCCCAACAAATGCTAGACCCGAGATTTAAATACAGGCCTGTGTGAAGCAGGGGGGTAGCCTGAATTCTCCTTTCCTGTACTCCAGCCTGCAAAAGCCCCTCACAAGCTGAGGGGTGCCCCAGTTTCCTGACTTGGACAAATCACTAGTCTCAGTTTCCACCCCAATAACATGAGGAAAATGATTCTTCCATCTAAAGTTGTTAAACAAGCTAGAGATGATTTGTATAACACATTTCTGAACCTGTTGTAGGTGTTGAAAAATGGTTGCTAATAATAGCAAACTGATACCATAATTTCAGCTTTTCTGTTCTAGTTTTCAGCCAGGATCAGACCCCAGGCTGCGGTGCCAGCGCCGAGTCCCAGCCACTAGACAACCATGGGTTGGTGTCTCATGAAGCCACAGCGGGAACTTCGCTGACACTCAGGCAAGAAACGAGAAGAGGCAGATTTGCTTAGAGAGAGATTAAGTCTAAGGAGGGGAAAAGGTACAGAAATAAAGTGGGACTCCCAGGCCGGTGGGGCAAGGAAGCCAAATGGGCCTGCGTCTAGGGCATATTTAAACCTTCTGCTCTATTGCAAAATCATGTCATCCTCTATGTGATTGGCTCTCTGTGGCTGTTCTTCCCTGGCAATTGTGCCCAGCCTTACAGCTCTTTTTATTTTTTTAAAGAATTATTTATTTATACAAGCACTGGGTACAGTCAGAAGCACGGGAGGGTGAGAGGATTCACCAGAGCCAGGGCAGGGAACAGAACAGGCAGACTGACGAAGTACACTGCTGAAGGGAGCAGCGGGCGCAGCAGGAGAGGTCTGCACGCCATGTGGAACCCTCGCTGGCAGCCGGGGATGGAACTGGCTCTGCAGAGGCTGTGGGCAGCTTCGCAGCCCAGTGCTCAACCGTTGGGCCACCAGGGGAGGCCCTGCCTTACAGCTCTTATCTTAGTCTTTCTTTCACTGCCCCTGCACAAGTTCTCTTAGAATTTACTCTCCTTATTAGCCTTAAATTTTACTGCCCTGATTAGTCCTCCTGGATTTCTCTGTCCTTATCTCAGAAGCTTTTTAACTCTCCCCAAGTCCCTGCCTGCACTGTCCCTAAAGCTGCCTAATAAACCCTAACTTGCCCAAAGACTCAAAAAGAGGGACAAGATTTTCCTACCCTGTCCTCTGATATAAACACTAGAGACAGGCATTGCATCTTAATAGCATTATGTCTCCTCAAAGAGTAACTCAGACGTTTTGCTCACAAGAGGTCTGGAGTGAAGGGGTGTGGAGTTGTGCTGCCTTCTGTTTAGTGCAGTGCTTACACAGGTAAGCACCATTCCTTGGTTCCCACCCACACAGAGACACACCACGCAGATTCTATCTAACAAGTGCATCAGGTATTCTATGCGCTTTAAGTATTACCAACACGTAGGTAACACTGCAAGGAGAGGTGCTCATGAACCATGTTCCCGGCACACTTTGAGCAGCAAAATGAGAGATGATGGCAGAATGAGAACCTTGACAGATCTAAAACCCTGGCTCTACAAATCCAAAAATCAAGTTTGGTCTGGGGAAAGAGCCAATGTGGGAGAAACAAGGAGAGGGGAGAAGCTTCAGATTGTCTGTGAGACTGCCCTCATCGTTGTACCAGACGGACTTCTTCACAGGCCTCAGCCTGCCCCAGCCAGGTCCAGGCTGACTCATCCTCAGCCTCACCTGGCTCCTCGTCAGGAGCTCGTGGGAGCCTCAACTTTGAAATTTATTATGTGATAGGCTGACCATGATTCCAGTTTTCTAGGACTTGCAACTTATAAATTAGAGAGAAAGGGGTTTAAGCAAAAGAATATAAAAGTATGGAACGGGTTCTGAAGCTTCCGTCTCACTTTTTCCGGGGGTGGAGATGCCACTGGAGGGGCAGTAACCACCACAGTGAGAAGCCCCCTCTCCAGGCAGGAGGTGTGTGTGTGTGTGGGGTGTGTGTGTGTGTGTGTGTGTACAATTTGTTTCCAGAGACATTCATTTACATCTCATGACAGTTCCTTACAGCAGGGGGAAAAAAAAATGCTCTCAGCTTTATAATTCTTTTAAAATATTTTAGCTAAAGTTACTTGGTGAGTACCCAGGCTAGCAATTCAGTGACATCTTCATAAAGGACACTTCAGGACTCTGCATCTGAGAGTCTCGGGGTGGGGGGGGATGAGGAAACTGGGTTGTAAGATGTGAGAGTACTTTCCAAAATATCAGAATTCTGGATCTTCTAGATACCCTCAAGCTGGGTGTCTTCTGACACACCCATTACATTTTTATTTATTTATTAATATATTCTATTTTATGTAATTCTTATATCATTTTTCATTTTTGCACAATGTATGCATTTTCATCTTGGTTATATTCCCCATTCAATTCCCACCCCCCTTGTTTTCACCCTAATCCCTCCTTCCATACCCCCCCACCGTGTGTCTCTGATTTATAGTTGCTTGTTGATTTTGATTTCCAGTTTATTATAATTAGTCTTTTTTCCTGGTCCCTTATTTAGGTTTTCTAAATTCCTGCTATGAGTGAGACCATCCGGTATTTTTCTTTTTCTTTCTGGCTTATTTCGCTGAGCATGATCCCTTCCAGCTCCATCCATGTTGCTGCAAATTGCATAAGTAGCAATCAAAAAAAGATAAACCCATCCCATTTTAATCACTTCCACCATAGCACCATCACCCAAGAGGTGAAGTTTCTGTTTGTACTCCATGTGCCTCCCCTGTGAATAGAGAACAGAGCTGTGGAAAAGGCATTTCAAAACAAACCTCATGCCATACTTGTTTTCAGGTTTCATAGCTCTTTTCTTTCCTCAGCTATTACACACTTTCCCCCAAGACAAGGGCCCATCTCCCCCTGACACCTTAGGACTATTCAGATGGGTGTCTAACTTTTTCTTGATAAGTCAATCCCCCCTCCTTCCAGAGCAAGAGCTATCATTTCCACATGGCTACCCCTCCAGCTGCCATCCTGCGCCATGGGAAGTGTCCTCCTTCCCCAGCCCCGCCCCTTAACTTTCACAGGCTCTCTGGTGATGTGCTGATGATGTTATTACTCTCAAATTATTAAACCACAGCACTGGGTCCCGAAGAACGGGAAAGCAAGTGACTCAAGTCTGTAAAAGCCATATGAGACCACAAAGAATACAGGTGTGGAACGGTATTCCAGAAGGCATAAAGACATTTAAGTCTTAATTTCCTTGCTTCCCAATGCGGTACATATTCCTGCATTTAATAAAATGGAAAACCTAATTTAAAAGATTGGAAATTGCTCTGCAAATATAAACTTTAAAAACCCATATTCCTTGCCCAGGGATGTTGTATTAGGTGGAGTTAGACTATTTGCTTTCGGTACTTAATTATTGTGCTGAAGAAATACTTAAATGATTGCAAGATAAAGTGCTGATGACTGTTGTGGGAAAGGTAGGCTCAGTTTTATGGATTGGTACAAGAAATATATCTTCAGAGATGAGCTATACTATGAAAAATGACCTGCAAAAAATGACCATAGAATTTATCTTCCAAACAAGGTTGAGGGTGTAAGGGGGCACTATTAATAATTACACAAAACCACAAGAACACAAGAACAAGCCGGGGCTGTCATTCTTTAGAATGTTCATTCTTGTAGCTGAGTGTTAGAGTTCTCACATGAGATAGACAACTAAGAGTGGCATTTGAAAAATCTCCTAATCACCATTTTAACAAATAGTTCTGCCAAGTTAAGGCAGCAGCTCATTTCTCTGTTGTCTTCAAAAGAGTTCCCCTTTTATCTATGAGGCTTGTCTGAAACCTGTGCTGACTTGCAATGGGAGCCACAGCCAGTATTGATTCAGGACCGCAACAGTGGTTTGAAAGTATGCACCCTTTGTAGGACTAGTTGGAGAGAGGCCAAGATGGATTCTTTCAAACACGTGAAGTGTTTGAAATTAATACATTGCTGTCTACAGGAACATTGATGCTAGACTTTTTCCCCTACAAAGAAAAACTATAATAAGATATTTACTAATTATCACAGAAACTGTTCACAGGTGAGTTTGTGAAACCACATTTAGTCTGAACAACAACAACAACAACAACAAAAAAATTTTTTCCCTAAACTATTTTCAGCAGATTTATTTTTTTAATTATTTAAGTATTTATTTATGCATACAAGAACTGGGGTACAGGCAGAGTGGGGAACAGAACAGGCAGACTGACTGAAGTACACTGCTGAGGGGAGCAGCGGGCGAATGAGGAGAGGTCTGCTGCACCATGTGGGTCACCTCCCTGGCTGGGAATTGAACTTGTGCTGCCGTGGCTGCAGGTAGCTTGATAGAACTGCATCTTTACCCCTTGTACCACCAGGGAGGCCCTATTTTCAGCAGATTTATTGTCAGCTAAAATTTCAGAATACAGCTACACACTTTAGACTGAACATTATAAGTATGCAGGTGAGTTGGGACTCATTTTTTTTTTTCCTAGTCCACGTAGTATGAATGAGAGAAACTGGCCACAGTGTGGCCAAAAGACACTTGAAAAGAACATGGCATAAAATCATTCTTTATGAACTCCGAATTTCAATTACATCCTTGTGGGGTGCCAACAGTGAGACCAGCTGCTTATTGTGCCTAATTTAATTAACCCTCACAATCCATCCACTTGATAAAGAGGGGAATAGGGCTCAAAGAATTTAAATAATGTATCCAAATAATGAAAATTATAACACTTAACTCAAAAATCTATGCCTTTCTTGTTCTATTACACTCCTTTAACATGTGGTAAAACCCAGATCCATACCTTCACTGCAGTTTTTTTCATTCTATATTGTCAGATATTAAGTTGCAAAGAAAAGATGTTGATTATATTTCAATTTACAAAGCCCTATATATATAAAATTTGCATTATATATAAAATCTAAATTATATATATGTAATTATATATATAATTTACAACCCCTGTGTGTGTGTGTAGGGAAATGTCAATAAAGGAGGAAAATAAAATATATATAACTAAGAAAAAGATATATCCCCGACTCACTCAATAACTCAGGAAAAAGGCAAGAGAAAGGAGTGCTCTTAACTGGCATATGCAGAGAGTATATACCAAGGAATCTACCTTCTGCTCTCAGAGAAGGCAGTAGTTTAATGATGCCGAGGTTCTCCCTGTATGATCCCCTAGAACTTTGTAAGTGGGGCATGGGAGCTGATGTGGTATAGCTCAGAGGAAAACTTAAGAAAATTACTGATCACCAGGCTATCAATCAAGACATATGTACTAAGCTCAGTGGCAGAATTTTTTTGAGGTGTAGGATTATTACAGGGTCTAGATTTATCTACAGGAATGTATAATATATAAATAAATCCCTGTCATCAAAATGTTGGCTTTCTGGCTGGAGTGTTAGTCATGGGTACTCGTGACTCTGACTCTATCTCAGACCACTCTATTGACTCCTTCCTGCTTGCTGCCCACAGCTAAGGTATGTTATCTACCTCCTTGGACTCTTATTTTCCTTCTAGAATTCTTCCACTCATGGATATATAATGAACCAAACGAGATTAAACTCTGGAATCAGACTAACCAATTGTAAGACCTTAGTAAAGAAATTTAACTTCTGTAAGCCTGTCCCTTTTTGTGCAAAATGAGGATAATAATTTTAACCTCCTGAAATTGTTAGCAAATCTAAATAAAATAATGCAATGGAGTGTTTCTCATAGTGATTGGCCAAAAATATGCCTTAAAAATGTTAATCTATCACATTTAGATCTGTATTTCAACCCCAGTGTCACTCGTGCATGCCATATCATTGCTCCAACTGCCTTTTCTAGCAGACTTTCCGGCAGACATTTTAAATGCAACATGTGCAAAACTGAGCTCATTATCTACCCTAACAGACTTGTTCCTTTTCCTGTACTCCTGGTGTGAGTCAGTGGTTCCACCTTTACTGAAGTCTACTGAGCCTGAAAACTCACACAGACTACTCCCTCCACTACCTACACTTCTTCTGTTTATATCTCAAATTTCTGAAAACTCCATAAATTTTCTGTTTCATTAAAGCATTTCTAGAACATAGAGGTATTTTCTCAATACGACTATAGGCAAATAATTTTTAAACATTATACAATAGGCAGAAATCATAAAAGGAAAATATTTTTGAATGTTTAGGGTATTAAAAATCACCAGAAGGGTCTCCCCTGGTGGCGCAGCGGTTGAGTGGTGGGCTGCGAAGCTGCCGGCAGCCTCTGTAGTGCCGGTTCCATCCCCGGCCGCCCGCGAGGGTCCCACATGGCGCGACAGACCTCTCCTGCCGGGCCCACTGCTCCCCTCAGCAGTGTACTTCGTCAGTCTGCCTGCTCTGCTCCCCGCTCTGGCTCTGGTGAATCGTCTCACCCTCCCGCCCTTCTCACTCTACACAGTGCTTTTATAAATAAATAAATAAATCTTTAAAAAAAAAAATCATCAGAAGCAAAAAAAAAAATGATAAATGAAACATTGGTGTGTTTGTGTGTGTGTGGGGGGGGGCAATGGATGGATGGGTGTCCTGTAAAACAGGCAAAAGGGAAATATGAAAAAAACTATCTTATGTGCACATATATATTTATGTATACTATATAATGTATCTTATAAATTATTTTAAATCATCTGAATGAACAAAGGGACATGGATATGAAAAACCATTGACAAAATAAGAAAAACAAAAAGTCAACAATAATACTTTTCATAAGTCATAGAAGTAGGAAGATTAAACAATAATGATATATTATCTTTTACTTTTCAAATTTACAAGTATATTTTAATAATTAAAATAAGCAATATTGAAGAGGATATAAAGAAAACCTACCACTGTATCATCATGGTGGGACATTAAGAAAAAGTTGGAAGAAACTTGGTTATATGTATAGAAAACCTTAAAAATGGGGCCTGCCTGGTGGCATAGGGGTTTGATAGACAGCACTATCAAATGATCACCAGCCACTGCAGCACGAGTTGGATCCCGGGCCAGGCAGCAAGCAACCTACATGATGAGCAGACCTCTCCTGTCTCACTCGCTGCTCCCCTCAGCAGTGTATTTCAGTAGATCTGCCCATTCTGCTCCCTACTCTCTCTGGTGAATCCTCTCATGCTTTGCACCTCTGGCTTACATCCCAGTTCTTGTATGCATAAATAAATAAATCTTTAAAAAAAAAGGAAAGAACGAAAAACTTAAAAATGTATATACTATTAAACCTAGCATTTACTTTTGTAGGAATTTATGATAAAGTCATTAGAGAGAAAGATTTGTACCTATTTAAATTCAAGAGTCAATATGTAAGTTTTGCTTCTCATAGAAACATACATGGGAAATTTCTAAATATTCGTTAGTTTAAAATCAAAATCATACAAATATGGCATAGTATATTATACAAACATTACAAATGACACTTAAAGACTTACTGACAGTGCCCCAACCTGAAAATAGCGGAGAGAAGCTCCTGGAACTCCTGCATTGAAGGTTGGAGGGAAGTGTCTACAAGAAAGCCAAATAAAAAGTAGAGACTAAGAGCCATCCCTTAAAAGCCCTCTGAGCAGATCCACACTTTCTGGGACCTAAAGAAATAATGCCAATATTAACAGTATCACCTCTTAGGTGAAAGATTCCCAGATAACATCTTAGTAATAGTGGCCTGAAAGGCAAGGCAAGGGACACTAGGCAACAGCTGGAGTCACCAGCAGGTCCTGTTTTGGCAAACTTTTGCAACCTTGCTAATAATAGCACGAGTGGACGCCATCTTGGAATACAGCCAAGATGTAGACTTGTGAATCAATAAGCAGGAGGATCTACCAGTGGTAGACAAACAAGCTAGGCCCTTGCTAACTACTGAGCTTAATAACTCAGTCCCTGGCCTCCCCTGGTGGTGCGCGGTTGAGTGCCGCACTGTGAAGCTGTCCACAGCCTCTGCAGCATGGGTTCGATCCCGGCTGGCTGGTGAGGGTCCCACATGGCAAGCAGACTTCTCCTGTCTTGCCTGCTGCTCCCCTCAGCAGTGTATTTTGTCAGTCTGACTGCTCTGTTCCCCGCTCTGTCTCCAGTGATTCCTCTCACCCTCCCACGCCTCTGGCCTGTACCCCAGTTCTTGTATAAACTCAGTCCTACAGGGCACTAGCAAACAAGTTAGACCTGTAGTCAGCAAATACTCTGCAGACCTCACAAACCATGGCTAACTAGTAAGTGGACCCCAAAACAGCTATACTCCTCTGACAATCTAAGACTTGCCAAATCCTGCTCCCTGCTTACCCATACATGTGTCCTGGTCCTGCAAGACTCAGCTAGACCCTAGATTTCTGTAGCAAAAACAGTAGCAGTGCCTAGCTTGAACATTCCCAAGAAAAAACAATGAGAGACTCCACTCGACATATACTCCAAACTAGAGGTGACCCATGCCCCATCATCAAGCCCCACTGCAAAAACAAGGCTCCAGATGTCCCCACAGAAAGGTCCCAGTTTAGTTCCACCATCATGTTCTCAAGGCCTACTATGTTCACAAAGCCCAACTCTCAGGCAAAGCCACACCCACAAAACCATATGATCAGTGCTCATTGGAGTACGTACAACAGCTATCAGTGCCAGCAATCCTGCCACCTCAACTCACCACCTGTAGCCTAGCTGGTTAGCGAAGGACTAGGCTTTCAGCAGCTTTTCACACTCTTGAAAATATGGGCTGTGGTTGGCTCTGTATATTTCTGCTAGTCCAATTAACACAACCATTGCAGTCAGTCTAGACATACTGACACATGCCATGTCAACTCCAGGCAACCACATGCCAGGGCTGGACCCACAACACCACTCACTGTGAACATTCAAGTCCAGGGCTGAGGACAAAATCAGCAAAAGTGTCACTTCCTGCCAAGACTGATAACCTCATCCACAGGTCTTCCCTGACACAGCTGGAAGGATTGTGTAGGCTATAAAGAGGATGCACCTTGGTGAGGAAACTGGGAAACCAGAAGAATAGCGCTGCAGATGTCTCAGGCCATCATATCCAAAATGCCAAGCTCTCAGACTAAATCAGAGAACCAGGAAATATGGAAAAACAGAAGAATATGCCCCAAATGGCAGAGAAAAAGAAAAAAAAAATCCAGAGAAATGGAGGAAAGTGAACTACCTGAGGAAGATTTCAAAGTAGTGGTCTAGACAGTCTCACTGATCTCTGAAGAAAATAAATTAGGCAAATTACGGTATCTGCAAGCAGAAGTGATAGAGCAGAAGAGTACAATAATAAAACTAAAAAAAAAAATACAACAGAGAGATCCAAAAACCAACTGGATAAAGCAGAGAAACAAATAAATGAGCTTCAAGAGAAAGCAATAGAAATCACGCAGGGCAGCAAAATGAGACAGGGATTTAAAATATGAAGAGACTCTTGAAGCTTCTGGGACAACCTCAAGAGGAATAACATTCTCATTATGGAGGTCCCAGCAGTAGAACAAGAGCAAAAAAGGACCAGAAAAGATATTTGAGCAAATAATTAACACAAACGTCCTTAATCTGAAAAAGAAAGCAGATGTCTGTATAAGAAGCCAGAGAGTTCTACAGAGCAATCCAAATAGATATGCATCATGACCCACTATAACTCAAATGGCAGAAATTAAAGGAAAAGCGATGTTAAGAGCAGTAAGAGAGAAGCAGCATGTCACACATAAGGGGAACACCATAAGGTTGTTCCCAGACTTTAAGGGAAATGATGCAGTCCAGATGATAGTGGCATCATGTACACAAAGTCCTGAAGGGAAAAGCTTTCAACCAAGAATTTTTACCCAGTGAGATTGTTATTCAGACTTGAAGGAGACATCAAGAACTATTTAGAAAAGCAAAAACTAAAGGTGTCATCACCCTTAACCCACCCTTGCAAGAAATGCTAAAGGGACTCATCTAAATTGAGTAGAAAGGGGACTAAATAAAAGCAGGGAAACAAAGAAAAAAAAACTCACTTTGAGATAAATGCATAGTAAAAATTAATATGATGACAAACCTGTAAAACAAAGTGAAGATTAAAATATGAGAATAGTAAAAATTAACTAAAATTGCACCAATTAGTCAAGGGAATCATATAACCTAAAATGTAAAATGAGATATCAATATTTCTCATCATGGTGGGATGTAGATAAAATTTACAGTTTGGGAATATATTAAAATATAAGTAGTTATCAATTCAATACAAATCAAACTATACCCATATTTTATGGCTTAATATAAAAAAGATGAAAAAGGAACCCAAGCATACCACTAAATGAAAACATTAAAACTCAAAGGAAGATGAAAAAATAAAACTATAAGTACAACCAGAAAGTAACCAGTAAAATGGAAATGAATACAATACATACATATCATCCCTCACCTTAAATTTCAATACACTGAACTCTCTAATTAAAAGCATGGAGTGGCTAACTGGAGAAAAATATAATAGCCATCTGTATTTTGCCTACAAGTGACTCACTTCAAGGGTAAAGATATTCACAGTCTGAGAATGAAGGGACAGAATATGTGCACTATGCAAATGTACTTGAAAACAAAACTGGGATAGCTATAACCATATTGACAAAATATACTTTAGGATAAATATGGTAATATAAAAAATGGGCATTCTATAATAATTATGGGCATTATATAATAATAAATGGGGATGCTATAACATCAGGAAGGTATAATCATCATCAATATACATGCACCTAAAATAGGAGCACAAAACAAATATAAACAGATCTAAAGAGAGAAATTGACAACACAAAAATAGTAGTGGACTTGAACACCTCATTTACATAGATGGATAGATTCTCCAAAGACAAAACCAGTAAGGAATACGGAAACGTGGATCTTACGTGAGACATTATACCAAATGGACATTACAGATATATTCAGATGCTTCCATCAATAGCACCAAATTAAACTTTCTTTTAAAATGCACATGAAACATTCTCAAGAATTGATCACGTTTTGGAAACCAAAATAAATATCAATAAATTTAAGAAGTTGGTAAATTTAGAAAATTTAGCATATTTTTCAACCACAAAGGTATGACGTTAGAAATCAACTAAAAGAAGAAAAATGGACAGATCACACACAAGTGGGTATTAGACAACATGCTACTGGAAAACTATTGTATCACTGAAGAAATCAAAGGGGAAATTAAAATGTATCTAGAGCTAAACAAGAATGAAAATTAAAACACAAAAAAACTGAACAAGCAATTAAATAGAATCAAAATACTAAGAACAAAATGGCAGTAGCAAACTTCATACATCAATAATCACTGTAAGTAAAAATGGACTGAACTCACCAATACAAAGAGTATCAAGTTGGATCAGGAAACTGAATCCAACCTTCTGCTGTCATCAGAAAATATACCTTGGGTCTCCCTGGTGGCACAAAGGGTTAAGCACCACACTATGAGGCAATCCACAGCCTCTGCAGCACGAGTTCGATCCCCGGCTGGCCAGGGAGGTACCCACATGGCACAGCAAACCTTTCCTGCCTTGCCCGCAGCTCCCCTCAGCAGTGTATTTCAGTCAATCTGCCTGTTCTGTTCCCCACTCTGTCTCTGGTGAATCCTCTCACTCCCTGCATCTCTGGCCTGTACCCCAGCTCTTGTATGCATAAATAAATAAATCTTCAAAAAAATAAAATAAAATCATGAAAAGCCACTGAGGGCTCCAGGACCCTTCTTTACCTGTCTGCTCCAGTCATAGAAAGCTGATCTGTGTCTTTCTGCCCCTACAGAAGGCCAGAGAAACTCAGACGTCCCTGGAGCTTCTTGAGGCTGGAAATCCAATAATAATTTCCAAAAAGATGAAACCACAGCTTTTCATTTGTTCAGTTGTTATGGCAGAATTCTGTCAGGAAAGCAGGCATCATTCAGAGAGGAGGAATGAAGTTCTTTATTTATCCCAGCAGTGGGCCCAGGGCTCTTTCTCCAAAGTCTGAGCCCTGAGGAACTAGGTTGCAAAGTATTTGTTGACAAAATCAAGGGGTACAGTGATCAGGGAATGTATGAATCAGAGTGTGTTTGGCCTTGAGGACACTTATCAGTTGTTCCCTGAAACTTTCAGTCTACAGGCTATGTCCAAACATCAGCTAATCAACAGGTCAGCCTGGTATTTTCCACTTCATTTCCCCCCTTTTAATTCTTGTCCCGCCATATGGTGTTGAAGATCTCAGGGTGCAGCCTTCAAAGACAGACAGTCACCAGACATTGTCCAGCGTACTGTTTTTGTTTAGTCCTCCTGAACGTTTTGACCTCATCTCTTGAGGTTAGCACCTCTTAGAATTTACTGTATTTATCACAGAAGCCTGCTTAGCAATCCTGAAATCCCAGCCTGCACTGTCCCTGAAGCTGCCTACTTAACCCTAACTTGCCCTGGGGCTCATTTCCCCTTCTACAGACAGAGCCCCTAACCGCTGTTAGAACAAAGGGTGTTGATCTGATCAGTAACTGCTTTCTGCTGAAAATGAGAGATGTGGGGAAGCAATCAGGGCTCCACCACAGGGCAACAATCTAAGGGACCTCAGAAGGATGGAGGAATCATCATATCAGGCTCCATCTGAAGGACCACTTGAAGTCTACTGGCCTTTAGGTGAGATGGGATGATTCTGATGAGGGTGTTGAGGATGCAAGGCCTCAACAAGAGAATGATAAAGAAAATTAGGGAGGGAACGAGAAAGGGGAGCAACCAAGACAGAAGTTGAGGTCTTCCAAAAGAATCTAATATGTCTGTTGGTCTTTTATTGGTCTTTTAAAAATATATATAATATATTGTTCATATTTTTTATTTATGCATACAAGAACTGGGGTATAGGCCAGAGGTGCAGAGGAGAGACAATTCATCATAGACAGAGTGGGGAGCAGAACAGGCAGATCTACTGAAATACACTGCTGAGGGGAGCATTGGGGAAGACAGGAGAGGTCTGCTGCGCCATGTGGGTTAGCTCCCTAACTGGGGATCATATTCTTCAGTCACAGTTGCTGGCAATAGCTTGATAGTGCTGTGAGTTAACCCTTGCACCACCAAAGAGGCCCTGGCCTTTGGTCTTAATTAACATATCCTCCAACACTCTCAAGTGTTATGGAATAAGTTATATACCTCTATTCTGAATGCAGCTTAGCTTTTATTGACATGAAGTCTTTTGTGAGTGCAATAGTTTCATCAGTTCAATCACTCCTGAATCAATCTGTACCTCACTTTACCCTATGTTATATATTGTTTTTAAAAAAAGATTTTACAATTTAATTCTCTAACACTTAGGACTATTTTAAATTGTTAATACTTTTGTGGACCCTTTCTTTCTTTCTTTCTTTCTTTCTTTCTTTCTTTCTTTCTTTCTTTCTTTCTTTCTTTCTTTCTTTCTTTCTTTCTTTCTTTCTTTCTTTCTTTCTTTCTTTCTTTCTTTTTTAATTGCGGTAACATTGTTTTTTTTTCCATTAACACTTGTTGAAGAGACCTTCTTTCTCCAGTGTATACTCTTGCTCCTTTGCTATAAGATTAACTGTTCATAAGTGTGTGCGTTTATTTCTGGACTCTCAAGTCTAGTCCATTGTTTTGTGTGTCTGTTTTCATTTAACTACCACACTGTTTGGTATAATATAGCTTTGTACTATAGTTTGAAGTTCGGGCAAATGATGCCACTATCCTTACTTTTATTGTGTGTGTGAGCATTGCTTTTGCTGTTTGGGGTCTTTTATGGCTCCATATGAATTTCAGTATTTTCTATTTTATTTATTTGAATAGGTGGTATCAGAACCTTGGTTTAAAACACTATGTGATTCACAGACATGAGAAACAAATCCTCAATGTATGTCACCCAACAATCCTAACCACTCATGTACCCACATTCCTTCAGCATATTTCTTGGTGCCCTTCCCCACTTTGTTTTCCCCCTTTGCCTCCATGTCTTTTTTTTTTTTTTTTTTTTTTTTTTTTGTGGGACTCTTGCCAGTGGCTGGGGAATGAACCAGCGCTGCAGAGGCTGAGGGCAGCCTCACAGCCCAGTGCTCAACCACTGCACCACCAGGGGAGGCCCTGCCTCCATGTCTTAATACACCAATTACACAATAAGATTTCTAGGGCCAGTTATTGATTTGGTTTTGTCTGACCCATTGTTTTGTTTCTCTATATTCTACATATAAGTGAAATCATCAGGTGTTTGTGTTGAAATCATATGGTAGATCCATTTTTAATATTTGGAGAGGCTTCCAAATTCCATAGGCACAGGGCCTAATCCATGTAAAGAATTCCTTTTCCTCCACATCCTTGCCAACACTTGTTTGAGGTCATTTTTAAATGGGCCATTCTTAAGGGTGTGAGATTTTTATCTCGTGATTTTAACTTGCATTGATAAGCAGTGATGAGATTTTTTTCATGCGTCTGATGGACATTTGTATGTCTTCTTTGGAGAAGCGTCTATTCAATTCTTCTGCCCATTTTTTGACTGAGTTGTTTTCTTTTTGTTGAGTTGTAAGTGTTATTTGTAGATCTGAGATATTAGCCTCTTGCCCTTCAGGATGAATCCCAAAATGCTTAACATCATTGAAGTTAATCATGTAGTGTGGATTATTTTATGTATTTTCCTCAATGTATTTTATGTTTTTTTTTTTTAAGATTTATTTATTTATTTATTTATTTATTTATTTATTTATTTATTTATACAAGCACTGGGTACAGTCAGAAGCATGGGAGGGTGAGAGAATTCACCAGAGTCAGAGCAGGGAGCAGAGCAGGCAGAAGGACCTAAGTACACGACTGAGAGGAGCAGCGGGCGGCAGGAGAGGTCTGCGCGCCATGTGGGGCCCTCCTCCGGTGGCCTGGGAGCAGCCGGGGATCGAACCGGTGCTGCAGAGGCTGCGGGTAGCTTCACAACCCAGAGCTCAACCGCTGCGCCACCGGGGAGGCCCTTGTTGTTTTTTTTCAATTAAGTTCTTTAATACTACTTAAGTTATTTTTGTGATAAAGTATGAAGCGGTAATCTAGTGGTTTTTGTTTTTTGTTTTTATAATTTGCATGAGGCTGTTCAGTTTTCCCAACAACACTTGTTGAAGAGAACTTCCTCTCTCCAGTGTATAATCTTGACTCCTTTGCTATAGATTAACTATCCATATGTATGCGGGTTTATTTCTGGACTCTCAATTCTAGTCCATTGTGTGTCTGTTTTCATTTAAGTACCATATCGTTTGGTTTACTATAGCTTTGTAGTATAGTGTGAAGTCTGGGCATATGATGCCACCATCCTTACTTTTTTTGTGTGTGTGAGCATTGCTTTTGCTATTTGGGGTCTTTTGTGTTTCCATATGAATTTCAGTAATGTCTGTTTTATTTATTTGAATTAGTTGTATTGGAACCTTGATAGGGATTTCATGGAATCTTTATATTGCTTTGGATAAGACTCATTTTAAAACCATTAATTCATCAAATCAATGAGTAAGTAATATTTCCATTTTTTTATGTCTTCAGTTTCTTTTAACAATACCTTACTTTCCATTATATAGTTCCTTCACTTCCTCTATTTTGTTTAATCCAAGGTATTTAATTATTTTTCATGCAATTAAGAATGTGATTGTTTTCTTGATTTATTTTTGTTCAAACTCTTCTTTTTTTTAAGATTTATTTATTTATTTATACAAGAACTGGGGTACAAGCCAGATGTGTAGGAGGGTGAGAGGATTCACCGGAGACAGAACAGGGAACAGAACAGGCAGACTGACAAAATACACTGCTGAGGGGAACAGGGGGCGAGACAGGAGAGGTCTGCCACACCATGTGGGACCCTCACCAGCTGGTCGGGATCAAACCAGCGCTGCAGAGGCTGCAAACAGCTTCACAGCGCAGCACTCAACCATCTGCACCACCAGGGGAGGCCCCCAAACTCTTTTCTTACACATATATACACAATTTGATTTTGTAAATAGATTTTTGAAACCTGCCAATTTATTCAATTGATTTATTATTTCAATTATTTTTTAGTGGGCCTTTAATATTTTCTATGTATATTATGTCGTCCGCAAATAGTGAGAGTTTTGATTCTTGTTTTCCAACTTGGAACACTTTTATATATTTCTCTTGTCCTATTGTCCTAGTTAACACTTCCAATAATGTACTGAGTAGCAATGGTGAATTTGAACATCCTTGTCTTGTACCTGATCTAATAGGAAAAGTTCCCAATCTTGAACAATTTGAACATGATGTCCGCTGTGGGCTTTTCATATGTGGCCTTTATTATGTTGAGTTATGTTCCACCTATCTGCAGTTTTCCACATACACAGGTGTAGAATCTTATTAAATTATTTCTATGCAGCTAACAATATGATCATATGATTTTATATTTTCTTTTGGTGATGTGGTGAATTACAACAGTTTAATTTTCAGATGTTGAACTAACCTTGTATTCCTGGAATAAAACTCACTTGTCATGATCCTTTTGATATATTATTGAGTTTGGTTTACTAAGATTATGTTGAATATTTTTGTATTCATCCTGTATATTAGTCTATAATTTTTTTTTTTTTGTGATGTCTTTGGTTTTGTTGGCAGAATGATTTTGGGTTATACAATGTGTTTGGAAGCATTCACTCTTAGTTTTTGGAAGAGTTTGAGGATTGATAGCTTTCATAGAGCTCATTGAAACCATTTGGCCCAGGCTTTTGTTTCTTGGGAGACTTCTGATTAGTTTTTTTGATTTCCTTGCTTGTGATTGGCTGACTCAGGTTTTCTATTTCTTCTTGATTCAGTCACAGAGGATTATAAATTATTAAGAATTTGTCCATTTTGGGCCTCTCCGGTGGTGCAGCGGTTGATCGCTGGGTTGCGAAGCTGCCTGTGGCCTCTGCGGCGCTGGTTCGATCCCTGGCTGCTCCCCTGCCACTGGAGGAGGGTCCCACATGGTACACAGACTGCTCCTGCTGCCCGCTGCTCCCCTCAGCAGTGTACTTCAGTCCTTCTGCATGCTCTGCTCCCCGCTCTGGCTCTGGTGAATTCTCTCACCCTCCCGCGCTTCTGACTATACCCAGTGCATGTATAAACAAAACAAATAAATAAATAAATAAATAAAACATGCCTCTATTTAAAAAAAAAAGGATTTAAAAAAAAAGAATTTGTCCATTTCAATCTACATTTTCAATTTGCTGAAATATAGATATTCATGGAAATCATGATCTTATGTATTTCTGTAATGTCTACTGTAAGTTCTCATTCATTTGTTTCTATTAATTAGAGTTCTCTTCTTTTTTATGGTAAATCTACTTAGAGATTTTTCTATTTTGTTGAATTTTTCAAGAACCAGATTTTAGTTTTGTTAATCTTTTGGACTACCTTTTACATTTACATTTCACTTATTCTGCTGTACTATTTATTTCCTACATCTTACTGGCTTTGTTTTTGTTTATACTTCTACACTACTGGAACATAAGGTTGCTTATTTGAGCTCTCTCTTATTTGAGGAAGTAAGCTCTCTCTTATTTGAGCTCTCTCTTCTTCATGCAGGGCTGTATTTCTCTGTATGTCCCTTTTACTGTTGCTTTTGTTGTATCTCATAAGTCTGATAATTGTTGCTTTATGTATTTTGATGCTTCTTTGTATCATATGTGCATATTGATGTTCATTATGTCTTTCTTACATATTTATCTCTTAATCATTATATTGAGTTCATCTCTGTATCTTGTGATCTTTTTGGATGGAAGTCAATTTTAACAGATCAAAGTTTGGCTGTTCTTGGCTTGTTTTGGAGATTCCATTTTCTTATAGGACTGTTTTCCAAACTTTTACTTTGAGTCTATATTCATCTTATTTATTGTTAGAGCCAGATAGACCTCCTGCAGACCAAAGAAAGTAGTTTTTTTGTTTGTTTGTTTGTTTTTCTGGTGTAACAAGCCATTATGTGCCCTTTGATCGATAAATTCAGTACATTTACATTTAGGTGATTATTGATATAATGAGTGTTTATTATTGCCATTTTGTCATTAGCTTTCTGGTTCTAATTCCATCTCTATCTTATTTTTTTGGTGGGTTTTCTTCTTTTTGATTTAGAGAGGAGAGCCCCACTCAAAACTTCCCAAAGGGGTGTTCTAGTGTTTTCAAACTTACATTTGCCTGGGTAAACCTTTATTTCTCACTCACATCTATAGGAGAGTTTTGCAAGAAACAGTATTCTTGGATGCAATTTTCATTATTAATTTGAGGATGTCATTCTCTTCTCTCCTTTTCTGGAAGATTTCCACTGAAATATCTGTTGTCAGTCTGATTGATTTCCCTTATCATTTACCTGCCTCTTTTCCCTAGATACTTTCATTATTGTTTCTTTGTCTTGAAGTTTTGGTAGTTTCATGAATAAGTGTCTAAGTATGGGTCTCATTACATTTAGGTATTCAGGGTTGTTTTAGTTCCCTAAGTCATTTAGTTCCATCCCCAGATTTGGGAAATTTTCCTATACTCTTTCTTAGAATAAATTCTTTGTTACCTTCCCTCTCTCTCTCTCTTCTGGGCTACCCATTATCCTTGTGCTTTCTTCCTTAATGGATTAAGATAGACATCAAATTGTTTTCTCATCTTTTCCTTCAGATTTGTCATTCCTCTTCCACCTGGATCCTTTGTGCATTTCAACCTTCAAGGTGACTAATTCAGTCCTCCATCTGCTTCTATAGCTTCCCTAACATTCTACATATTAGTTTCTCTCTTTTATTGATCATTTTGCATCTTGTAACCCATTTATTTCCTTCAATCTTCAATTTCTAATTTCTATTCTTTAAATATATTTCTCCTGGCACTCATTTTGTTTCCTTTAATTAATTTATTTTTTAAAAGATTTATTTATTTATGCATACAAGAGATGGGGTGCAGGCCAGAGGTGCAGGGTTAGTGAGCGGATTCACCAGAGACAGAGTGGGGACCAGAACAGGTGGAAATATACTGCTGCGGGGAGCAGCAAGCAAGACAGGAGAGGACTGCTGTGCCATGTGGGTCAGCTCCCTGGCTGGAGATCGAACTCACTGGCTGCTGATAGCTTCATTGTGCTGAGACTTAACTACTGTGCCACCAAAGATGACCTGCTTTAATTCCTTTATCATGGTCATTTTGGACTCTCTGTGTGAGAGAAAGATAAGATCTTCCATATCTGTGTTTGGGTTCTGAAGAACTATTCCCTCCTCGTGGTATCATATTCCCTTGAATTCTCAAGTTGCCAATTGTTACGTCTTTTGTCTCCCTATTTTAATGTTTTAGATCTCACCCTCAGGAGTTCTGCACGCTCAAGTTGTAGCAAGCTGAGAATGTCAGGGGAAGCCTGAAAGAGCACACTGGGGAGAGGCAGGTACTACCCCCAGTTCCCCACATTGGTTACCAGTCACCAGGATGCTCATTGTTTGTAATCTGTGTTCACTGTGATTGCTCAGTTTCTGACTACAAACTACAAAAGGCACAGGAGTTACATGGGGAGAAGGGTCAGTGACTTCCCCAGCTTTCTGAAACTTGTCCAGAAAACCCCTGAAGATACGGCTAGATGTGATATTACTGGAAATCTGCACTCTTCTAGGAAGCAGGGAGCTAAATAGCAAGAACAAAAACACCAGAGTTCACACTAGGTCCAGATCTGTGCCTCTGCCAATTCCCCAAGGTGGTCACAATATAACTATTCAGTAGACAGGGTACACTCTGTATTCACAGTGCAATGCCTTTCTACCCACTCTGGTCATGGACCCTAGGTTGCATATGGGGGAAGGGTGACTAGTTACACAGTCTTGATGACTAACCCTTTGGGCAATAACCATCAGACAAACATCCCCACCCCATCAGGGTTGTGGCCTCTCTAATTGATGGCCCTAACTTTCAGATCCTGGTATGCAGGGTGGTATTCTTTCCAGCTGATATAGATTCCTGAGGCCCAGTTGAATAGGGGATTAGATAGTCCCTTGCTGTAAAGAGAAATGGTGCAAATAAATAATAATTAAAAATGAAAGGGATTTTCAGTTCAAAATAAGGCTAAGAAGATTACATATATTTTAATCCTATTCATAGTGTTACCTTTTATGCCATCTGGGTTCACAATGAGGTCACAAGTCACTGGCAATAAATAAAAGTCTTGGAAAAGTAAGAGTTATGTATCAACATGCATTGTCTGCTACTTGCTAATTAGCTAGTGCTGCATGGCATTATTACACAGAGAAGTTAGCAGAACTAGGAAAAACAGGATTTGGATTACTGGACTGACAAACGTTCTTAAGTAGCCCATAATTATGGGTCCCAGCAAGGGAAATAATGGTTATCTCAGCTGTCAGTCAAAAACACATATAGCAGAACACTATCACACATTAAGTCATGGGGAGGTCAAAAATGCTAACTATACTAATGGAGAAGCCGATGATGATAACTCTTAACTTTACATCCAAGGCTCTTCAAGTTCCTCTGAAAAAGGCAAATAATTGGGTCTAGTCTCAGCTCTATGACTCAGTTGGAGTGTGATTTCGTCTCATTGATTCTCAGATATTTTAGCTGAATGTAATGAATATTATCCACCTTCTCTAGTTATAAAACTCACATACTGAGCCATTATTTAGGAAATTGAAGGTATTGCTATACAGAAGTTATGATTTCTCACTATTTCTATTACCCTTACTGTAAGACTAAAAGAAATTTCTAGAAGACTGAATACTAATACTTCATTCTAAGACTAAAATCATAGGGCTAATAGAACTCTATTTCCTACACTGTAAACCTCAAAGCCTAAAAGATTCAATTTCCTCTAAGAAAGTAATGCTGAATATTGTCAACTAGAAATGATTCTCTGGCTACCTTGAAATTCAGTAACACATAGTGCTTTTGCCTTATTTCCATTTGTTTATGACAAAACTTAGGCTGAAAGGTTAGTTTCCTTTTCCAAAGCCACACTACATGTAAATACTTGAACTGAGATTTAAACTCAGAATGATATAGAACTATGTCCTCATTTTTACCATTAAAGAGTGATGCATGATCAAAAGTTCAGAGCATATAATAGACATATTGTAAGCTCAGGCATACTGTGGAGTTTCAGAGGTGGACACTAGTGTCAAATGATATGGGTTTATTCTGGATCTATCATTTGTTAACTATGTGACTATAGGAATGATAATTCATTTTTCTATGCCTCTCTTTTCCTGAATGGAGATAAAGAGAGTTCTAATGTATAGGGTTGCTCTGAGTAATGGGTTAAGTGAGTATTCAAAAAATATGGTATACCTTTGCTTATAGTGATATTTTTTGAAGTAATATTGGTTTATATCACTGTATATGATTTAGAGGTAAAGGATCCTATCCTTCAGATATATGTTATTTCAATAAACCCAGTGCCCAGTAGCTATAGACCTCCACCAATATTTTCGTATCTTCTCTCCACCAATCTGTGATATATTATTGCCCACTTTATGAAGGAATAAAATATAGTCACCTAAAAAGAAACAATTTTACTTTGAACAGTTAACTAGTAAGTTGCAAATACTTCCACTAAAAATATATTAAATACGCACCCTTGTGAAGCACATCTATACTGACACACTTGCAAGAGGTTTGACAAATAAAGAAAGCAGAAAAAATACATCAGTCATAATTTCATCATCTAACACAATCACAGACATTTTTGCATTTTATTATCTATTTTATATTTATTACTTTGGAACATATGTGTGTATATGTAGAAAATTAAATTGTTGAATCAATATTTGATTTAGACTTATTTACATAATTGTGATTTCATTTGTTTCAAATTTAATGAACTTCATTTTTTCAGTCATAGTCCACTATTCTTTAAAAGTGTATTTAAGATAAAACTCATCAAATTATCACTTTTAAGCTTTTTAGGTATTACATCAGGAGAGTCTTAATGAGTTTATTTTCTTATTTTTAACACACTATGTATAAATTGATATATCACAGGATGTGGCACGTTAGGAAAATAGCATTTCCTTTTTCAAAAGATAAAACTTTTTTTTTTAAATGAAATAGGGAATAATAAAAATAGTCTTCCTGAGCTATATAAATTATCTTTCATATATTTTGGGAATTCATCCAGGAAGCTAATTTCACAAAAAAAATCAATGTGGTCTTGGAACATAACTTTTAGCACACACAAATATTCTACATCTGATTATACTTAGCACTTCTTATCCTGAACACAGCAAAACATTTCACACATCTTAATAAAGACTTCAAGTTTTTTTTCTAATTAAAGATTTAATTTGAGATGATATTCACCAAATTTTTTAATAAAAAATCCATTATTAGATGCTACATATAGTAATATATGGTTATAGACTCCATTTCTAGAGTATTAAAATGAATGCTCTATTTCAAGATGAACATGCAGCAAATGGAACTCGAAAAACCCTCTTATCATCAATTTTTATCTGCTAAAACTATTTATGATTAAAGCGAAATAAAATCAAACTGAGATTTTTTTCAATTAAGCATGGTCAAGATATATCAATAACCTTAAAACTTTACTACATACCTTATTGCATATCTATATGTCTATCATCTTAAATAGTCTCCCCTGACATTATTGTTTTTACTTTTTAGCCTTCTATAATTATTGGGGAAAAAAACAAACCAACAAAACCAGGAGTCGAGTTTGTACCAAGAACTAATCTGTGGATTTTCTTCTACTTGAGGCAAGATCAAAGGTGAGATCACAGATTCATAGTGGCTCATGTAGGCCTCATTCCTACAAGATTAGCTCTAAAATAAACATTAATTGCATGGGCTCCTTCAGAACTGGAATTACCATCCCCCCCAAAACTTATGAATTTTGAAACTTCATCTCTTGAACCATTCTGATTCCCCCAGGATAAAGGCCTGATACATTATAGGCTTCATTGGGAACCCAATCTCTCAACATTCAGACTGTGCTTTACACAAACAGATAACAGGAAGGCAAGAGACGATGTTGGGTTTGTTAATTAAAGCTAGTGAAGATATATTTTACAATTATATTAATTGTGATACTTGACACAGGGAATACAAGGAAATACAACTAACACAGTCTACAACTATAAAAAGAATGTTAGCTATTATAGCAGAAAAGTCTGGTGACAAGGTGAAGAACTGGGTATTCTCAGTATTTCGACTGTATGTCCCCCCACATTGGCTTCTGTTCAAAAACTGTTTAGCTCTTCACCAAAATTTCAAGCTCATTTCCTGATGATGTAATTGAACTATATGGATTGCTTAGATTTGGCCATGTGACTAAGTTCTCACCAAGAAGAAGTAAGCAAAATTAGTACCTATTTTCATATCTTGCCCATGCATGATTCTACACATTATTTCCCTTCCATAAACTGATGGAGAAAAATACTGCAATTCATCAGGACCCTCATAAAATAGGACCAGTCTTGGGTTGAAGCCTGTCACCTTTAATGAAGACACTGATTTGAATTTAATGTGAAAGGGAAATAAAATTAAAATAATATCCCCTAAACAATCTACACATTACATAATTGGTTTGTCTAGTTGTAGTCGGGTTAGTTATAGATAGATAACCTAAAAATTTAGTGCTATATATTGTACAATAGAAAAATATTTGATAAAATAATTGCATTGGGAAAATGGCAATTTCTAAGGTAGATTATAAGCCTATGACACAGTAATCTAAGTAGCTATTATTATTTTTTTTTTTGCTTTCAACAAGTTATTGTAAGAAAGAGAGCAGTATAAATGATAATTTTCAATGGAAGTGAAAGTTACCTTTCATAATATCATATATTCTTGAATTTGTGGTATCATATGATTGAAAAAGATCACTGATTCAAGACTTCAAACAGTGAAAAGTAAAATTTGAAAGGATTTTAAGGAATTGTATCTTATTGGTCCATGGCATGCCCACTGATTGCTTCAAGCGTTTTCCAGGTATCTGTTGTTAGATTGAGAATTAAGAACATATGCAGGGGAAAACACTAAAAATAACCCGTCTTTAGAATTATGTCTGGGAAAGGCTCTTACTGTATTTATTATAACATGAACTGCCTAGAGGCAAATAGGTCTACTAATTTTTGAGGTAATTGATTGCTGAAGAATCCATGAACTAATATTAAAAAACTCTTTAGCCACTCAAGCATTGAACAAATACAGGACTCAGAACTTCAGGAACAGAAAAGAAGCATGAAATTTCTGCAGTCATAAGAAGGTACTCCCCAAAACTACCTTCAACTATCACTTCAAATTAATGAAGGGCTATTCAAGGGCAATTGTCTCCCAGGGCCTATAGACAGTAAAAGATGAAAGGTTTTGTTTTGTTTTGTTTTGTTTGTTTTATTTTGTTTTGTTTTGCTTTTTCCAGGAAGCAGTATAAAAGTCTAATGGAAATACCTCAATTGGGGGTGATAAGCATCCCATAATGCCTACCTAGTAGGATGGCCATCATTGCTATGGACCACTGACTATGGTAGAAACCTTTTCTTTGTATGACTAGATTGTTTTTCAGGAGAAAACATGGGTTCAGCCCCCCACTATCACAAACCGCGCAGCCAATTTTCCCACAAACATTGGGGTCTACACTCCAGAGTGCAATGGATAAGGCTTGCCCTGAGAAAAATCACCTTTATGATCAAGGCATCTAGCCTGCCAGGTAAATATGAATGGAAATTTTAATTGTGATTATACCATCCCTGTTTTATTGGGTGGATGTGACAGAGCAAATAACTTATATTGTGCTTCACATGTTACAAAATAATTAGAGAGGGCATTCAAACTTAATGGAGAAGCAAGAGAATGACCTGAGGATCATAAATGCATGGATGACGGTCTCCCTTGAAATGGAGTGAGTGTCTTCTGTTACGTGGGAGAAAGAGGAAAGTAAGTATTTGGTGCCCATGGAAGTAAATGTGGCAGAAACTGGCTAGCTGTTCACTGAAAGTCTTTTCTTAATTTTTGCTGGGATTACAGTTTGACTTTTATTTCCCACTGACTTTCCAGTCAGATGTGGTCATGTGACTGATGTCTGATTCATAAAAAATAGCCACATGTGATCCTTCACGCTCTTTCTCTTTCCATGGTTTGATGGAAAAGAACACAGAGATCTTGCAAATTTGTGTGCTAATAATGGAGAAACGATTTACAGAACTTGGGCACTTCTGCTTCTAACTGGGATGTAATAAAAGGGGTGAGATTTCCTCTCCTTCCTGTAACAACCAATTATATGGGGAAAATATTCAACACAATAATTTTCAAGGCATTGGATACAGACATGAGACAATGATGGGCCTTGCAAGGAATGTTAAAGGCTCAGTGATAAAACAAAAGAAAGCTCACATAGAAACAGCAATATATAGAGGAGGAAAGTAAAAAGTAAAAATGGTGGGCCTCCCTGGTGGCTCAAGGGATTAAGCACTGCACTATGAAGTAATCGGCAGCCTCTGCAGCACTAGTTCGATCCCTGGCCGGCCAGTGAGCTTACCCACATGGCGCGGCAGATCTCTACTGACTTGCCCACTGCTCCCCTCAGCAGTGCATTTCAGTCTGCCTGTTCTGTTTCCCCTCTGTCTCTGGTGAATCCTCTCACCCCCTGCACCTCTGGCCTGTATCCCAGCTCTTGTATGCATAAATAAATAAATGTTTAAATTGTTTTTTAAAAAAAGTAAAAATGATGTCTGGTGGAATGAACCCAGGATTGACAGGCTTTCAATTTAAGATAGATTTTAAAATATAAAACTTAATATATAAACTAGAGGGTAACCTGGGGGTGGGGAAATACCTAGACAAAAATAACAGGATTAAGAATAAAGTGCAAGCACTACACAAAAAGTAGCTTTCAAATTACAGTGGTGAAGAACAAGAGAAGAGCAAAAAGAAAGGAACAAAAGCAAAAACATTCCAAGTTGACAATAAATAGCAAAATGACAACACTTATAAAACAATAATCTTCCAAAATGATATGATATGAAATCATCAATTAAAAAGAAAAAAGTGTCTATTTGCATCAGAAGACAAATTTCAATTGACTGTGCTCTCCAGGGGACCTATTAGATCTCCAGAGATAAACACAGATTCAAAGCAAATGTTGGAAAACAATTCAAAAGCAAACAACATCCCCCCCAAAATGCAGGGACAGTCATATTTATAAGAGATTAAGTAGACTGCCAACTACAAAATGTAATGAGCCATGGATGGACATTGTATAATGATAAAAGGATCACTCCATTAGGAAATTATGGCTCTCATTAACAAAGATGTGCCAAATGAAGGAGTTCCAAAATATATAAGGCAACTACTTATATATATATATATATGACTTACAAAGAGACGTTGACAACATAATAGTTATAGGGATATCACCGCCACACTTACATCAATGGACATATCAATCAGGCAGAAAATCAATAAAGATACAAAGCTTTAAATAAGAAATTAGACAAGATGGATTTTAATATATAGCTATAGGGCAAAACACCCACCAAAAAGCTGAGCACACATTCTTTTCATTTGTGCATGGGACATTCACAAATGCTGGGCCATGAATCAAATACCAATAAATTAATGAATATTGAAATAATTGTAAGGATATTCTCTGATCAGAATGGCATAAAACTAGAAATCAACAGCAAAAGAATATGGGGAAAATAAAAAAAAAATTGTGGTGATTAAACAAGATGCTATTGAGTGACTATTTGGTTAATAGGAAATCAAAGAAAAAAAATACCTGGAAATAAACAAAAGGTAAGGCATAAGGGACTAGGACCTTTGTGACACAGCTAAGAGGGAAACTTAAAGCAATGCGGGCCTACACCAAAAAACAAGAAAAAGCTCAAATAATATAACTATACCTTAAGGGTCTAGAAAAATAAGAACAAATTAAAAAAATCACTAGAAGAAAGATAATGAAAATATAGTAGAAATAAATGAAAATGAAATTAAAAAGATAGTTTAAAGTATTGATGATATCAAGAAATATTTCTTTGAAAAGATAAAGTAGACAAACATCCAGTGAGGCTATGAAAAACAGAGAGAAAGCACTAATAAATAAAATCAGAAATTAAGAAGAGGTTACAATGGATATCTCAGAAATACAGAAGATAATAAAAGAGCACTATGGATATTTTCATACCAAAAAATTGGATAATCTAGAAGAAAATGACAAATTTTTAGAATCATACAATTTTCTAAATTTGAATCAAGAATAAATAAGAATACTTTAATATATTAATTATAAGCAAGGAAACTGAAATAATAATCAAAAGTCTCCAAAAAAATTAAAGCCCAGGACCAGACAGTTTCACTGGCAAGTTCTACCTTCAAAGAAGAACTAATATAGATTTTTCTCAAAGTTTTCAAAAAAAAAATTTTGAGAAGAGTGCACATTTCCAAACACATCTTGCGATTTTAAAGCAGACAAAGGCATAACACTAAAAAAAAAAGAAAAAAAAAAGAAAGAAAAAACAGAAATATATAGGCATTACTATAGACACTACATTGCACATTGCAGCAGTATTTAATTATTAACCAAGTTATGGAAACAACCTAAGTGCCCAAGGACAGAGGACTGGATTAAGAAGATAGTGTATATATTCACAATGAAATACTACTGATCCATAAAACAAAGGCAAAATATTACCATTTGCAACAATATGCATGGAAATGGAGGGGATTATGCCAAGTAAAATAAGTGAAAGGGAATTACAAATACCTGCTACTTTCACTCATATGTCAAAACAAAGGAAAAGAGAAACTAAAATAAAACAAACTCTATAAACCTGACTGTAGAATTGAAGCTACTCAATTCTCAGAATAGGAGGGCGGGTATAGTAACAAAGTTGGAAGGGGGCCCAATGGACAGTTTTGGAGGCTTATGGGTATGTTGGTGGTGGGTGTGATGTGGTTACATAAATTTGAAGAGGTGTGAATTTATAACACCAACTCTTATAGTACCATAAACCATTTTTACCTTAACAAAAATCATACAAAAAATGAATACATGCTGGGACATATCACGTAACAACAGTACTGTAAAGATTGAAATGGGACTAGTGCTATTTCTCACCATAATGCCATAAAGCTAGAAATTAACTATAAAATGAAAATCCTTAAATTCATGAATACTATACAACATATTGCTTAAGAACAGACATCAAAAAATACCTCCAAACTAATATTACCCCTAAAGCAACATGAAAAAGAGTAATAAATAAAACACCAAGTTAATAGAAAAATAGAGATAGCAAAAGTAGGGTGGAAATATAGAAATCAGAAATCCAAAACCCCATGCAAAAGAATAATGAATCTAAGAATTGTTTGTCTGAGAAGGTAAACAGAACTGATCGATTTCTAGTAGACTAGCACATAAAAAGACAGAAAACATTAGAAAACAAAATTAGAGGTACAAGGGGTTAAGCCTCAGCACTATGAAGCTATCAGCTGCCATGAATTAAATCCCTGGCCAGGGAGCTACCCACATGGCACAGCAGACCTCTCCTGACTCACCCGCTGCTCCCCTCAGCAATGTATTTCAGTCAGTCTGCCTCTTCTGTTCCCCACTCTGGCTCTGGTGAATCCTCTCACCCCCCCGGAATCTCTGGCCTGTACCCCAGCTCTTGCATGCATAAATAAATAAATAAATAGATAGATAAATAAAAATAAATTTTAAAAAATTAGAAATGAAAGAGACAAAACTAACACAGATAGTATAGAAATACAAAGGATTATAAGAAATTACTATGATCAAATATATACCAATAAATCCAATAACCTTGAAGAAATGGCCAAAATTCTAGAACATTAGAATTTACCAAGACTAAATCAAGAACAAACAGAAGAGTTGCCTAAAACAATCACAACTATGGAAATTGAAAGAGTAATCAACCCCCTTCCCCCAAACCTAAAGCCAAGGGCCAAATGGTTTTACAAGTGAAATTTATCAAACATTTAAAGAAGATATTATGCCCATCTTGCTCAAAATAATTCTAAAGCTCCAAGTACTGCTTCCCATTAGAGTTCATAGTGCAAAAATTATTATACTGGGCCTCCCCGGTGGTGCAGCGGGTTGAGCGGATTGAGTGCAGCACTGTGAAGCTGTCCGCAGCCTCTGAAGCACAGATTTGATTCCCGTGCCGTCCCCACACGGCAGACCTCTCCTGTCTCACCTGCTGCTCCCCTCACAGTCTATTTCGGTCCTTCTGCCTGTTCTGCTCCTCGCTCTGTCTCTGGTGAATTCTCTCACCCTCCCGCACCTCTGGCCTGTACCCCAGTGCTTGTAAAAATAAATACATCTTTTAAAAAAATTATCATACTGCCAAACAAGGCAAAGATAACAAACAAAGAGAACTACAAGCCAATATCCCTGATGAATATGGATGCAAAAATCTTCAATAAACATATAAGCAAATCAAATTCAACGCTGTATCACAAGGATTGTATACATAATGAGCTACTGGGATTTATACCAGAGATGCAAACCCATTTTAACATATGTAAATCAATCAATGTAATATGTTACAACAAAAGGAAATATACATATTCTATAATAATATCAATGGATGCAGAGATAGCGTTTGATAAGTTTCATCATACATTCATGATAAAAATTCTTAACAAAATGGTAGAATAAAACTCTATCAAATAATAAAGGCCATATGTCACAAACCTACAGTCAAAATAAAAATTAATGGCAAAATACTGAAATACTGAGAGTCCCTTTAATATAAGGAAGAGAACATGCATACCCTCTGCTACCATTCTTAATTAATTTAGTGTTAGAGGTTTCACCTAAAGCAGTTTTTTAGACAATAACAAGAAATAAATAGAATCCAGATTGGAAAAGAAAAAATAATCATTGTCTGTAGACAAAATGATAGTAGATACAGAAAACCCTAAAGGCTTCATCAAAAATCTATTAGAAACAAAAATTAATAAAAAAAATTGGCAGGCTACAAAATCAACATGCAAAAATATGTTTTGTACTATTTTATACAAATAATGAAAATGCAAAACTATGTACAGATAATGAACAGATAATAATTTATTTATACTATATGCAAATGATGAATACCTAAGTATTAACCTAAGCAAGAAGAACTTTTACAATTAAAAGTATTAGTCTCTACTAAAGGAAATAATGATCACAAAATGATATGGAAAGACATTCCATGCTCATGGATGCAGAGAATCAATAGAGTCAAAATGATTATTTTACCAAAAGCTATATTTATATTTAATACAATCACCATGTAAATACCAAGGATTATCTTCAAAATAATAGAAGCAAATAGATTAAAATACATATGGAGCCATAAAAGGTCTTGTATAGCTAATGAAATCCTGAGTAAAATGAAGACAAATGGAGGCATCATATAACCTGACTTTGTACTATAAAATAACAGTAATTAAAATCATATGGTATTGGAAGAAAAATAAAGACATGTATCAATGGAACAGAATTAAAAACTCAGAAAGAAATCCACACATATATCAATATTTAATTCCTGCTAAAGCAGCCACCACCATACAGTGAGCAAAAGAAAGTTGTTTTAACAAGTGGTTCTGGATAAACTGGACTGCCATGTATAAAACAATGAAGATGGTTTATTCTCTAGCTCTATGCACAAAATGAAATTCAATATAAAAAAAAGAACTTAGATATAAGGTCTTAAATGCTAAAATCTATAGAGGAAAACATTGGCTGTACACTTCACATTACTGATAAAGACAATTTTGGACACTCGGCTCCAATGGCAAAGGAAATAATAGCAAAAATAAACAATTGACATTACCTCAAGTCAAAAGCTTTTTTTAATTTTTTTTTAAGATTTATTTATTTATTCATTCATTCATTCAAGCACTGGGTACAGTCAGAAGCGCGGGAGTGTGAGAGAACTCACCAGAGCCACAGAGGGGAACAGAACAGGCAGACTGACGAAATACACTGCTGAGGGGAGCAGTGGGTGCTGCAGGAGAGGTCTGCACATCATGTGGGGCCCTCGCCGGCGGCCTGGGATCGAACCGGGCACTGCAGAGGCTGCAGGCAGCTTCGCAGCCCAGTGCTCAACCGCTGCGCCACCAGGGGAGGCGCTCAAGTGAAAACTTTTACACAGAGAATGAAAACATAAATAGATTAAAAAGACATCCTATTGAATTAGAGAAAAATTCACACATCACACAAATAACCAGAATAACATTGAGAAATCCCAGACATCATGGGAAAGGCATGGGCACTAGAATATGTATCTGACTATTTTGTGGAAGTAAGTTGAGAGTTAATATGAATTTATTTGTATAATGAAGATTTGGATTAGCTGTTTGGGCTCTTATATTTTAGACAAATAAGCAGACGGTCTGTGACAAAAATAACTAATATATGTGTAAAGAAGAACATTGGAGAAATTTAAACTACTAGATAAATATAATTAACATATTGTGAACATTAATATAAGAAAAGGCAATTGGAAGACTGGTGAGAAATTATGATATATGGAAACAATAATTACAAAATTATAAAATAAAATTAAAATTAAAAATACAAAGATAGAGCTTCCTCATGTGATTTAGTCATGCTTTAATAAAAATAATTAACAGTAATACTGATAATAGAACTTACGGAATACCATATTGATAATGTATCAGATACTGAGCAAAACAATTTATCATGTACCTCAAGTTTTAGATATCATGGTATAATGAAAATACCTCCTGCATTTTTGAACTCAAAATTGTTCCTTTACTCAACTCTCTGGGCACATTAAACAAGTTGCATTTGAGTCTCATGCCCTTAAAGAAAGCAACGATCTCTAGCAGCTAGTATGTAAACCTCCAGTATAAGACTTGGCCCCTAGTATCACTAACTAAATTCACAGTCCTCACAGCAGGGAAAGAAAATCCACACTTTGAGTAACATTGTCCTATGTTTCCTACTACTTGGACTTAGTTTCACCAAATACAATAAAAGATCTGACTATAAATGGCTTTTAGTACACAATAGCTAAATTGAGATATATATCAATGTTGAATTAAAAGGCAGAACTTATTATTAAAACAATTCCTTGGTTATAGCTGAAAAACCAACTCAGGTGACTTCCTGTTTCTCTTTGGATAATCATAGTAGCTTCAGATGTATAAATTAATTTATTCCACTAGGCCTTTCCATTTTCCAGACTTCCCCTCATCTGTAGTTTGAAGATCATTACCACCATTATCTTCTTTATTTCCTCTGATACTCCAGACGTTCATAAGACATACCACAGCCTTTCCCGTCAGACAGGATCAAAGCTTTGAGGTCAATGACAGTTTTCAAAGAAGTTTTCTTGACAGCCGTCCTATGATGAACAGTTAATAGGTTGTGTCCTTATTGGGACTTGCATCACATTAGTACTAACATTTTATGGTTATCTGTGAATGTTTTTGCTTTTGATCTGGGATCTATCTGAGTATGTTTCAAACCCTTTATAATGTTTTATAGTATTTTGTTTGGAAGATCTTGTACATCACTCATTAGCTTTGTGGTTTTGGGTTTTTTCCCCAAGGATTTGTTGCTTGTATATAAAAATGCAAATTGATATTTGTGTGATGAAATTGCTAAATTCACTTGCAAATTCATATGTATTGTTTATCTTTTTTTATTTTTTAATTTCCCAAGTCTATGATCATATTACCCACAAATAAGGACAATCATTTCATCCTTTCTAAAACTTGGATCATTTCTTTTGTAACTAGAATCACTAGTATAATGTTAAATAGATAATGGGCTTCTTAATCTTGTTTCTGATCTCGTCATGCAGTCTTCAAGGATTTACCATGAATCCTGAGGCATACAAAGAGGGTTTTATAGATGTTCTTTTTCATATTAAAGAAAATTCTTTCCATTTCTAATATGCTAAGTGTGTTAAGTGGCCTCAAATGCTTTTTTTCTGCAACTGTAGAGGAACCATTGTTGTCTCCTTTATATATATATATTTAAGATTTATTTATGTATACAAGAACTAGGGTACAGGCCAGAGATGTGGGAGGTGAGAGGATACATCAGAAACAGAGGGGGGAATAGAACAGGCAGACTGACTGAAATACACTACCGAGGGGAGCAGTGGGCGAGACAGGAGAGGTCTGCTACGCCAAGTGGGTAGCTATCTGACTGCGGGTCGAACTTGTGGTGCAGAGGTTGCAGATAGCTTCATGATGCTGTGCTTAACCCCTTGCACCACCAGAGAGACCCTCCTTTATGTTCTTAAAGTAGCATTTGTACTGACATTTTCAATATTGAAACAATCTGAAATAAACCTAACTTGATTTCACTTGATTCATTTATCAGATAATATAATTGTTATTTTTTTTTGCATCTGTGTTTATGAGAGACTTTAACCTGTGAATTTCTGTCTTATCAATCCTTATCTGCTTTTATAATAAGACTATTTTTTTTATTTTATAATAAATTTTATTTTTATATTCCCCATACAATTGCAACCCCCCCATTCTGACCCCAATCCCTCCCCTCCCGTCCCCCACCCCCCAGAAAGTGTCTCTGGTTCATAGTTTTTTGTTGATTTTGATTTTCACTTTCTTATAGTTATTCATTTTCCTGGTCCCTTATTTAAGTTTTCTAGATTCCTGCTATGAGTGAGACCATCCGGTATTTTTCTTTTTCTTTTTGGCTTATTTCACTGAGCATGATCCCTTCCAGTGCCATCCATGTTGCTGCAAATTGCATGTGTTTATCTTTTTTGAATGCTGAGTAATATTCCATGGTATATATGTACCACATCTTCTTGATCCAGTCATCTATTTTTGGGCATTTGGGCTGTTTCCAAAGCTTAGCTATTGTAAACAGTGCTGCTATAAACATAGGTGTGCAAGTGCTCTTTGGAATTGATGTTTCTGTGTCCTTTGGGTAAATACCTAGGAGTGGAATTGCTGGATCATATGGAAGCTCTATGTTTAGTAGGTCCAGAAATCTCCACACAGCTCTCCATAGTGGTTGGACCAGTTTGCACTCCCACCAACAGTGCAGGAGAGTTCCTTTTTCTCCACAACCTCGCCAACATTTGTTGTTGCTAGTTTTTTTAATATGTGCCATTCTCACTGGTGTAAGATGGTATCTCATGGTAGTTTTGATTTGCATTTCCCTGATTACAAGTGATGTTGAACATTTTTTCATATGCCTGTTGGCCATTTGCATTTCCTCTTCAGAGAAGTTTCTTTTTAGCTCTTCTGCCTATTTTTTGACTGGGTTATTTTCTTTGTTGTTGTTAAGTCTCATCAGCTCTTTGCAGATTTTTGTGATCAGTCCTTTATCATTAGTGTTGGGTGCAAAAATGTTCTCCCAGTCAGTGGGGTTTCTCTTTGTTTTTGTTATTGTCTCTTTTGCTGTGCAGAAGCTCTTTAATTTGATGTAGTCCCAGCTGTTTATCTTTGCCTTCACTATCACTGCTTTGGGTGATGTATCTGTAAAGATGTCTTTGATGTGCAAATCACATAGTGTTTCGCCTATATTTCCTTCTATATATTTTATGGTTTCAGGTCTTATAATAAGACTATTTTGACCTAAATGTTTTTTTTTTCTTTTTTCTTTTCACTGACAGTTTAGATGAAATTGTTCTTATTTTTTCCCCTTAACTATTTGAATAATTAAAAACTAAGCTTGCATGTACCTGGAGTTGCCATTGTGGAAAGGTTTTATTATCAGACACATTTCTCACCAGATGTTGGAATACTCAGTTTTTTTACTGTAATTTCTATATGCTTTAATAAATTGCATTTTAAAGCAACATTCTTATTGTCTCAAAACTTTACATGATGGAAAATGTTTATCATTTTTACCATTATTACTTCTCTAAAATCTATTAATAATCCCCTCACTTTCACTCCTGATATTTGCTCATATTTTAGCTTCACAACAACCCACTGCAGTAGGTATTATTATTTGCTTGCTTTTTCAAAGGAATAAATGAATCTCAGCATTAAGAAGCTTCCCAAGTTTACTTAATAAGCAGCACAGAAACAGTTACTCAAAGCAAGATATGTATTCCCAAAAGTCCATCATTTTTACAGTGATGTCATCATCAACTCATGTATGTTGTAGCCGTCGTGTTGTACAACACAGCTCACACAGGCCAGGAAGGTTCATTGTGAGTTCCCACAGATGAAAAGAGAACTTGGAGCCTTAGGTGGACTTTGCAGACCTTTAGTAACGAAACTGGGGACAGTATACACAGGCTGGCAAAGAAACACTGAGAGACAGAAAAGCAGAAAAGGGTCTCCCTGGTGGCGCAGGCAGTTGAGCACAGTGCTGTGAAGCTGTCCTCAGCCTCTGTAGCACCGGTTCGATCCCAGCTGGCCAGGGAGATAACCACATCGTGTGGCAGACCTCTCCTGTCTTGCCCATTGCTCCCCTCAGCAGTGTATTTCGTCGGTCTGCCTGTTCTGTTCCCCACTCTGTCTCCGGTGAATCCTCTCACCCTCCCGCACATCTGGCCTGTACCCAGTTCTTGTATGCATGAATAAATAAATCTTATAAAAAAAAAAGAAAGAAAAGCAGAAGAGCCACTGAACTCGGAGCCCTCTTTACTTTGTTAAGTGCCCATAGCAACACGACTGATATATTCTTATGAACACAAGGCCCAGCTGTTGTTTGCTGGATGCCTAAAAGGTAGAAAACATAACATTTTAAGGTTTTGGGTTGTCTTGCTGTTTAGAAGGCAAAATATAGCCTGAGTAACTCATTTTCCTTACACATGGATATTCTTATTTTAGTCCTTTTGAAAAAAATGCATAAGGGGCAGTGATTTTGGGCAAGAAAAGGGAAAATGAAATAGGAAAAAGATAGGTCTTTCTTAATTTCTAAACACACATTTGACATCAGCATTATTTGAATCAGCCAGCTCCCATTTAACATGTGCCTTTACTTGTTAATTGTCTCTGAAGAGTTCCTTTCCATCTCAGTAGAAAACTTTCAGTTATCCTTTAAGTATACTGTGAAGAATTCTTTTTATGGTATTCATCTCTTCTGTGTCTTTTATTCTATGAAAGATTCCCCAACTGGCTCAACAAAATAGATCTCCCCGTTATATTACCACTGCAGTTATTTTAAAAGCCTCTGCTGTAAATAGATTTACAACTAGCATTTTGAAATCTGCCTCTCCTACTGAATTATACCTCTCTTGAGGGTAATACCAACCATATTTCCTGCATCTTTCTATCCCCAGTGTTGAACATAATCACAAAGGATGTGCAAATCAAAAACTTGATCATTATTTTAAAGGACTAGTTATATTTACATACTTTTCTTACCTCATCTGAGAACTTTTCTCTCAAGAACTCTACTACAGGGGCCTCCCTGGTGGCACAATGGATTATGGATCAGCACTATGAAGCAATCCACAGCTACTGCAGCCAGAGTTCGATCCACTGCCAGGGAGGTGACCCAGGGATATGGCACAGCACACCTCTCCTGTCTCTCTTGCTGCTCCCCTCAGCAGTGTATTTCAGTAGATTCACCTGTTCTGCTCCCCATTCTCTCTCTGGTGAATCCTCTCACCCCCCACACCTCTGGCTTACACCCCAGTTCTTGTATGCATAAATAAATAAATCTTAAAAAAAAAGAATTCTACTATGCAGTGGACAACAACAACAACAAAGCCTATTCAGTGCACTCATGAAGGTCTAAGTGAACCTCATAGAATTTGGAACTGCAATTCAAGGCAAAAACACTAGGTAGAAGGCCTCCCCTGTGGCACAGCGGTTGAACGCTGGGCTGCGAGGCTGCCTGCAGCCTCTGCAGCGCTGGTTTGATCCCTGGCCACTGGCGAAGATCCCACATGGCACCACAGACCTCTCCTGCCGCCCGCTGCTCCCCTCAGCAGTGTATTTTGTCAGTCTGCCTGTTCTGTTCCCCGCTCTGGCTCTGGTGAATTCTCTCACCCTCCCGCGCCTTTGACTATACCCAGTGCTTGTATCGATAAATAAATAAATCTCTAAAAAAAAAAGAAAACAAAAAAAACACTAGGTGGAATCCCATGAAATCTGTAGTTGCATCTGACCCATTATTAATCATCTTAGCCCACAGTGTGGTGATGCAGGAAAGGGCCAGTGAAAGCACTGAACCACCCCCTTCATTTCTAGGGAAGGAAGCTGAGGGCCAGTCAATGAAAGAACCAATCTAGGTGACAAACCTGAATTACAACATACCCAAAATCAGTACCTGGAGTCTGTGTTGCACCAAGTTTTCAAATTTGCCACAAGAATTGTTTGGCCTTTGGTGTTATAAATAAAAGAGGTCTGAAGTTTAAATAAAAGCAGAAAGGCCTTTCCAGAGAGACATAACAGTATTGGCATAATGTTAAGTAGCAATCAGAGGAAGTGGGTTCAAGGTCAGTGCCTGCTGCATTGTGCTTCTGCATGAAGGTATCCAGGCTTCTTACTACATAATCAATAGGACCTTATATCTTGGTCAGCTTCAACTAGAGAGGCATTTGGGCTAAGTAGAAAGGGATTTATGAAGCTTTTTCACTGACAAATTGTATGTTCTCAGGGGCAAATCTCCTGTCCACTATTACAAAGGCCAAAAGTAAGTGCAGTTGTCTTGTTTAATGGGCACAATCAAAACAAGGACTTGTGAGGACTTTGGATAAAGAGAATTGTAGGCCAACACTGATCATGGCAGGGGGTCATTGGTACCTTCTCTTCCCCTTCATTTCCATTAGGGTCCCTTTTCTCACTGCACCCTCATTCCACCACACCTCTGTCTCAGAAGGGAATATAGCAAAAAACAAAACAAAACAAAACAAAAACAATGCAGTTACAGTCAGTGATCTGAGGAAAGAAAATAATACAACTGCTAGTATGGCTGTGCTATTAGGAATAACACTTGTAAAATGTCCAGTACAGTCCTTGCTTAAGAACTTAAGCATACAGCAGTGTTCTTTAAAAATGTATGAAAACGGGGCCTCCCCTGGTGGTGCAAGTGGTTGAGCACAGTGCTGTGAAACTGTCCACAGCCTCTGCAGCACAGGTTCGAACCTGGCCCACCGGCGAGAGTCCCATATGGCGTGGCAGACCACTCATGTCTTGCCCGTTGCTCCCCTCAGCAGTGTATTTCAGTAGATTTGCCTGTTCTGTTCCCCACTCTGTCTCTGGTGAATCCTCTCACACTCCCACGCTTCTGGCCTGTACCCCAGTTCTTGTATAAATAAATATATAAATAAATAAATATTTTTTAAGACTGTATGAAAACATTAATTGAAAAAGATAGTTGTAGGGCCTCCTCTGGTAGTGCAGTGGTTGAGCGCTGGGCTGCGAAGCTGCCCACAGCCTCTGCAGTGCTGGTTGGATCCCCGGCTGCTGTGAGGGTCCCACATGGCGCGGCAGACCTCTCCTGCCATGCCCGCTGCTTCCCTCAGGAGTATACTTCGTTGGTCTGCCTGCTCTGCTCCCTGCTCTGGCTCTGGTGAATTCTCTCATCCTCCCACACTTCTGACTGTACCCAGTGCTTGTATAAATAAATAAATAAATCTTTAAAAAGAAAAAAGATAGACGTAATCCTATATTCCTAGCGGCACTATCCACAAGAACCAAAATATGGGAAAAACTTAAGTCCACTGCACTGGCAGATGACCAGATAAAGAAGATGTGGTATATATACAGTGTGAAACATCACTCAACTATTTAAAAAGATTAAAGATTGCCTTTTGAAACAACATGGGTGGAACTTGACTTCATTATGCTAAGTGAAATAAATGAAAAATAGACAATTACTGAATGGTTTCTTTCATACAGAATATGAAGAAACAAAGCAAAAACTCGACAAAGTCTCCAACTGACAAACAAATGATGGGTACAAGTTTTGAGGAGATGGAGTAAGATGAATGGATATAAGGGATCAGTCGTGAATGGTACCAGAGCTGTGGTGATGGGTGTGGTGTAGTATGTAGCTTATCAAGGTGTGAAGCTATGCTATGGAAACATACACTTTTATTTTAATTTTTTTAAGATTTATTTATTTATACAAGAACCCGGTTAAAGGCCAGAGGCGCAGGAGGGTGAGAGGCTTCACTAGAGACAGTGCGGGAACAGAACAGGCAGACTGACGAAATGCACTGCTATGGGGAGCAGTGGGCGAGACAGGAGAGGTCTGCTGCACCATGTGGGATTCTCGCCAGCCAGCCGGGATCAAACCGCCACTCCAGAGGCTGCGGACAGCTTCACAGTGCGGCGCTCAACTGCCTGCGCCACCAGGGGAGGCCCAACATACAGTTTCATAAGCCAATAGTAAATCAAAAAAAGGAAATACATTTTAAAAATTAAAAAAAAAATGTTTACGTCTATGCTGCTTCATTACTCCCAGATATATTAACATTGAAAGGAAAACTAAAGTGAAAATATCTGTCCATCGCTATTTCAGTATTCGGAGAGCTTTTGTTAAATATTTGTACTTAATATATTATACATAATTTATAATACACACTTAATATGTTTAGTATATCATCCACAATTTATAATTCATACATAAATATTTATATTTAACACATCATTTATAAGTAATGTGTAGTTGCTTCTCTAGAGGTGTTTTATACATAAGATTAAACATCTGATATCTTCATTTTTTTAATTTGTAAATTAAAAATCAAAGGTAAATCAATTAAAATAATAAAAGGAAAATAAAAGAAACTCCCTATAGCATTCACAAAAATGATAATCCACTGCCTCCCCAGTGGTGCAGAGGGTTGAGCACAGCACTGTGAAGCTGTCCATAGCCTCTTCAGTGCCGGTTCAATCCCCATCTGGCCAGGGAGATTCCCACATGGCACAGCAGACCTCTCCTAACTCACCGGCTGCTCCCCTCAGCAGTCTATTTCAGTAAATCCACCTGTTCTGCTCCCCACTCTGTCTCTGGTGAATCTGCTCATTCCCCCACTTCCAGCCTACACCCCAGTTCTTGTGTGCATAAATAAATAAATATTTTTTTTTAAATGATTTTTAGTAGTGAAAAATTGAAAACCAAATAAAGGTCATATAACAAAGACAGAAAATTATTAAACAACATATAACCATCTGAAAGGATGCATATAATAAGCGAAAACATGGGAAATGCTTAAAATGCAATAACTTTTGAAAGGTATACTATAAGTCTATATCAATTATTATTTTTTTTCAATTTTCTTATATATATACATTTTTTGTGAATGCTTTCCTTTTGGGAGATATGAAAACAGAACAAATGGTAAGTTTCCATGCATAGCATATACTACAATGAGAAATAAGAAAGCAACCTTAGTAAGTTCATCAGCAAGTTCTGAATATGAAAATCTTTTAGTTCTTAGTATTAATAAGCTTTGCCTCACAAAACAGGGCCAATTATTTGAAACAATAGCAATTATACACCTGTTCTTGATAAAGACATTTTAGAAGTAATGAAATCAATAAAAATAAATCCTCAACTTCAGATTTCCCTCCCTGTGCATCTAAGCTACAAAAGAGAGAGTATTCCTCACCTGGGATGGAAGTTGGAAGGTGAAGGCCTCCCTGGTGGCCTAGGGGTTAAGTCTCAGGCTATCGCTTCTATGGCCTGAGTTTGATCCCAGCCAGGGAACAAACCCACATAGACTGCTCCTGGCTCACCCACCCACTGCTCCCCTCAGCAGTTTATTTCAGTAGATCCACCTGTTCTGCTCCCCACTCTGTTTCTGGTGAATCCTCTCACCCATGCACCTCTGGCCTAGACCCCAGTTCTTCTGCACAAAAATCAATCAATCAAAAAAGATAGAGGGTGAGCCCAGGAGAGGCCTCAGCATACACCCCACTAAATCCAAGGATTCACTGAAACCTGATACCTGAGCCTTATCTCATAAAACTTCAAAAAAAGAAAGTAATTACTTATGATGAAATCATTGACTAAATACTAATACCACATCCACTACAAATCTTCAGGACCTTGACTGAGTCAGAGAGGAGACCAATAAAGAGATGAGCAGTTGATGCCAAGGATTTCTTCCTGGAAGAAATGATAAAGAACCAAGTAATAAATTGATCTCAAAGTAAAAGGTCATACTTTTCCCCATAACCTTTAATTTTTTAACAGCAGATTTAAAAACAACAAAAAAATGCAAAAACTTGTTACCAGTGCAATGGAAATGATAGAATAAAAGCATCATAGGTGAAAAGCATCATACATCCTTTTCTCTTATTATTGTATGTACTTATATTATCTGAAAATTTTCTCTAAAAGAAGGACATTAAGGAAACTGGAAAGCTAATGTAATGTAAAAGAACCTAAAAGTCATAATAGAGTCAATGACTTAGCTTCCTATTTTTTAAAATGATTTATTTTTTTATACATACAAGAACTGGGGTATAGGCCAGCGGTGTGGGGGGAGAAAGAATTCACCAGAGACAGAGCAGGAAACAGAACAAGCGGACCAACTGTAATACACTGCTGAGGGGAACAGTGGGCAGGACAGGAGAGGTCTGCCAGGCCATGTGGGTAGCAGCTCCCTGGATGGCCGGGGGTTGAACTCCTGCTGCAGAGGCTGCGGATTGCTTCATAGTGCTGTGCTTAACCCCTGCACCATCAGGGAAGCCCCAGCTTCCTACTTATTGGCAGGCCTAGAGTCTTGCTGTCACACACACACACACACACACACACACACACACACACTCACTTTCTATTCATAATGCACATTCTGACTGAAATTGGCACCTCTAGTATTAGTTCTCCTGACATTGCTCTGAGAGCTGTTCTGCCCCTGGTGACTGAGCAGTACCCCTCTTACCCTACCCCCAGCTTCTGCACTTTTTTCCTTACATTTTATCCTCCAGTAATTTGGGAGCAAATGCATTTTTCAACCATGTCAGACTATTCAGTCATTCTCTGCCTTGTCAAACAACTTTCTACTTGCTCATCCCAAACTACTTATTCTCCAGGTGTGTCCTCTTGCATGGAGTCTGTCCTACCTCCTCACTAGCTGTGTGGTTAATACTCCACTGCAATTTAAGATTCTCTACTTTATATATAACTTTGTGTGTGTGTGTGTTTTCCCCTTGCACTGTGAGGTCCTTAAAAGCAGAGAACCAGACTTTCCCGCCCTTGCTGCCTGTGCAACTTAAGTTGAAAATCTATAATTTCTGAATCTTTATTTAACATTCTTTCCACTCTTGGGGGCCTCCCCGGTAGCACAGCGGTTGAGCGCTGGGCTGCGAAGCTGCCCGCAGCCTCTGCAGCACCGGTTCGATCCCCTGCTGCTCCCTGGCCATGAGAGGAGGGTCCCGCATGGCGCGCAGACCTCTCTGCCGCCCGCTGCTCCCCTCAGCAGTGTGCTTCGGTCCTTCTGCCTGCTCTGCTCCCTGCTCTGGCTCTGGTGAATTCTCTCACCCTCCCACACTTCTGACTGTACCCAGTGCTTGTATAAATAAATAAATAAATAAATCTTTAATATATATATATATATTCTTTCTACTCTTATTCTTCCAGGATGTCTCTTGGGTTGATTACCTCTGTGGTGTTTTTTTGTTTGTTTCTTTTTGTTTTTGTTTTGTTTTGTTTTTAACGTGTGTGTGCGTGTGTTTTAGGGAAATTACTCCTGGTCTCATTCTTTAGCAGAAAAAAATCCTTCTATCCTTGAATCCTTCTGTCATCTGCCAAAATATTACCAGAAACAATGTAAGTAGGGATATTCTACCTTTGACCATATCACAAGCCTGAATTTTTTTCTAAATAAAAACTTCTGTTAGATCCTACCAAGATAAACATGAAAGTTTAACTGGGTCTTTTAGGGTGAATGTTGGCAAAATAATATTTTATAATGCAATTAAATGCTCACAAGATTTACAGATGGATTAAAACAAACAAGAATTTAACAATTGTTTTTAAATATTTGTAGTTGACAAGAGTAAACACAGGAAAATCCAAAATTAAAGGCTTAAATCATTTTAAGAGACTATTATCAGAAGGAAGCTCCTCTCTTTCTCTGATAAAGACTTCCAAAGCGTATTAGAGCCAAGAAGTCTCTCCCCTCCTAATAAAGGTCATGTCCTTAATTTTAAAAGTCTAATGTTTCTGTCCTCTTCTGGATACATCTATACTATATCTGCACTTTGCCAAAGAGACCAGGAACTGGTTTTGTTCAAGTATACTTTGATCTGTGTTTCCTTTTTATATACATTTTAAATGGTTACTTAAGCTATAGTTCTCATTAAACAAAAGATGTCTATCCTTTATCATTTGGAAATATTGAAAAGAATGTTTCTTCTTTCAATGCCTCACTGAGTAAAACAGTGCCTAAAGCATGCCAAGGACTCCTAAAGACATATAGACCATGCCAAGGGACAGTGCCAAGTTGGGGTGGGGGTGTCAGTTCACTATCTGGACTCTCACCCATGCATTCAATTGCAAGACACTACTCATGCCCATGGGCCAATAACAATTTATTTCATAAACAGGAGTTTGGTGAAAAGAATGAGTTATGTCAGCCACAAGTGGCTGGTTGTTTCACCCCAGATAGTGTCTACAGTTCCAAAGTATGCTCACAGCAGTTGGTGCTGTCACACAGTGAGGGCCTGGAGCTGGTAGTCCACTGTTCAACAGTGCCCATGGGTCCAATCATGGGTCCAATTCACAGTGGCAGATATAGGTGTTCACAGGGAAGGCCACTAAGGTGACACTGCAGCAACCCACAGCAGTAATCTGAAGGCCAGGCGGGACAACACTAGATGCTAGACCAGACTGTAGTGGACTCAACATCACCAGAAGGTGGTGCTAGAGCACGAGGCAGAGAACAGCTTTCAAAGGTGGCCTGGCATATTGCCGGTCAGCCCTGGTCACCAGAAGTTGTGTCAGAGACACCATTGCTACATCTCTTTGTGAGCTTTTAGTATGAATCTGTAACCAACCACTTTGATTGAGAACTAGGAGGAAGCCATTGGTGCTATTTGTTGGTATTGTCGGAGGCAGGACTAGAGGCAGGTGCAAAGGCAGATCTTTGTGAAGGTCTATGGAGGTCTGGTGGTCTGCAAATATATGGGGATCTGCAGAGGTCTGCTGAATTCCACAGAGATTATCTGCTAAATGTTCCTTTTTTCAGAAGATAGCCACTCATTTCTTCTCTCTTTGGAGGCTGGCTGCTAATTAAATCAAGCTGGCTCCTTCCCTGCTTATACCCTCTTCAAAGGGGATATAGAAGCCTAACCGGATCACTTTTTAATCTAAGCAACTGATTGGTCCAGTTAGCAATAATCAGTAATCAGTTTCCTTCCATTTTCATTACACATAATTAGCTGAAGCCCTTGGCTGACAGTTGGAGAGCTTCAGCCTGATTGGTTTATTGAGCTCTAACCTGACAGCTCCGTTTATCACCGTTCTTCATACATAAAAGGGGAAAAGCTGCCTATTGCCCAGATGGAGCTGCACTGAAGCAAGGGCAGGCTCATGGGATGGAGAGCTTCTGTTTCAAAAGTATTTATAGTCTTTATATAATGAGAAGAGAAATTGCAGAGAAACCAGATAGCATACACACAGCCTGATTTGACTTTGTAGCCTCATAGCCTACCACTGTATATCTACAAAATAACTTTTCAATATTATTAATGATGATGATGATGAGTGGATTGATAAATGGTAAATATACCCCACAATGATGGGTTAACTGTTTGAAGTGTCACGAACCAGAAACCTACTGTATGGTCCTCTTGTGGCTTGGTAAAAACTCTGTTGTGTTCCCCTTGGTTTTAAATCTATCTAGGTTGGTAGCCAATAGGGTCTGGTACCCTGGTCTTCTACTGAAGTTCAGACCAGGTGGAGGTTACTCAGTGCATCCCACAGCATGAACAACCAGTAATCTCGGATTCCATTTCTCCAAAGAGCCTTGCCTTAAATTATTATTTTTTTAAAGATTTCTTTATTTATTTATACAAGCACTGGGTACAGTCAGAAGCACGGGAGGGCGAGACAATTCACCAGAGCCAGAGCGGGAAACAGAACAGGCAGACTGATGAAGTACACTGCTGAGGGGAGGAGCGGACGCAGCAGGAGAGGTTTGTCATGCCATGTGAGACCCTCGCCAGGGCTGGGGATCGAACCGGTGCTGCAGAGGCTGTGGGCATTTTTGCAGCCCAGCGCTCAACCACTGAGCCACCGGGGAGGACCTGCCTTAAATTCTTAAGGAGTGTTCTGCTTTAAACTAGCCTGTGATTTTAAGAAAGCCTCTGTAATCTTCCTGAGAAAATTCTGTCCCATCACCAACAATGGGAATAACAGCCTTGTATTTGGATATCACATCTTTGTGTTAAAAAGGTGCTGTATTAGACAGAGCTTATAAACAATGAGCAATGATGCAAATTTAAAGAACTATTATAAAATGTCATTTTGAACTCTGGCAAGTTGTCAAAAGAGTGAAGAAGTTGGGCTTGCCAACCTCCAGTATTTACAATCAAATTATACTTAAACAAAGACAATGGTGCCTAGAGAAAGTCCGGTTGACCACTGTGTGCATAAAGAGGGTGACATGGCAGAAAGGGAGCAGACATTAGCCTTTGAGGCAATAGACATCCAAGGGATCCTAGGTAAAACAAAAAAAGGAGAAAAAAAAAACAGGATTATATCATACTGTACATATAATGTAAAGCCAAATCATCAAGAGAAGAAAATAAAGTTCTTCATCACAACTCATAAAGACTAAAAATGAGCAAACTAGGAAATGCACCACAAATTATGGACAGAGAAAAAAAAGTAACAGAGAAGTCTGACTGAATCCAGCAGACCGATGTGATTTACCTAATGAAGAATTTAAGATAACGGTCGGTCTTAGTTATGCTTGACAAAATAAGAAAAACAACAGTTGATCAAAAGCAGAAATTCAACAAGGATAAAGAAACCATGAGAATGTTTCAAATGAAAATAATAGGCTTTTAGACCTCCCTGGTGGCACAGGGTGGTTAAAGTCTCAGCATTATCAAGCTATCACCAGCCACTGCAACATGAGTTCCATCCTCCACCAGGGAGCTGCCCACATGGCGCAGCAGTCGCACCCGCTGCTCCCCTCAGTAGTGTGTTTCAGTACATCTGCCTGTTCTGTTCCCCACTCTGTCTCTGCTGAGTTCTCTCATCTCATGCATCTCTGGCCTGTTCCCCATATCTTGTATGCATAAATAAATAAAATAAATCTTTAAGAAAGGAAATAGCCTTAAAGAATAACATAACTGAACTAAAAAAAAATACTACAGAATATGACATATTAGTAATATAAGGAAACAAAAGGGAAAATAATAAAGCAAAATAATTATAAACTAGTGGACATTGATAACAAAACAGAGGTTCATGAAGTAAAGGAGAAGGAAGTGCGTAAAGAGAGTACAAAGGATGGTAATGGGAAATGAGAAAAAAAGTTAAGTAGAAATAAGATTTACTTCATAGCTGTTGAGTCACAAGATTATATGTAAGTTGCTTTGAATGTGCTAACAGACATTTAAACTTTTATTGTTTGAGACTGTAGCCTATTTAGAAAAATAATTGCTACTTCTTTAGTGTTCATTTTGGCTTGAAAGGTAGATTTTTACTAAGACTTTAATTTAGGATTATGTTTTACATACAGTTTTTAATTCTATTTGTTATGGAAGGGAATGATTAAAAAATTGGAAAATATTCCATGTTTTATTCCATCTTAGAACTTAATGTTGTGCATTAGGGCATTAAATAAACTGAAAAACAAATAATTCTTTTTTTTTTTTAAATCTGTGTACTATGTATCCCCAAACGTATTTGTTTTCCAGTCCTTACTCTAATTTATACACACACACACACAAATATATATACATATATATATATATATATCTATATACACACACACATTGATAGTTAAAATAAGTACTTGATATTTTTGTCATTATGAAAATGCAAATTAAAAATACAATGAAATACTACACATCCATCAGAATGGCAAAAATTTAAAAGCTTGAGAATGTTGTATATTGTCATGGATTTGGCGCATTTAGAATAAAAGTGTAGAATTCATTTGACAAAATGTATCAGTTTTTTATGAAACCAAATACCTACCCTGAATTCCAGCAATTACCCCTAGGTAATATCAAAGTAAAATGAAAATATATGTTCACAAAAATATTGACATGTAAATGTCCATGGCAACATTATTTTTAAAGTCAAAACTAGAATTGCCCAGTGTCCAACAACAAAGAATGGATACGCAAAATATGTCACTGTAATATAATGGGCTACAGTATTCAGCAATGAAAGTACTGAGCTACCAGTACACATCACACATGTGCAATATGCATGCACAAGATGCATTAATCTCAAAAGCATTATGCTGAGCTGAAATAAACCTCAAACACAAAATAATACATACTACATAACTCCATTTACATAGAATTCTAAAAAAAGGGAAATCTCATCTACACTTAGATAATCAGGACAATGGCTTTTTATCAGGGAACAAGATGTGTGATGGAAATTGTGTTTGACTGGGAAAAGGCATGAAGAACTTTCTGGAGTGATGGCAATGTTCTCTATCTTTTTTTTTTTTTTTAAGGTTTAAAGGTTTATTTATTTATTTATACAAGCACTGGGTACAGTCAGAAGCGCAGGGAGGGTGAGAGAATTCACCAGAGCCAGAGCGGGGAGCAGAGCAGGCAGAAGGACCGAGGTACACTGCTGAGGGGAGCAGCAGGATGCAGGTGAGGTCTGTGCGCCATGTGGGATCCTCCTTCTCTGGTGGCCGGGGAGCAGCCGGGAATCAAACCAGCGCTGCAGAGGCTGCGGGCAGCTTTGCAACCCAGCGCTCAACCGCTGCGCCACCGGGGAGGCCCAGTGTTCTCTATCTTGAGGGAACTGCATGTGCATCAAAACTCTGTGGATGTGCATGTTAGATTGTACTATGCCTTTTTAATTTTTTTTAAAGGTTTATTTATTTATTTATACACACACTGGGTACACTCAGAAGTGCTGGAGGGTGAGAGAATTCACCAGAGCCAGGGCGGGGAACAGAACAGGCAGACTGAAGAAGTACACTGCTGAGGAGAACAGTGGGCACAGCAGGAGAGGTCTATGTGCCATGTGGGACCTGCGTCAGCAGCAGGGGATCTAACCGGCACTGCAGAGGTTGATGGGCAGCTTTGCAGCCTAGCGCTCAACTGCTGCGCCACCAGGGGAGGCCCATATCCCTTTTTTTTTTTTTTAAAGGCTCCCCCCCCAAAAAAAATAAGTAAAAGCAGACCAAATATTTAGATTCATCTATTTTTATGAATTATTTTATTTTATATAATCCTTACATCATTTTTCATTTTTGCTTAATGTATGCATTTTCATTTTGGTTATATTCCCCATACAATTCTCACCCCCTTTTTCTGACCCTAATGCCTCTTCTCCTCCCTCCACCCCCCACTGTAGTGTGTCTCTGGTCTATAGTGGCTTGTTGATTTTGATTTTCACTTTATTGCAATTAGTCTTTTTCCTGGTCCCTTATTTAGGCTTTCTATATACACAATGGAATATTACTCAGCATCAAAAAAGATACACTCATGCAATTTGCAGCAACATGGATGAAGTTGGAAGGGATTATGCTCAGCAAAATAAGCCAGAAATAGATTCTTCTTTTACTAACTTCTAGGTTTTTTTTTTTGTGTGTGTGAAAATTATGATTCTTTATTAAATTAATAGCATGAACCTAAAAACAAATTAAAAGTGGTTTCTCTTCTTATGTATCCAGTCTTGGCTTTTTTCTCAGGTCAATTTTTTTCTCTACAGCTAAGCATGCCCATCCCCAAATCCTGGGAATAACAGCTGTGAGGAGGTAGGATGTGTTGTCCACATAATTCAGAAGCTATGTGTAGAAATTGCACCTTCATTATTTACTACTCAGGTGATCTTGGCACACTTACCCAACATTGTTGCTCCTTAATTTCCTCATTTCCAAAATGGGAATACCAATATCTTTCTTGTAGGTCGAGTGTGAAAATTGCATGCAATAATCAAATGATAGAGCATAAAAGCCCCTTGTGGTAGGTACTTAGCAGAGTGGAACAGTGAATAAGGAGGAGACATTCAAGATTTCACATCTAAACCCTAATGGTAAAAATTATTTCCAGTTGCCTGAGGTTAACAAAAAAGAAAAAGAAAACAACTTCAACTCAGCAAAAAATTAACTGGAATTTAATTAAGAAATGGGGGAAGGGTCAGTCCTACTCTACACATTTTTAGGCCAATGATTATTTCCTAACATTCATTTAGCATGTCGATATTTTTTGCAATATCTGAGTATAATTTCTATTATCATTTTTAAAAATTTTTTATTGAATTTATTTTTTTATTTTTATATTCCCCATACAATTGCAACCCCCTTATTTTGACCCCAATCGCTCCTTTCCCCGCCCCTCCCCCACTCCCCACCCCCGTCAAAGTGTGTCTCTGGTTCATAGTTGTTTGTTGATTTTGATTTTTTTCTTTCTTATAGTTATTCTTTTTCCTGGTCCCTTATTTAGGTTTTCTAGATTCCTGTAATGAGTGAGACCATCTGGGATTTTTCTTTTCTTTCTGCCTTATTTTGCTGAGCATGATCCCTTCCTGCTCCATCCATTTTGCTGCAAATTGCATGTGTTTACCTCTTTTTTGAATGCTGAGTAATATTCCATTGTGTATATGTAGCACATCTTCTTGAACCAGTCAACTATTTTGGGGCATTTGGGTTGTTTCCAAAGCTTAGCTATTGTAAATTGTGCTGCTATAAACATAGGAGTGCAGGTGCTCTTCGGAATTAATGTTTCTGTGTCATTTGGGTAAACACCTAGGAGTGGAATTGCTGGATCACATGGAAGCTCCATTTTTAGCACGTTGAGGAATCTCCACACAGCTCTCCACAGTGGCTGGACGAGTTTGCACTCCCATCAGCAGTGCAAGAGAGTTCCTTTCTCTCCACATCCTCCCAACATTTGTTGTTGCTAGTTTTTTTTTTTTTTAATATGTGCCATTCTCACTGGTGTAAGATGGTATCTCATTGTAGTTTAGCTTTGCATTTCCCTGATTACAAGTGATGTTGAACATTTTTTCATATGCCTGTTGGCCATTTGTATTTCCTCTTTGGAGAAGTTTCTTTTTAGCTCTTCTGCCCGTTTATTAACTGGATTATTTTCTTTGTTTTTGTTGAGTCTCATCAGCTCTTTGTAGATTTTTGTGATCAGTTCTTTATCATTAGAGTTGTATGCAAAAATTTTTTCCCAGTCGGTGGGGTTTCTCTTTGTTTAGGTTATTGTCTCTTTTGCTGTGCAGAAGCTCTTTAATTTGATGTAGTCCCAGCTATTTATCTTTGCCTTCACTATCACTGCTTTGGGTGATGCATCTGTAAAGATGTCTTTGAGGTTCATGTCATGTAGTGGTTCGCCTATATTTCCTTCTATATATTTTATGGTTTCAGGTCTTATGTCTATTTCTTTAATCCATTTTGAGGTTTTTTTTGTGCATTGTGTGAGGTAGTAGTCAAACTTCATTCTTTTGCATGCAGTGACCCAGTTTTCCCAGCACCATTTATTGAACAAACTTTCTTTGTTCCAGTGCATATTCTTTGCTCCTTTGTTGAAGATTAGTTGACCATAGATCTGTGGGTTTATTTCTGGGTTTTCTGTTCCGTTCCATAGATCAATGTGTCTGTTCTGGTTCCAATACCATGCAGTTTTGATTATTATGGCTTTGTAGTATAGTTTGAAATCTGGGAGAGTGGTGCTTCCATTCCCTTCTTTTTTTTTTTTTTTTTTTTTTTCAGAAGGGTTTTGGCTGTTTGGGGTTTTTGGTGGCCTCATATGAATTTCATTAATATTTTTCTATTTCTTTGAAGAATGACATTGAAATTTTAATTGGAATAGCGTTAAATCTGTATATTGCTTTTGGTAGGATGGCCATTTTGATAATGTTAATTCTTCTGATCCATGAGCAGGGGATGTCTTTCCATTTCTTTGTGTCTACTTCTATTTCTTTTAACAGTGTTTTATAGTTTTCTTTGTATAGGTCCTTTACTTCTTTTGTTAGGTTTATTCCCAAGTATTTGATTTTTTTGTTTCAATAATAAAAGGAATGTTTTCCTTGATTTCTTCTTCTTCAGATTTGTTGTTTGTATATACAAAGGCTACTGACTTTTGTGCATTGATTTTGTATCCTGCCACTTTACTAAACTGATTGATTAGTTGAATTAGTTTTTCTGTGGAGTTTTTGGGGTTCTCTATGTATATTACCATATCATCCACAAATAGTGAGAGTTTGACTTCTTCCTTGCCTATTTGGATTCCTTGTATATCTTTCTCTTGTCTTATTGCTTTGGCTAGGACTTCCAGTATTATATTGAAAAGCAGTGGTGAGAGTGGACATCCTTGTCTTGGTCCAGATCTTAATGGAAATGCTTTCAGCTTTTCACCATTGAGAATGATACTGGTTGTTGGCTTGTCATACATGGCCTTTATGATGTTGAGGCATGTTCCTTGTATCCCGAGAATTTAAAGGGCCTTTATCATAAATGGCTGTTGTACTTTGTCAAAAGCTTTCTCAGCATCTATGGATATCATCATATGGTTTTTATATTTCTTTTTATTGATGTGTTGGATTACATTGATTGATTTTCAGATGTTGAACCATCCTTGTGTCCCTGGAATAAATCCTACTTGGCCGTGATGAATTATCTTATGGATGTATTATAGGATTCTGTTGGCAAGGATTTTGTTAAAGACTTTTGCATCAGTGTTCATTAGGGAGATTGGTCTGTAATTTTCTTTTTTTGTGCTGTCTTTGTTGAGTTTTGGTATTAGTGTAATGTTGGCTTCATAGAACGTATTTGGTAGTATTCCTTCTTTTTCAATTTTTTGAAAGAGTTTGTGTAGGATAAGCATTAATTCACTGCTGAACATTTGGTAGAATTCATTTGTGAAGCCGTTTGGGCCTGGGCTTTTTTTTTTAGGGAGTGCTTTGATTACTGCTTCAATTTTGCTGCTTGTAATTGGTCTGTTTAGTTGTTCTATTTCTTCTTTGTACAGCTTTGGATGATTATATAATTCTAGGAATTTGTCCATTTCTTCTAGGTTGTTAAATTTGTTTGCATATAAGTGTTCATAGTAATCTCTTATTATTCTTTTGATATCTACTGAGTCTGTTGTGATTTCTCCTCTTTCATTTATAATCCTATTTATACGTGTTTTCTCCCTTTTTTTCTTTGTGAGACTTGCTAGAGGTTTGCATATTTTGTTTATTTTTTCAAAGAACCAACTTTTGGTTTCATTGATCTTTTGGATTGTTTTTTTTAATTTCTAATTCAATTATTTCTGCTTTGATATTTATTATTTCCTTTCTTCTACTGGCTTTAGGTTTTTTTGTTGTTGTTCTTTTTATAGCTCTTTGAGATGTGAGATTAGGTTGTTTCTTTGAGTTCTTTCTTGTTTGTTGATGTGAGCCTGTATTGCTATATATTTTCCTCTTATTACTGCTCTTGCTGCCTCCCATACATTCTGGAAAGTGGTGTCCTCCTTGTCATTCAACTCAAAGTATTTTTTATTTTCTTCTTTGATCTCCTCATTAGTCTAGTGGTCTTCCAGTAGTGTGGGTTTTAATCTCCATGAAGTGGGAAGGTTCCTTGTTTTCTTTTCATGATTTTTTTCTGGCTTGGCGCCTTCATGATCAGAGAAGATAGTTGGAATGATTTTGATTTTCATGTATCTGTTGATGTTTGTCTTGTGGCCCAATATGTGATAGATTCTGGAGAATGATCCATGCATACTTGAGAAAAATGTGTACTCAGATTTTTTTGGTTGCAGTGTCTTATAGATGTCGGTTAAGTCCATGAGTTCTATGACTTTATTTAGGGCTCTAGTGTCTTTGTTTATTTTTTGTCTCGTTGATCTGTCCATTGGTGAGAGTGGGGTGTTGAAGTCTCCCACTATATATGTATTTTCTTTAATATCTGTTTTCAGAGCTGATAATAATTGTCTAATATATTTTGGTGCCCCTGTATTATCATTAATTGATTAAGCAGATTGTTACTTAGTGATATCATCCTTGAAATCATGTTTGATATGCTGGTTAAATTTATTTGAATACAATTATGTATAAATACTTCACCTAAAACAAATTGTAATATAGAATCACCAAAAACTGAAAGTGAAGACAAACAAGGTGTTTATCACCTAAATAGTATGGTGGGCAACTTTCTTGCCCATCTGTGATTATGCAGGTGCTCCTTATTTTTTGTCTATTTCTAATAAACCTGTCCTTTTAAAATGTAAGATAGGAAGGGAGGGAGCAAGGGAGGGAGGAGGAAAAGAAAAGAAAATAAATTAAAAGAATATAAAAGAAGAGAAAAGAGAACAGAAGAGGAAAAATGGAAAAGAAAGGGCTTGGGGTATTCAGTATTATAGCATCTTCCTGAAAATTTTTGTGTCCTTAAGCCTCAACAATCCTCTCATTAACTGGATTTAAAATAACCACAGGGAGTGATACAACCTTATGGTTTCATGTTTTAAATCAGTTTGAAAATTTATATTACAAAAAAAAGTAAGTTTCTGTTTGCTTAGAATTTCAATAATCTATCAATGTTTAAGAGTATTATATCCAGTTCAGTGAAGAACTGGCCAGTAACTCAGATCTTTAAGAATTTAATAAGTGGAGCTTCCCTGGTGGCCTAGGAGTTAAGTCTCAATGCTACCACCTCAAAGGTGTGAGTTCTATCCAGGTCAGGGAGCTACCCACATGGTGCAGCAGACCTCTCCTGAATTGCCCACTGCTCCCCTCAGTAGTGTATTTTGTCAGTCTGCCTGTTCTGCTCCCCACTCTGTCTTTGGTGAATCCTCTCATCACCCCCACACCCAGCACCTCTAGCCTGCACTTCAGTTCTTCTACGCAAAAATAAATAAATTTTAAAAATCTTTAAAAAAATAATCATTTAATAGAGTAGGTTCCTGAAGGATAGATATCCATCTCCTATGTATATGTGCATTTAAAGCCACCAACACACTCTGCATGTTAATTTAATCACTGCTTCATCTTAGTAATTAAACCAAGAATTTCAATTCCATCTGAGGAACAGTATAATAGATACTTACACAGAGTAGTCTAAGATGCCAAGCACAGGTATCCCAGCAAGGGGTTTGTAGCAAAAGAGAGAAACATTTTTTAAGTCTCCTATATTCCATTTTGCTTTCACTATTTTCATTTTCAGAACTTTAATTTAGATTCAGTAATTTAGATAATTAGTGTTTCTTCACTGACTTCACTCCCCGTAGCTCACTTCACTGCCTCCCAACTTCTACATGACTGCCATTTCTTCACTCAGTAAATCACACTGAACTCCTGCTATGTCTTAGAGCTCTGATTATTTTCTATCCACTCAAACGCCCCTCTGTTGGAGTCTGTATCTCGCTTTGATCTGGACTTTGCTCACTTCCTAACCATAATCTTTCCAGCATTTCATAATCTAGCCCTAAGGTACTGCTTGCTTTTTTCCTGATACTGTAATTGGATCCCCACAATGCCTATAAGTTTAGGATAAAGTGGCTTTGTTGGTGCTGGCCTCAGCCTGCCCCCTGTAGGCTTCCTTCCTTCCCTGGCATGGTTCCCAGCAAGGCCAGCTCCAGCCATGGCTTCCCGGAGCAGACAGGCCCGTTGAGCGCAGGCTGGTCTGGGCCGGGATTGGGCTTTTCCCCCTTTTATATCTGGCTTTAAAATACTAAATGGATCAACTGCGTTCCACCTAAATGTTAGCTAAATGTCCAGCTAACCTGGACCAGTCATGTTAGAGCTCTTCAGCTGTCACTCAACGTTGAGAGAGTTTATTGGAGTCCAAATGGAAAACAAGCTGCTAAACAGTCAAATTAGATGCTCAGGATTGGAAATGGTCCATTCAGGCTTGTAGGAGTGGGGATCCTGAAGATGGATAAGGGAGAGAAAGAGCCAACTTGAGATAGTGAGCAGCTGGCCTCAGAAGAGAGAAAGATTCACCAGACCACCTTTGAAAAGCCGCCAGCAGACTGTCCAAAGAGAGAGACACAGTCAGCAGATGACCTTCATGAGATTCTCCAGAACTCTCTAGACTTCTATATTTCTATATCTCCAGACCTCCTTAGACCTTTGAGACCTGGCCACTGCACCTGCCTCTGACATCACCTACAAGGGGCACCATCAGCTTTGACCCAGTGACTCAAAGAACTGTTCACTGTTGGTGCATGCCAATAGCTCACAAAGAACTGTCCAAAGTCTCTGGTTATCCAGACCTACCTCCTGGTGTTCAATCCATCTCTGTCCCATCTGGTATCAGGCCCAACCTTCAGACTGTGACCATGGGGTACTGCAGTACCACCTCATCTTCCATGAGCAGCCTTTGGAAATTTTTGACACTGCAGACACTATCTGGGGTGAAAAAAGTTGGCCACTTGTGGCCTTAGAAATGTTTTCCTTCTCCCCAATATTTTATTTGTTAAATAACCCCTGTTGTTGTTGGACCCTGAGCCTTAGTGGTCTTGCAATTGTGTGTGTGGGTGAGAACCCACTGACAGTGACCTGTCGTATCACTGTCCCTTACCACTGCCCCTCAGCACTGTCCTTTGACCCTGTTCTTGCACTGCGTTAAGTACTCTTTTTTTTAAGGATTTATTTATTTATACAAGAATCGGGGTACAGGCCAGATGTGCAGGAGGGTGAGAGAATTCACCAGAGACAGAGCGGGGAACAGAACAGGCAGACTGATGAAATACACTGCTGAGGGGAGCAGCAGGCACCACAGGAGAGGTCTACTGCACCATGTGGAACCCTCGCCGGCCTGCCAGGATCAAACTGGCACTGCAGAGGCTGTGGACAGTTTCACAGCACAGCGCTCAACTGCCTGCACCACCAGGGGAAGCCCTGTGTTAAGTACTATTTAAGTACTGTTATTTTTTTATGATTTATTTATTTATGCATACAAGAGTTGGGGTATAGGCCAGAGATGCAGGGGGGTGAGAGGATCCACCAGAGAGAGTGGGGAACAGAGAACAGGAGGACTGATGGAAAAAATTGCTGAGGGGAGCAGTGGGCGGGACAGGAGAGGTCTGCTCTGCCATGTGGGTAGCTCCCTGGCCAGCAGGTGATCTAACTTGTGCTGCAGAGGCTGTAGATTGCTTCATAGTGTGGTGCTTAACCCCTTGCACCACTAGGGAGGCCCTCTAAGGGTACTGTTTTAATACCCTGAATTTACACCCCTCTCAACCTCTACACAAATACTTATCTTTCTTCACAAGCTCTATTCTAAACTCACTTCCTACAGGAAAAAGAGACTGTGAAATAGATGAAGTTCCCAAAATGTATCTACATGGATATTCTTAAAACAAACAAAGAAAAAATATTTTATATATTATATAAATATACACAGGCAGCCCCTCCCCAAAAGAAAGCCATAACAAGATTAACTATAATCATTTATAAAATATGAAGAAATGGATAACTTTTATCTGTACATTTTCCTATATTTCCAAAAACTTTGATGTTCATCTATTTAATTTCATGTTGGAAAAATTAACACTTTAAAATTAAGAATAGTTGAATAGAGGAAGCAATTAAGAAACAAAAGGAAAATTTAGAAGAATGAAAGAAATTTCAGAAAGCTAAATTAGTCATTTATCTGCTTACTAAGTTTGCCTTTGCTCTTGTGTTAATAAAAATTACCCACATTTGCCATGTATAGCCCAACTTAGTGAATTGTAGCATTGGCAATTAGATATTACACAATTAGATATTACACAATCTTTAGAAATTTCCTCTCATTCCTTGTTAAACATGAATATCAGAAGCAGAATGGTGAGTAAAGTGAATGAATGATATGATTCTAAGGTCATTGGAAACACACACACACACACACACACAAAAAAAAAAATACAAAACACCAGGCAATTATTAAGACAGACTGTTTTCCACCCTGAATAATCAAGACCAACTTTTTTTTTCCAGAATGATTTAAATAAAAGGTCTCAACTTTGAGCTTTAGCAAAGCCAGGTGCATTGAAGAATTGAGGGCTGGATGAAGCCTCAGGAGATGATATACTTTGGTTCTAGCAGTCAACAGTGTCTTCAACTCAACTCTTTGATAGAAGTTTGATGCCATAACCTATGAGTAGCATTCCAAAACAGAATGAGCAGGATTTAAAAACTTAGAAAAATATGGGATTAAATTCTAGTTCCATCTTTGGGAAAATAACTTTGTTAGCAAATTAGATTTAATAGCACTGACCTCAGAGACTGGTTGTAAGAACACAGAACGTGGCCTAGATATGGTAGGTGAAATAAATAAGTGGAGATGTAGTTTGCTAGCCCTCCCAAACTAAATATCACAGAAATGAGTTTACTCCTTGGAAACTAAAATTAGGGTTGACATATACAAAATCACTGAACAAGTTTGAACAATTTACAATCCTGTTGAACTAGTTTGTGTGTAATTGAATTTATTAACATTTGAAGAAAGAATTTGAGGCACCAGAGAGGTTAAGAATTTTAAAGGCTTTCCACATGTAAACATTTTCTGGATTGTGTTCAAATTTAGCCAATAATCTCCAAATACTATTCCTGAGGGGATTCCCAACACAGAAAAAATGGATGGATCTTCTACAAAGGAATTTTAACTTCCTATTTTCCTAAGCGTTAGCTATCGCCACTTCCTGGAAGATTTGGGGATCAGGGTGTCTGAGACTACTGCCTTTAGATCTTGATTGCCTCTGGCTTCCCTTATCTTGAGTCCATACCATTCATGCGACCTCTGCTGCTTATTTGAAATCTCATGTAGGTCAGCCTCCAGCGACACTAGCAGTGATGGGTTGTAGGTTGAGTATTCCAGTCTATGTGGCCATCCTTTCTTAAGGTAAATTCATAAATTGACAACTAAGTTTGTTTTTTGGTTTTTTGATTTTTTTTTAAGATTATTTATTTATTTATTTTTACAAGAACTGGGTACGGTCAGAAGCACAGGAGGGTGAGAGGATTCACCAGAGCCAGACTGGGGAACAGAACAGGCAGACTGATGAAATACACTGCTGAGGGGAGCAGCGGGCACGGCAGGAGAGGTCTGTTGTGCCATGTGGGACCCTCACCTGAGGCTGGGATCGAACCGGTGTTGCAGAGGCTGTGGGCAGCTTCGCAGCCCAGCACTCAACCGCTACGCCACCAGGGGAGGCCCGACAGTTTAGTTTTATGTGTCAGTTCTATAGCTCTACCCAGGAGGTGAATCTACTCTGTGCTGACAAGTTCTCATATTGGGGGAAATTCTCCAAGACAATAAATGTCTCCTAGTGAGGGGAGTGCTTAGAGGATCACCTGAAACTCCTTTCATGGGAAAACCCTTAACTTCTCGTTATGACAATATTAAATCTTTTAAAATTTCTCTTAGTCATCCAATATTTATCACAGCCCTTTCCTGTCCCAAGAAAATGCCTTTGGTGGCTGCTCCTGGAAGCAGCCACTGAGACAAATCTTTGTCAGCACATAGTATATTTGGGGGATGATTCCAAGTAGCACAAAGAGAAAAGTGGGGGCAGGAAATAGAAAATGCCAGAAAGTCAGTAAAGTTTACAACTTATAACAAGTTAATGTTAAGGTCAATTTGGACTCAATCCCAATGAGAACTCAAACGGACTGCGGCATAGAACAGAGCACAGTTACTCATGACCTCAACCCCAGAGATAAGTAAAATATGTATTTATCTACTTGTTCCTGTCTCTCTTTGGCTGAGAGCTGTTTTCTAATACATTAACTTCTGGTACTTCTGGCCTGTGAGAAACTGGAGTCTAGAGAATGTCCTCAGGTGGGTTCACAGGACCTTTTGGTAGAATTGTGTAGGCATGTGCTGGAACAGTACCAGAGTGGGTGAGGGGGATGGATAGGAAATCAATAGCTAGCATCTGCCACAGGAGGCAGCATATGAAAGAATAAAACACAATTTTGAGAAAAGGTTAGAGCTGTTTTCACTCTTATGAAAGACCAAGTGATCACACTGGTTTTATATGCAAAGATACTAAACAAATAATACTTAAGTGGACAATTTCTCAAATATTTATAATGGCTTGGGCATAATTTTAAATGGTAATCCAGTTTCCTTTGAATGATAGAAGTGGAGAAAGACTCTTTTCTGGGGTTACAGATTTGGCTCCCAAAAGGACACCAGAAGGAAGAAATCTGAGACTCATTCCTACTTTTCTACATTCTCTGTGCTTGGGGAAATGATGAGGATAGCCACCCACATATACCTGTGAGTCAACAATAAGTCAGAATACCTTATAGTTACATTCTGTCTCAATGTCTGGCAGAAATCAACCCTTGGGAATCTGTTAACTGATCTGAGTTTAACTCAGGCAAGTACAATAAGATTTTTTTTAAGATTTATTTATTTATACATACAAGAACTGGGGTACAGGCCAGAGATGCAGTGGGGGAGGAGGTGAGAGGATTCACCAGAGACAGAGTGGGGAACAGAACAGGCAGGCTGACTGAAATCCACTGCTGAGGGGAGCAGCAAGCGACACAGGAGAGGTCTGCTGCTCCATGTGGGTTGCTCCTGACCAGAGAACACGTGTTGCAGTAGCTGGAGATAGCTGGATAGCGCTGACTTTAACCCTGCACCACCAGGAGGCCCTGTAATAAGATTTAAAAATGGAACCAAAACAATCCCTGGATATACGACTACAGAACTGAGGCTACTAGGTGGGAAGGGTAGAAACAAAGGGAAAAGGCAGCTCAGTGATCCAGGGTAATGGACTATGAATGCTTTGACATGACCTAAGTAAGGACTAAGAAGACACAAATGTCACAAGCTTTGAGATCAGCTGTTTTCATATATATAATTTCCTTTCCTTTGGTTTACAAAACCTAAATTGATATATAAATTCTGTTTTCAATTTGTTTTGTTTTACTTTTATTCTTTTTTTCTAGAGAAAGAAGACAGGGTAAGTGTGGAACATTGACTAGAGAGAGAGTAAAAGGCACTTCTGATTTACTGTATATTCCAGGAAATGTATAAAAAATTAGAGAAAATTACATGCACCACTTAAACTGATATCACTTTACATTAAGCCTGATATCAATAAACTGAAACTCAAAAATGGTATGCAGTTTTTTCTAAATAAGTCTGCCTCTGTTATATGTGCAGGAAGTGGAATGAGGATTTGAACACTGGTCTGTCTAACTGCAAAGCCTATCTGTCTCTCTAGGTCTTATAGAAAGGTCTTCTATAGCAGACTATATCCTCTAGACAATATCTTTGGATTTGTTCACGAGACATACTAAATTTGGTGTTCTTGTTTTACTATATGACTACTTAAACTTAAGGAAAATAGGAAAGAAGAACCTATTCGTAAATTCTCAATGACCTTTAAAGCAGAAACAGTTATTGAGTTACATTGACCTTCAGCGAAAACAGACACATCCCTCAGGTGACTAGACTTTCGATTTTGATTTTCTGTGCATTATCATCTTAATCAAAAACTTTGATAAAGATGTGGTTAATACCTTATTGAATTTTAATAAAAATAAATTCCGTAATTAAATAAAAAGCGTAGTTCAAACTCCTCAATCCTCAAAGTGTAAGTACAATCTAATTTCTTCAAATTTCTCAGTCATGTACGAGTCACTGAAGACTTCCCCACCCAGCAAGATTTGTGGAAAATCCAATTTGGCTCTTTGGAAGACTGCTGGTGGGGGTTCCTTTTTCTCTTCCTCCGTATGATACAAGAAGGCTGGTGAGGCAGGAGGGAGGCGATACTTTTACAAACAGAAATTTTATCTCCAGTCACCAAATTCTGGAGGAGGAAAGATGCACGATCACGGTGTGTGTCACTGCTGTCCTTGCTCCTTGTAGCTGTGCGGTACCTTGAAAGAGCGGTAATCTCTGAGCTTCCCCCCTGAGCTCCAAGCTGTAATAGTTTCCATACTTGATTTCCACCCAGGAAAGCAGGTCTTTGGGGACACCAAGTGATCAAAACTAAACGTAGTGCCCTTGCTTCTTCACACGTTGTCGGAGACCCCAAATGCCCTTCCCGGCCCTGCCCTGCTTTCTCTTTACCCTTTTTTCAAAAACTCCTTTGAGTACATGGTTCGACCATCATCCATTCTAATCCAAAAAAACTAAAAATCCAAGTTCTCTTGACTGCTCTAAATTTTAACAACACAGCTAGCTCATCTCTGACTGAAACTAGAGACGACCTCTTTTTCCTTGCTTATTTTCAACTTCCCTTTTTTGGCCTATAAATTCACAGGTCTATGTCACCACAAATTCAGAAGAGAGGAGAAGTAGGAATAGGTGACTGAGAGATAAGAAGTACAGGGGAGGGCCTCCCCGGTGGCGCAGCGGTTGAGCGCTGGGTTGCGAAGCTGCCCGCGGCCTCTGCGGCGCCGGTTCGATCCCCGGCTGCTCCCCGGCCACCGGAGGAGGGTCCCACATGGCGCGCAGACCTCTCCTGCCGCCCGCTGCTCCCCTCAGCAGTGTGCTTCGGTCCTTCTGCCTGCTCTGCTCCCCGCTCTGACTCTGGTGAATTCTCTCACCCTCCCGCGCTTCTGACTGTACCCAGTGCATGTGTAAACAAAACAAACAAACAAACCAGCAAACAAATAAATAAAGCATGCCTCTATAAAAAAAAAAAAAAAAAAAAAAAAAAGAAGTACAGGGGAGAGAACACACAACTCCAAAGTCAAAGGAAAAGTCCTGATGCTCAAAGCAGTTAAAATAAAATTTCTAACTTGGAAATCCATCAGAAAATTTTCAGAGTTATAATTTTCTACACATAAGAGTTTCTGGTAAAAGTGTCCTTGCTGTGATTTTCGTTGGCTTTCATCCTCACATCACCCACATCTGGTTTTAGCCAGTCAAGCTCCAGACCCTGCTGATTCTTATCAGTGAAGGTCATCTTAGTCAGACTGTACTATTCCTGATCCTCAGAGGATCAAAGAATTCAGAAAGTTTTTTTTTTTTTCTTATAGATGTTATTGCCTGAACTGTGTATTGCATTCCCCCAAATCTTCTGCTGAATTCACTTTCCCTTAATAGTTTTCAGACCATTTCAAGAACTCACTTGGCTATATAAAACAGGTGCTCACGTGTGTGTGTGAACGCTTGAACATTTGTTTAGTATAATAATTTTCAAATATTGCTAAAAGTGTTAAAAGAAAGATATTGCTAAAGGAGTTTGTTAAATTATAGATCGCGTCCTTAGTTTCTAATTCAATAGGTCTGGCATTAACCTTAGGAATTTAAGTTTCTAACAATGACTTTCAGATGCAGGAGTTCAGAAGACTACTTTCCATAAAACACACGGAATCATCTGTGTGTCCAGCAATTTGCTAAAAGTTTTGCTGGTATCTTATTTTATCAAACCATCACATCAGTGCTATAACAGAAATATCTATAGTCTCATTTTATAGATGTGTAAAGGGAATTGAGAAAGAGAAATTAAAACCCAGAGCTATTAAAAAAGTTCATTAGAACAGAGATTCAAATCAATTTGAATCTACAGGATGCAAAATCCAAATTCTCAATTGTATTACATTAGAAAACAACTTTAGAGTTATAGATATTTTGATTCTATCAACAATGGCAATTCTCCACTAATCATAAGTTAAAGCAATACTTTGTTCTTTAGTCATAATTTATATATTAAGCATCTTATGTTCTGCTGTGATAACAAACAATGGAGAGTGTGATTTAAAACAACTGAATTTTTTTTTCATTTTTATTCCATGTCCATTTTGAATTGTACTGGGGGTTCTGTTCTACCTTGTCTTCACTCGGGGAAACATATTGGCACATCTTTCTGGAATGTCACTGCTCCCTGTAGTAGGGAAGGGAATTGATACAAAAAGTTCTTCTACTCCTTCTCCTTAACCAAAGCAAGTGGCTCCTCCATCAGAGGACAGGGAAGTGCAATTCTTCTCTGTATTCAGAAGGCAGAGAGTGGGGAAAATTGGTGAACAGCACAAAGGTTCACAGATAGATTGGATACTATTAGAATTGGAGAAAGAAGATCTGGGTTCAAATTCTGCTTTATAATGTGGTAACACAATCATTTTACTTTTAAAGGATTCATTTATGCACACAAGAGCTGGGGTACAGGCCAGAGGTGTGGGGAATGACAGGATTCACCAGAGACAGAGCGGGGAACAGAACAGGCAGACTGACTGAAATACACTGCTGAGGGGAGCAGCGGGGAGACAGGAGAGGTCTGCTGCACCATGTGGGTAGCTCCCTGGCCCGGGATTGAACTCATACTGTAGTGGCTGGAGAGAGCTTGATAGTGTTGAGACTTAACTCTCTGTGCCACCAGGGAGGGCCAACACTATGATTTTAATTAAATGAATAAATCTACGTTTCTTCATTTACTAAAATAGGTAGAACAATAATTACACCACATGGTTCCTGTGAAAATCAAGTAAGATTAAATTTGTAAACTCAAACAGTTTAGTATTTCTCTCACTAAAACTGGTTGAGGGACCTCCCTGATGGCCTAGGGGTTAAGGCTAAGTGCCATTGAGTTTGATCCCCAGCCAGGGAACTAACCCAGATGGCACAGCAGACCTCTCCTGTCTTGCCCCCTGCTTCCCTTAGCAGTGTATTTCAGTAAATTTGCCTGTTCTGCTCCCCACTCTTCACCCCTCCCCCCTTCTGAGAAATACCCTGTTTCTTCTATGCAAAAATGAGAAGGAAAAAAAAAACACACAACTGGTTAAATTAGGAATAATCATCTTGCTGATTGCTGTTACCTGTCACATACCAGTTTTATTTTGTTTTTTTTTTTAAGATTTGTTTATTTATTCATACAAGAACCGGGGTGAAGATCAGAGGTGTGGGGGCCGAGAGGATTCACCAGAGACAGAGTGGGGAGCAGAACATGTGGATCCACTGAAATACACTGCTGAGGGGAGCAGTGGGTGAATCAGGAGAGGTCTGCTGCGCCTTGTGGGTTGTTCCCTGGCCGTCTGGGGATGGAACTCGTGCAGCAGTGGCTGCGAATAGCATAAAAGGTTGTGTCTTAACCCCTTGGACCACCAGGAAGGGTCCCCAAATGTGTCTTTTATTCGTATAGTTGCCATTGGATTTTTACATTTAGATCCCGAGTTGGTGTACAAAATGAAAAGGTGACTTGCGATGCAGTAATAGTAAAGCCAATCTGCCTGAAAGTTCTGGAACTAGGATGGCCTTCGGGATGTTCTGGATTGTGGCAAGAGAGACAGGTGTAACTTTTGGGCCAGATGATGTCCTTAAGGGGAAGCTTTTGGAGCAGAACTTACCAAAATCTCTCATTAGACACCATTCACTGAAATGAAAGAACTGAGGATGTGAGGGTTTGGGAACTGAATCAAGGACTCTGAGCATTGTACTCAGAATTCACTCTAAAAGGAAAACTGGAACTGGAATAGACCATAAAAAATGAAAGACCCAGACTATGACTTATCATTATCTCCCATGAAATCTGCTTCAATTAAACAGTAAGTTAACTAAGGTACTTAATACTCATATATTTAATACTAGTATTAATAATAATGTTGGTGTTAATATTTAATACTATATACATAGTGACATTTGCAGAAAAAAGCATAGTTTCGGGCCTCCACGGTGGCGCAGAGGTTGAGTGCTGGGTTGCGAAGCTGCCCGAGGCCTCTGCGGCGCCTGTTCGATCCCCGGCTGCTCCCAGGCCACCGGAGGAGGGTCCCACATGGCGCGCAGACCTCTCCTGCCGCCCGCTGCTCCCCTCAGCAGTGTACTTCGGTCCTTCTGCCTGCTCTGCTCCCCGCTCTGGCTCTGGTGAATTCTCTCACCCTCCCACGCTTCTGACTGTACCCAGTGCATGTATAAACAAAACAAACAAGCAAGCAAATAAATAAATAAATAAAACATGCCTCTATAGAAAAAAAAAAAATTAAAAAAAAAAAAAGAAAAAAGCATAGTTTCGATAAAACCTAAATTATGTTTCTCTTATTTCTGTATTGTCCTCACCTAATAATAGTTGAGTTTCTAGGGACTACTATCAAAATTTTAGGTTTGAGGCCAAATAAAAATCATTATTTGGCCTATTTCTACCTTAGTTGAAATACTTTTAAAAATATTTAAACTTGTACTTTTTAGACTGGAATGTCACATTTCTCCAGGACTTCCCTGGGAATGTTCCAGTGAGGGTGAAGAGATACAAGATAAAAAGGCAAATCTGGAGCGTGGAGTGTGGACATGATTGGTTAACTTGAAAGTTTGGGGGTGGGGTGCGGTGCAAACTTAATAATTCAATTTTCAATTTAAAAAAGTATACTATAAGAAGTACAAAGCCACACTGTTTTAAGATAGAACAATATATTGTTTAAATAACCATCATGACACAAACCACACAAGTTTGTTCTACTATGCATTTAATGGGGACTTGACTGGGAAAGTTTGAGATACCTGGTCTTAAAGATTACATCTTTCCCACTATTGTCTTATCATGGTTTTCCCCAAATTTCACAACTTTTATACAGAGCCAACACCTCCCATAATGGTTTCCTTTGGAAGCAGAGCAGATAATTGCTATAGAGCACTCAGAGTAAGTGACAACGTATGTTTTCCTTCACCGGGACTTTCCTTGGCAAGCCCTCCATTCCAAAGAGCCTTCCCAAACCGGGTTGTGGTGGAATATAAGTGAGGATAGGATACAAAACAGTATCTATCAAGCATTTTCTACAAACCAAAATCTTTTCACAAAGCTGATCACAAACAATCCAGTTTCAAGAAATATTTACTGTCCTAATTTGATTAAAAAAAAATGAGGCTTAGAGAAGTTAAGAAAATGGGAAAGGGTTTCAACTAGTTGTTGACCTTCCAAGCCACATTTCTTTTATGCATGTTAACAAACAATTGGTCAAAATATTAAATTATTTTGTCTAATGTAGACATGACCTATTGCATCGTGACAAGTGTCTGGACTTTGGAATCAGAAGTTTTAATCCTATCATGTCTTAACTGTACGTGACATTTGGAAAGAACTTAATATTTTTGAGTCGCCAGTATTTTGCCTGTAAAATACCAGTGCTGAGGTGTGAAGAGATAAGAATAATATATAGGATTGAATAAATAATAATAGTTTCCTTAGATACTGTATTTGAAATACATAAAATAAACTTTTAGGGGCTTTCAGATTTAGCTTTAAATAATTCCTTAAATGATGAATTAAATGTCAATGTTTAAATGAATGTGTCATCCCTCCTGCCCACTTTACTCAGAATGAAACCCAGTGGAGTCCTGCGAGTCACTTGACAACAACCTTGGGTGAGGGAGGAGGATGCTCTGACTCGGCGCCCCCCCATATGTGTAATTCAGCCTGGCCTGCAAAGGCAGTGCTTCTCCCAGACTGTTGCTGACAATAAGATCAGATATTCTCTGGTAGTTTTCCCAAACAAGCCTAGGTAATATTCCCTGTTTGTTTTTCTTTTTTTGTTTTTTTTTTTAATCTTCCTCTTTTACCTGACCCATTTTTGCATGGATATTTTCTCCACCATTTGAATTAGTTTTAATTAAAGCTGGTAATTCTAGGGTGCCTTCTACATGTTCCCTGATGAGTGTGATATAAATGGACACAATAAACAGACTATTCAATATAAGAGAGTTTACAGCTGCATTTGCTAATTAGGACCAATAAAGGCTTTGAGGGGCAAGAGTTCCCATGTGACATTTGTTTAATTAAAGCTTTTGTCTGCCCTACTCAGAAAGTGAAAAATATTCCACTTAAAATATACTGAAAACAGGGCCTCCCCGGTGGCGCAGCGGTTGAGCGCTGGGTTGCGAAGCTGCCCGCAGCCTCTGCGGCGCCGGTTCGATCCCCGGCTGCTCCCCGGCCACCAGAGGAGGGTCCCACATGGCCTGCAGACCTCTCCTGCGGCCCGCTGCTCCCCTCAGCAGTGTACTTTGGTCCTTCTGCCTGCTCTGCTCCCCGCTCTGGCTCTGGTGAATTCTCTCACCCTCCCGCGCTTCTGACTGTACCCAGTGCATGTATAAACAAAAACCAAACAAACAAACAAACAAATAAATAAATAAACATGCCTCTATAAAAAAAAAAAAATTAAAAAAAAAAAATATATACTGAAAACAAGCATAGCCTTTAGAATACAGAGCATTCCAGTTCCTCCTGGGCTCCCAGAACAAAACTTTGAGGCCAAAATATTTTTTTTTTATTATATATATATATATATATATATATATATATATATATATATATAGTGTTGTTATTGTCATTTTAATTAAACCAGAGTCTGGCCAATACACTAAGAAAAGAATAGATTCAGAGACAAGCCAGGGTAGATTGTGACAGGCATCATGGAGACTACTAAAAGACTCTCACACATGATCCTTTGGATAAAATTGCCTTAACCAATTATATAAATGTTTGCTCTAAATAACAAACTGAGTTGCTTACTGTATATTTGTAGTCATATGTTAAGCTCCAAGGAAGTAAATGCATTGTGGTAGGCTGGTAGAGTGGAAAGAGAAATGAGACAGGAAATGTCCTGACTTTGTGAAGAATTTAGAAAATTATTTGGTGAGTCTTAATTACTTTATCTCCAGAAATAAAAGTATTTTAGGGGGGGAGATGTTTAGGGGGGAGATGTTTAACTTGTTCACTAGCAAGGTGTTTCTACTTTAATTTCTTTGACTACACTTTTTCTGACAGAAGGAATTTTTTCAAGTGTGGTTCATACAAATTGCCAAATTTCAAAAAATATAAAATGCAAAGCAAATATTGACAATGAAATGCTAATTTTTCTCATGATACATCTTGAGGGGTTCTTGATGATATAACTAGTTAAGTTTAGTGTTAATTCACCATGAAACATTTCAATTATTGATGAATAATAGATACAGGGGATAAATAGAGAGTATTGACTGTTAAACCGTAGATCAAATATATAGAGATAGATAGATAGATAGATAGATAGATAGATAGATAGATAGATATTTTTGTTTGTTTGTTTGTTTGTTCGTTTAGGTAGCTAAGACTTTATATCCTTAGCTCTTCAAAATGTAACTTTGTGTTTTGCTAAAAACAGTAAAGACCACAGTGTCTTAATTCTAAGATGAACTTTCTTTCCTTTTCACATTTTAATGGTTTTTAAATCAAATACTTTCCAGAAATCAAAGACAACAGGAACTTGCCTAAACTGTAACACAAATGCTATATGAACATGTATGCAATCTTATGTGTGCATGTGGCAGGAGATGACTATCTGAGATTCACCTAAGTTTAGTCACTTGCACTATATTGTGGGTTAAAATTTCAACTTTTGAATTTAGAATCCTAATTGTTACCTCAAAACTATTACACTAGGAAAAGGTATTGAAAAAACAAAACATTATGAATGTGGAAACTTTCCTGTTACACCTCACTCAGTAAATGAGAAGTAGATTTTTCAACTCTCTCAGAATAGGTAATAAAATAGCCAAAGCCAGGAGAAATGAATCTGATTAGGTCACATGTGTGACGAAATGTGACTTTAATGCCTCAATTCCATTTTTATTTATTTTCCTTCTTTCTTTTCCTTCCCTCCTCCCTAGCAATCTCTCTCCTTCCTCTTTTCCTCCATTCCTGCCTTCTATCTTTCTTTATTTTTTAAAAAGAAGAAATTTAAATGATATGCAACATCTCATTACTCAAAAATTATGATCAATAATAAGAATATATAATTCCAGAATTATCTGTATATATATCTGTATAAAGAGAGAGATAGATTTAAAATGTTAAGGCATGTGTTGAGTCATACATAATCTTCTTAATATATTCAATTTACTTTTACTTTCATAGATAAAGCAAAATTTAGCAAATGGCTTAATAAACACAAAAATACATCCTTGTTCTGTCAGCTAAGCAGGCCTAGAAGCAAGGCCATTCCAGTTGCAAAAATCAACCCAGTACCTAGATCTTGGTTTCTAATAGCATTCTTCAATAAAAGGAACCGAGGATCCTTAGAGAAAGGCTAATTCCAGGACAGTGGCTGGAAATGTCGTTTTATATGGGAACCTGAAGAAAAAAAGGTTTATAATGGAAATTTATTACTTTTGGAAATGTAAGTGTGGTAATATTCATGGACCTCAGGTGTAGTTATGATGCTTTGCATCCTTCCAGTCTGGAAATCTCTGTACCCAGCACATCCGGGGTTTCCTCTTGCCTTATAATGATTCTCTAAGATATCTTATCAATTCTGTTCAGTCATCTCAGCACGTACTCATCAGCAGCATGCTGCCCACCTAATGGGCATGTGAATTAGGTATGTAACAAAATGCCCAGGGAGAAATAAAAATGCATATCTAGAATGGACACTGCAAGTCACTTTAGCTAAAAACTCTCTATTATGGATAAATTCCTTTCGGTAGCAACTTCTAATGTGTAAATATAAAATGATCAGACATCTACTGAAGGATGAAAAGCCTCTCATGAGGTTAAAAATAGACTGTCCCTTTAACTTTACTTTGGTACACAGAGCTGGCATCTCTGTCTTTTGTCCCCCATACAAAAAAAGTATTCCTTTTCAAAGGCCATCCACCACACCACCTCTGAAATGTTAATACTGTATATCCTCCCATAGGGCAACAGTTAAGACTTTCCCTTTACTACAAAATGTAGTTTTAGCAAAAGAGGGAAAATTCAGAGAACTTCTAGTGCTCTCTGTTGTGTCTTAAGAATACATTCAGGGAGACATGAGTAGAAAACTGGATGGTGTGTTCTTTTTATCTTTTTATCTTTGTTCTTTTTATCTTTGTTCTGTTTAACAGATGTATTCTCATATTCTCTCTCTCTCACTCCCTCTCTCTCCCTCCCTCTCCCGATCTCCGTCCTCTCCAGATTGCTGTTCTTTGTCTAAGTTGTCAAGTTCCTAAATGATTATTTTCTATATACAATTGACATGATGCATGATAAAGACTGTTAGCATGATGATAATGAAGATGGTTATGATGATGAAGTGCCTAATTTCCATCCTAAAAAGAAGGAAAATAATACCTATCCAATGGTATATAGCTGCAAATACTGGATACAGCCATGATCAATATTTGGAGAAACGTAGGAAAGTTCCTAAAACATAGTAAGGTTCCTACCACAAAGGGCCTTACATTCTGTGGCATCAATGATATTGGTTAGCAATTGTTAAGTATTAGTATGTGCCTAGCACTTTTTGAGCAACCCTAGGTAAATTATCTTCTTTAATATTCTTAATAACTCTATAAGAATTGTACTACCATTATTCTTATTTTCCAGATGAAGAAACTGAGCTACAGACAGATAAATACATAGTAGAATGTGGAATCAAAGCTTTCCAATCTGACTCTAGACATTATGCTACAGATCTCTATATTTTATTGACTCTCAAGCTGAATTTTAATCCAAATACAATTGTAAAAGTTTTAACCAAATGCAGTTTTAGAAATGATTTGAGACAGATCTGGTTTTTATAAAGATCATTAAGACAATAATTAGCACATACTTCATAATATAAAAATTAACTCCCAGTTAATTGAAGAATAATTATGTGCAAAAAATTTGGAAATATACATGGCTAAAAATGACCCAGACAACTATATGACAGGCCTGAAACCACATGATAATTTTAAGGGTTCAGACAACGTTACCTTACATATCATTTTCTAGAAAATAGAGTTATTCCTCTTTTCTCTTGTGAAGGAAAATGTAGCTTAATAGCAGAACTCAGAACTTTTGAATTACTGACAGCATGTTGAACCTTTGGATAAAACTGCCCCAGATTCATAAAGAGATCAGTCAACATTTCCAGGATCAGACTGCAAAAAAGCTTCTGTGAGATTCATGAGACCAGAACTTAAATATCGCCAAAGAACAGGCACCTTAAGGAAGTAACTATGTGCTATAAATTCTATACCTTAACCACTGCGACTGGTAGAAAGGCTAATCAACTCAAAATGCTTCCTCTTCATACCAGGCATGCCCCAGTTCCTATTTGCAAATTGATAATTACAACTTCAAATTTACCTTAACAATTGGCCTTCTCCTCTCCTCTCCTCTCCTCTCCTCTCCTCTCCTCTCCTCTCCCCTCCTCTCTGACACACCCATAAATAAATGCATATACATGCATAATTTAATGAATAATATACTTTTGCTATTTTGTATTTAAACAAATTCAACTCCTGACAAATTGGATAATTTTTTGCTCCCTTTCGTAGAAAGCAGAAATCTCCTTGCTTCCGTCTAATTTTCACTAGTTAACTTTTATGTTCTGGATTCCCTCAAATTCTACTCAGGGTCTACCTCCACAAATAGGAAATAGACTCGGATCAGCAAGAAATAACTTTTTTTTTTTGTTTATTTCCAGTGGCCATGTCTGTTTCATGATAATTTAGTCTTTGCTTTTATGAAACAGGGAAGTCTTGCTGTTGTAATCACAAGAAGAAAGGAGTTTATCTTCTTCCTCTTGGCAACCAGCCTATTTTTCAACAGTGGATTTTTGACTTAGATATGCTAGAGAAAAGTGATCTCGTCAGTTCCCCTTATTATACTGCCAGATGTAACATGGAATATTACTTCTAGGTGTTATTGTAGAGGATATTATTTCAGATGACCTCTAAATGTCCCCATTTTGTACTCTTCAGAATAGCTGTGCAGTTATCAGAGATTAACACGAGATTAACTTAATTACTGATCAATTATTCCCCCACAGATTTGCTACCAATACCTCAAAAAAAAAAAATGATGCCAAAGAACATGCCGTGTGATGTGTGCACGTGAGAGAGGCTCAGTTTGGAAAAGGTGGGGCGGTTTGTTACCCAGGACAAAGGGATGTGGGAGACTGCTGTCTTGTCTGCTAGACAGTTCTATTTGTGGTCATATTCAGGACAGGCTTCCTGAAGGTTCTGGCCCTCACAGTGGTCTTCCTTGTGGGGTGTCTCCTCCTTTTGTGCCCTTGTTTACAGTTATCCAGCACAAGAACAGAATTCTCATTTTCCTCTGCTACATGCATCATGTGATAGAGTGATTTTTTAAAAAGATTTATTTTTGTTTATTTATGCATACAAGAGCTGGGTTACAGGCCAGAGGTGTGGGGGTAAGAGGATTCACCAGAGACAGAGTGGGGAGCACGACAGTTAAATCTACTAAAATACACTGCTGAGGAGGGCAGCAGGGAGACAGGAGAGGTCTGTTGTGCCATGTGGGTTTGCTCACTGACCAGAGATCAAACTCATGCTGTTACAGGACAGGGAGAGGGGCACCCCAGACCCTACAAAACTGCCTACTCTAAATGGGTTCTGCCATCTGCCGCATCAACACAAAACATATGAGACTTTAATGGGAAGGAACTTAAATACAACTAGGAAACAACACAGGAAAAGCAAAGAATCTAGTTTCTAAACGAAGCATCCAAAGTTACCCGTCCCCTCCCGGGTGAAACTCCATCCAAATGGGACTGGCCCAGAGCAAGGCACCAAAGCCTGCCCCAAATCTAAAACATCTTCCAGTGGGGGCCCACAGAAAAGGGTCAGAGATAACCAGACAAGCCCAGAAGGAAAAGAGAAAAATCAAAATCAAGATAAAAGCTGCCATTGTCACCTCCCCATGGGTCTCCCCCAAGTCTGTGTCACCCAGTCTACGACCAAAAGGCAAGCGCAGTTTCTTCACGTGTCTCTCAGCTCCATGCGCCTCCCCCAGGTCTCCTTCTGGCTCCATCCTGCTTCCTTCCTTCTTCAGTCTCCTCTACAGCTTCTTCTCTCTCTGCTCAGCTCTACCATCCATTTGGGTGGGTCAGGTAACCTGGAACCTCCCCCTTTTCTGGGGACCACCCTGTTACAATGCCACAATGGCTGGTGATAGCTTGAGAGCATTAAGACTTTAATGCCTGTGCCACCAAGGAGGCCTGATAGAGTGATTTTTAAGAGTTTATTTAGTGCTTCTCTCCAAAACAATATCTGAGTTAAAGCACAGATTAAATTACAAATTAAAGATGTATAATTAGGGCCTCCCCGGTGGTGCAGCGGTTGAGCGCTGGGTTGCGAAGCTGCTTGCAGCCTCTGCAGCACCGGTTCGATCCCCGGCTGCTCCCTGGCCACCAGAGGAGGGTCCCACATGGTGCGCAGACCTCTCCTGCCGCCCGCTGCTCCCCTCAGCAGTGTACTTCGGTCCTTCTGCCTGCTCTGCTCCCCGCTCTGGCTCTGGTGAATTTTCTCACCCTCCCGCGCTTCTGACTATACCCAGTGCTTGTATAAATAAGTAAATAAATAAATAAATTTAAAAAAAAAAAACAAAAAACAAGATGTATAATTAGTAGATGGGACAACTTACATTATTAAACTAACTATTTTTTTGAGTTACAATTATGTGCCCAGACCTGTGTTTAGTATGCAACATGTATCCCCTGAGTTCTATTTTTCCTTAGGATGTAGCATGTCAGGTGAGACTGTCCCTTCCACTCTAATAATTAGAACAAGATGGATGACAGAAAAAGCCACAAAGGATTTTCTAGCCTACTGACTGGAAGCACAAGGTAAACTAATGAGCTGAAATCCAGAGAGGTGACAAGCCTCTCTGATGAGTGTAAGGAGTCACCTTTGGCAGAGAAATGAAAGGAAACAGACAGTCATTGATGAGGGTAAAAAGAAAGTTTCCAGTCATCCCTTCCTCTCAAACTCTCCTAAATATAGAAAAAATACCAAAGTAAAAATTAACCGAAGTAAAAATCTGATTATATTATTACCCTTCACAGAATGTTTCTCCCCATGAACCCCATCCTCACCATTAGGTGAGTCTATTTAGTTCTGTTAAAATTCAGTGTATCTGTAGTGAAACCCAGGCCTGTGGGTGTAGCATACAATGCTCCCTTCCAGTTAGACACGAGCAGGAAGCTTGATCACAGTGGGGCAATACTGCAGTGACTTGTGCCCCATGGACTGATCAGTGAAGCACCTTGTCAATAAGATTAGGGCTGTGGGAGGGAGTTGGGTGTATACTCACCCTCCCCAAAGCCCAAAATTCAGTGTTCAGTTTGACCCACACCTCTTTTTGTCAATAAAAAGGCCAGAATCTTGCTCTTGGGACCATCCTGCCTCCTACAGATAACTCCACAATGACTGCTTCTCTTCTTTATTGTTTCAACATCATTTTTTAAAATATTTTATTTAATATAAATCTTACATCATTTTTCATTTTTGCACAATGTATGCATTTTCATTTTGGTTATATTCCCCATACAATTGCACCCCCCCCCTTATTTTGACCCTACTCCTTCCTCTCCCCGCCCCCTGTGTCTTTGGTTTACAGTTGCTTGTTGATTTTGATTTTTACTTTGTATTAATTAGTTTTTTCCTGGTCCCTTATTTAGGTTTTCTAAATTCCTGCTATGAGTGAGACCATCCAGTATTTTTCTTTTTGTTTCCTACTTATTTCGCTGAGCATGATCCCTTCAGCTCCATCCGTGTTGCTACAAACTGCATGTGTTTATCTTTTTTGATTGCTGAGTAATATTCCATTGTGTATATGCACCACATCTTCTTGATCCAGTCATCTATTTTTGGGCATTTGGGTTGTTTCCACAGCTTAGCTATTTTTTTTTATATATTTTCTTTTTTTTTTTAAGATTTTTTTATTTATTTATACAAGCACTGGGTATAGTCAGAAGCGCGGGAGGGTGAGAGAATTCACCAGAGCCAGAGTGGGGAGCAGAGCAGGCAGAAGGACCGAAGCACACTGCTGAGGGGAGCAGCGGGCGGCAGGAAAGGTCTGCGCGTCTTGTGGGACCCTCCTCTGGAGCAGCTGGGGATCAAACCGGCACTGCAGAGGCTGAAGGCAGCTTGGCAACCGGGCGCTCAATCGCTGCGCCACCGGGGAGGCCCATGTTTCCATAGCTTAGCTATTGTAAATAGTGTTGCTATAAGCACAGGAATGCAGGTGCCCTTTGGAATTAATGTTTCTGTGTCCTTTGGGTAGATCCCTAGGAGTGGAATTGCCGGATCATATGGAAGCTCTATCTTTAGTAGGTTGAGGAATCTCCACACAGCTCTCCATAGTGGATGGACCAGTTTGCACTCCCTCCAGCAGTGCAGGAGAGTTCCTTTTTCTCTACAACCTAGCCAACATTTGTTGTTGCTAGATTTTTTTAAATCTAGCATTGGTGCTCATTGGTGTGAGATGGTATCTCATTGTAGTTTTGATTTGCATTTCCCTGATTACAAGTGATGTTGAACATTTTTTCATATGCCTGTTGGCCATTTGCATTTCCTCTTTGGATAAGTTTCTTTTTAGCTCTGTCCATTTTTTGACTGGAATATTTTCTTTTTTTTTGTTGAGTCTCATCAGCTCTTCATAGATATTTGTGATCAGTCCTTTATCATTAGTGTCGTGTGAGCTTCAGTGTCATGGACGCAACACAGGCCCAAATCTTCAGCCTTTCATTGACCCCAGAGCCCTCTTAGATTACACTGCATTTCCCCTTATTGTCCTGGATCATTTTCCTGGGTGAAGATACCATGGTTACCTATTATTCTGTTGGGTCTGACACTACGCTTCCTTACTGTTTCTAGTAACAAACTAGAATCTTTTGCTAAAATGTAGAACTATGTTCTGTGCCTGTCTGTGCCCAGGAGACATATGTATCCATGACCCATCAGCTGTAGGAGATACCCCCATGGACACCATGGATTCCCAGACTGTCAGCATGTTCCCCTCATGTTCTCCACTCACCCACCAGCAGCAACCCCTCATCTAGCAATTCCACTCCTAGGTATTTACCTAATCATCACAGAAACATTAATTCTTATGTCTATACCTGCACCCTTATGTTTATAGCAACACTATTTACAATAGCTAAGCTATGGAAACAACCCAAATGCCCAAAAATAGATGACTGGATCAAGAAAATGTGGTACATATACACCATGGAATATTACTCAGCATTCAAAAAAGGTAAACATGTGCAGTTTGTAGCAACATGGATGGAGCTAGAAGGGATCATGCTCAGCGAAATAAGTCAGAAAGAAAAAGTAGAAGAAAGTTGTTGCTTTCTTCTTCTCCACACCAGCGCACCACCTCTGATGACCAAGGTTACTTTACAAGCAAAAACTTATAACACTGGACTATTTGCCTCTTCACTCATCATCTTCTTACCTTCTATTCTAAGGACAAAGATGATAGGAAGTAATAGACACAGGATTGAAACAAACCAGTAAATTTATGAAGTTGGAGGACAATTATTTAAAAATATTGACCTTTAACTTAGCAGAGACTGGCTATACCCTGGTCTTATAACAAAAATTCCATCTGGAGGTCCCAAAGCAGTAAATGATATTGAGGATTTGGATAGAGGATGGTGAATTCACAGAAGCAGGGTATCCTGTTTAAAATCAATGTTCTAAGAAAAAAGAACATGGGTGATCATACTTTGGGCACCACATCTAGTCTATGATAATGAGTCCATCCATGAGTAAAAAAAAATCATTTAACAAATAGTGAAAAAAAATTGTTAATATTAAGGAAGGCATAAATAACTCTCCAAGTCATTATTAATTAAGAGTGGTATATAATTTCTGTCAGGACAGTTAAAGGAAGAGTTACTAACTCAAAATGCCTATTATATTACATTGCAGAATATAAACATTGAAAACAATGTGATAAAATGAGGGAAACTAGGCTTGAGGATAAAGCTATTGGTTTAAGTTCTGGCTCTTCCAATTATCCTGAGTCAGACTTTCCATTTCACTAAAACTCATTTTTTTTAATCTATAAAATTGGTCATTTAAACCTGTCCTACCCATCTCATAGGGCTTTTTGAAGAACATTATAATAAATGCACTGTCTTCAAAAAGTAGCTATTTTGTTTATTGTTAACAGACACATTGTCTCATAATAAGGTTAATATAATGTTATTATTTTAATGTAAACAGTTAATAAGTGTTTTAAATCCTTCTTTCACAGAAAATTTGGAGATCAGCTTTGCAGGCCAGAGTTTTGGGCAGAGACTAATTTATAATGCAGCTGCCAATTACAAAGTACTACAGCAAGTACCAGAAACACTGCTCATTTTTGAATGGAAAAATATTTCTGCCAAATCAAGTCTTAAGGGTTTTTATAGTTCTTTCCCATATGTCCCTGTGAAACTTTTCCTTTTTTTTTTTTTTTTGATCTCATATTTGAATGAGGCTATCAGGATAACAAGTATCAACTATTTTTCAGGCCTGGGATATTAATCCAATTAAATGAATTTAAGGATAAACCTTTTTTTTTTTTTACAATTTCTTTTAAAATTAAATTTTATTGTTTTACCATTCATTTACCAAACTATAATTTTGTGGATACAAATAAATACCTCCACTCACCCACCACCATAGCTGCAGGTAACCTCTTCTACTCCATCTGCCCTCTCACCCCTTCCCATTGGTAACCCTCATGGTTTCCCAGACTCTGAGTTACGTTTATAGTGTTTGCCAGTTTGTTTACTTATAGTCTACAAATGAGTGATGCCATACTGCCTTACACTTTCCCACTTATTTCATTTAGTATAATCACTTCCCCTTCCATCCTTGTTGTCCCAAAGGGCACAGTTTCATCTTTTATAATAGCTAAGTAGTTTTCCATGAGTATATGTAGCACAATTTCTTTATCTAATTACTAATAATTGGGCATTAGGTTGATTCCTCATCTTGACTACTGTGAATAATGCTGCATGAACATAGGTGTTCATAATTTTTTTTGTATTTGTTTTCATATTTTTTGAAAAATATCTAGAAGTGATATTGATGAATCATACAATATTTCCAGTTCTAGTTTTTTTAAATAAATCTTCACATTTTCGCATACAGGGTGTATTAATTTACCTTCCTACCAACAATGGGATGACAGCTCCTTTTTTCATCCATACCATTACCAATATTTATCTCTAGTCTTTATTCATGTTGGCCATTATTACAGGTTTCAGCTGATATCTCATTGTGTTTTAGTTTTGCATTCCCTTTTAATAAGTGATATAGAATAATTTTTTTCATGTACCTGTTAACCATCTGTATGCCTTCTTTGGAGAAGTATCTATTAGATCTTTTCTCCATTTATTGATTGAATTGTTTGGCTTTTTTCTGTTATTGAGTTTGATAGGTTCTTCATATATTTTATAAATTAACCTCTCATCAGACTCCTGATGTACAAATATCTTTTCCCAATCCATAGGTTGACATTTTGGTTTGGTGGTAGTTTCTTTGGCTGTACAAAAGCCTTTTTAGTTTAATGTAATATCATTTGTTTATTGTGGTTTTTGTCTCCCTTAGTGTCAGAGTATATTCTCTAAATACATCTCTAAGATTGATGTACAGAAAGTATATTTTCTTCTTATATTTTCTGGGTTCAGGTTAAGATGATTTTGATTTATTTTTATGCATAGAATTAAATAAATAACAGATGAATGGATTAAGAAGATGTGATACACACACACACACACAGGAATACTATTCCATTTGTGACAAAATGGAAGAAGCTGGAGGGATTTTGCTAAGCAAAGTAAGTCAGAAGGAGAAAGTCATGTACCAGATTATTTCACTCATATGTTAAATTTTTAAAATGCAAATGAATAAACAAAAACAATGAAATAAACCTTGGGAATTTGACTGCAGAACTGAGGTAACCAATCGGAAACGGTGGGAGTTGGAGAGCAAAAGAAGTAGGTGACCCAATGAACTGTTTTGGGAGATTATTGATATTTCAGTGGTGGGTATTGCATGATAATATACATTTGAATAAATGTGACTGGAAAGCCTTAAGACATATACTGTATTGTAGACTAATATACCTTGATAAATATAATTTTAAAAAAATGAATTGTAAGCCCACACATAAATAGACATTTTTTAAAGATTTATTTATTTATGCATACAAGATCTGGGGTATAAGCCAGAAGTGTGGGGGTGGAGTGAGAGGATTTACCAGAAAGAGTGGGGAGCAGAACAGGCAGATCTACTGAAATACACTGCTGAGGGGAGCAGCAGGGGAGGCAGGATAAGTCTGCAGCGCCACGTGTGTTGTTCCCTGACTGGCTGGGGATCGAACTTGTGCTGCAGAGGCTGCTGACAGCTTAATAGTGCTGTCTGTAACCCCTGCACCACCAGGGAGGCCCCATAAACAGACAATTTATGACAAAAGAACCATGAACATACAATAGGAATAGTAAAGCCCCTTCAACAATTGTGTTGGAAAAATTAGATAGTCACACTCACCAAAAGGATAAATTTCTAAAGAATCCAGTGACTTATATCCTGAAGGACCAAACAGCACAGATTGAATTAAGCTCAGGTTTCAGCCTGCAGTTTGTAGTTGGCATACTCAGGCCTGCTTGAGCACAGAAAGCTCCCAGCTAAGCATTCCAGAAAGAGCATGGAGACTGAAAAACTCAAGGAGTGGTAATATGTACTAACGCAGAAAAGAGAGTTGATATAGAAGCTGAAGGGATAGAAAAATGAAGAAATGAATAGAGACCAGGAGTCTGAAAAGAGATATGTATAGAAGTGGTTTCCCTCAGTAGCTAGGGCAGGAGCAGTGCCTATGAGAATGAATGGCCAGTGTACTCAGAGCACCAACAAGCACCTGCAGGGGTTGATAAAAACAACACCCGGGAGCACAAGGGGTATTTGCATGGTAAAAAGGGGATGATTTTCAAATTACCCCAGCAAACACCCACCCTTACAGTTCTGCCAAATGCCAAATTAGGACTAATACCACACTTCCCAATAGAATGGTGGATGCAGTGGGGAGAAACACTGGGGTGAAATGCAGGGATGAAAAATATCACCAGAGACAGTGGAGAACAGAAAAGTTGGATTTATTGAAACATCCTGCGAGATAACAGGGGGTGGGATAGGAGAGGCCTGCCCTGTAAGGGTTTGGAGCTCGATTTTAAAACCTGTTTTTGTGGTATTTCAGGTCTGGGGGAGACAGTCTGTGGTGGTTGTTATCTGCTGGGGTATCAGGTTTTGGTGGGCCTTCAGCACAGGATGTGTCCTATTTGCCAGTTTCCATACTCCTGAAAATTTTCGATAGCCCCCTATTAGTCATGTGGACACATGGCCAGGTCCCCATAGCAACTCTATCAGTTCCCCTTTATTATCTATTTTGTGACTTCTGGCATTGTTCAGCTGAGAAAAGTACAGCAACTTAAATTTTAACTCTATTAAATGATGCCCCAGCAGTGGAGGCAAGATTGGTTGGACAACTTCAGGAAGGGAGGTCCCCATATATTCCTCAACTCCATAAAAATATGAAACCCCACTGTCTTCACCCACCTCAGTTGTTCCTCAGAACATTGCTGACTCAGTCCTCTCTCCCGAGTGTGTCGTCACACTACAATAAATGTGTTTTTGCTTCTGCCTCAACTTGCCTCTGAATTTTTACCTAGCCAAAGTCAAGAAGCAAGAATATCTCAAACTGATAACATTAGAGACCTGAAGGACCGGGATTTTAAGGTTAGGAATGACCAATAATATCAAAGGCTGAGACAAAGACTGAAAACTGATTTTAGTAATGTGGCAAATGTTGCTTACCTGACGTGAATATTTTGAAAGAAGTGACCTGGCAGAAGGCAGGTTTCGATAGATTGAGGAGACAATACAAAGAGAGAAGGTATAAGAAACTTCTTTGAAAATCATAGCAGTTGAGAGAAGGAAAGAATAACATGAAATGTGTAGTAGAGGACAGGTGCCCGGCAGAGGGCAGGTCACTCTCTGTGGGTTCTTCACCTGGGCGCACAATTGCAAGGTCTTTTGGTTTCAGTGAGCGACAACAATGAGTTTTATTTAACAAATGGGAAAGCGAGAAGTTCCCCAGCTCACAGGTGGCTGACTACCTCATCCTAGATAGTACCCACAATGTTCAGAATTCACAAACAAATGGCCACTCATCCAGATGGTACTGTCCTACCAATGAGGGCCTGGAGCTTGTGGCTGTCGGAGGTGGTGGCCGAAACCAACCCACAGTGGCAGCTGGAGGCACTCGCTTGCAGAGCTGCTGAGATGTCACCATAGCACTCTGCAGCAACAGTCTGAAGGTCAGGATAAACAACAGATGCTGGACCAGACAACAGAGGCAACAGCACCGGGAGCTGATGCCGGACAATGTGATAAACAACTCCTCATGAGTCCTTGGCCCACCAGAGCCACAAACAGATCAGTGAGACATGAGGCCCTGGAGCTCTTTCCAGATGGTGGCAGCAACAAGGCCAGAGGCAGGTGTAGCTTTCCAGTCACTGCAAAACCTTTGTCTTCTCTCTCTAGGCCAGCTGCTGGAAGCTTCTTCATTCTTCCTTTTGGAGGCCAGGTACAGAGTACAATGAGTCTGAGAGACGGGGTGGATACCATGATGTCAGAGTGTGAGGTGAGATTCAGCAGAATCCCAAGCTGGCTCCTGCACTGCCTTATTCTCTCTCAAAGTCCCCCACCCTATTTGATACTTCCTGATCAGACCATTCATCCCAGCTAGTGCATGAGGGAGGGCCTGCCCACAGGCAGCAACTTTTCATGCCAGTGGTAAACCCACCACTTTTTCCCAGTTGCTCCTGCTACCCAGGCAACACTGAGAAAAACACCAGTTTACCCCTGCGATCCACACCACAGGGCCCTGCAGCAAAAAAGAGAAATTGATGACTTTTTTATGGGGGGAGAGATTTGAGCAAATTTATGTGATGAGGGTTTCTTGGTCATGCAAATTTTGTTGACATTTTTGTTATTTGTAGCACAACTATTATAACAAAAATGACAAAGGATATAACTTGTTTAATCATTCAAAAACCTTCTGCCCTTTTTCATATGCCCTTTTTCATACCCACTTGTGTTTCACACAAGAAGACACAGCATCATTTTTTTTACACGTTGTAACAACATTTCTTGATGCTGCTATATTGGTGACATAGTTATTTTTAATGCTGCATAATTTGTTGTCAAGCTTGTATATTATAAATGATCCATTTCCTATTTTTTGGACCTCTAGGTTGTTTCCAAGTTTTTATAGCTGTAAATAATGATGTAATTTATTGCACAAAGATGCCCCAAAATAAAATCAGAGTGGCTTGCCCCCACCCCACGCCTCCACCCAAGAGAGGTTTCCTGGACCTCAGCCAAAGCCAGCACTTTTCAATCTAAAGGATTCTGAGCTAGATTTGATAAAATGCATGCAACAACTGCAGGGGACCTTTGTATTTTTTCTTTTATTACCTCGGACTTCAAAATCCCAACAGGCTGACTGGTTCAAATAAACAGAAAAAAAATAATTTTATGCCCATATTGACTTTAACTTTTGTGAACCCAAATGTGTTCTGTGAAAGCATCCTGGTTGATGTCTTTCTACCAACATCCTGAGGGTACATGAAACCCAGAAGAATCAGCCTCAGTGTTCTTCCTTTTTAATTTATTTTATCTTTTTTTTTAAATCTTGGAAAAAACGTTATTTTCTCTAATACCTTCCTTGCTATTATACTCCAAGTAAAATAACTCACTCTCCCTTGGAAGACCAAGTGCACAGCTAGAACTATATGTTGTTTGAGTTGATAATTATCGTGTTGTAAATCTACCAAATATTAGGTTTACCAATTCCTTCCACCAATTGCTACCATGTTTCTGGTGAGACACATGTTGAGAGGGAAAGCTTTTGATGCTTTTTTTTATTTTTTAAAGATTTATTCATGCATACAAGAACTGGGGTATAGACCAGAGGTGCAGGGAGTGAGAGGACTCACCAGACACAGAGTGGGGAGCAGAACAGGCAGATCCACTGAAATGCGATGCTGAGAGCAGCGGCAGGCGAGTCAGGAGGGGTCTGCTGCGCCATGTGGGTTAGCTTCCTGGCCAGGGATTGAACTCCTACTGCAGAGGCTGCAGATAGCTTCATAGTGCTGACACTTAACCTCTTGTGCCACCAGAGAGGCCCAGCTTTTGCTGCTTTTGCAGTAGTCAGCTGAAATTCAAGATGTTTAATGAAAGCATTTCTCACCATTCATGCTAACAACTTCTCTCATCTCTTAGATGACCCTTGTCACCATCCTAGTTTAAGATGCTGCAGATGAACTGAGGCAACCAGAGTGTGGGGTAGGAGTAGAGGAGGGAGGGGTCTCATATGCAACATGGTAGAGGTTTGTTGGGGCTCTACTGGTGGGCAGGGCATGAAATTATATATTTGTTAGATGGGTGAACCCATAACTCCCAAGAAAATAACAAAGACATCAGTCTACTTTACCTCAGTGAACATAATTTGGAAAAAGAAAAAGAAAAATGCTGCAGCTGTAGGCACCTTCTTTTTTTTTTTTTTCCTTAAGATTTATTTATTTAAGCGGTTCAGCGCTGGGCTACAGGCTGCCGGCAGCCTCTGCAGCGCCGGTTCGTTCCCCGGCCGCCGGCGAGGGTCCCACCAAAAAAAAAAAAAAAGAAAGAAAAAAGATTTATTCATTTATGCATACAAGAGCTGGGGTACAAGCCAGAGATGTGGGAGGTGAGAGGATTCACCAGAGATGGAGTGGGGAGAAGAACAGGCAGACTGACTGAAATATACTGCTGAGGGGAGCAACGGGCGAGACAGGAGAGGTCTGCTGCACCATATGGGTAGCAACCTGGTCAGCCGAGGATCGAACTGGTGCTGCAGAGGCTGCGGATTGCTTCATAGTGCGGTGCTTAGCTGCTTGAGCCACCAGGGAGGCCCTGTAGGCACCTTCTTATGTTTGAGAATTAATGAAGCTGTGATAGTTATCTACAAAAACACAAGGAAAAACAAAAGGGACCAGAACCTGAATAATAGTTCACACACCAGGAGGGCAAGAGCAGGAAGGAAAGGCAGAGCCCTTAAAAGCTGTGGATATAGAACAATACGTTAAGTCCCAAGTCAAGGATGAACTCTGTGATTTAGGAAAAGTTACTCAACTGTTTTTATTTCTTAACTGTAAAAAAAAATATTTACAAAGAATTGAATGAGACATTGTATGTAAAGGGCTTACCATACCCCTAGCACATCAATAAGTGGAGCCATTATTACCATAAAAACAACTAACTGTGTCCAAACAAAAAGGACAATTTGGCACTATCCACTGTGTGAAACAACCGCAGTGGGATTTCGAGGCAAGGAAACAGCAGCAAGTTCAAAGGGTTGAGGAAATAATTGTGCTGGTCCTGGGGAATGCAGAAGCTCAGCAACAAGAAAGTCAAGCTTGCCCAAAATGAATTCCCAAGGCAGGCACATTCATCGGAAGGGGCTCTCCATAGGTGGAAGGATTATTGCACAAGTATTAACTGAAACCAAGTCACATTCCCATGTGTATTAAAAAGAGAAAAACAGATCCTTGGAGGCTAATAATTAATGTACCTATTGTTTCTTCAGTGCAGGACAGGTTGACCAGTCCACTTGCACAAGCTCGTATTCCCTAACCTTAGTTTATAGGTTGCTAACATTTCTCTCATTGTTTGCATAAGGATAAAATAACCCTCATGTGATGATTTCGAAATCTTTTCTTAGCAATAAGTAACTCAAAAGACATCACTGGGGCTCCTGAGTCTGCTTGCAGTGATTACTTTGTAACTTGGGACAATTCAAGTTCCATTTGCACCCCCCTCTTCCATACTCTTCCTTGTCCTATTCTCCTATATAAAGTATAACTCTACTAACAACAAGCAACAATTTGAGAATTTTTCTCCTGCTTTCTTGAATAATGCCTTCTGGATTTTTTTTTCCTGCTTGTAGCACCAGTGCTCCAATGAGTCTAATATAACTGCATTAAACACATGAACCCAATTTTGTAACTTCTGTAATAAGACTAGGTGCCAGCATCAGATGAACTGAGACAAGGGTCTGGGGACTGAGAAAGCCTTTAAGGCGTAGAACAAATGGAGAACTGTTTCTAAGCAGGGTCTGGCCAAGAATGGGATTACTACTGAGAGCTGAGTTATCAACCCAGTGCAGGCTCGTTGAATTCCACCTGCTAAGCCTTTTCAATGGTTCTCCTCCCAACTTCAGCCCCAGTATTTAGTAGAAAGAAAATAGTGAAACTGTCTGTATTTTGCAATAACAACTTACTAAGAGAAAAAAGCATCAGTACACACAAAAGCATACTTACTGTGTTTGTAAGTCTCTAAGGATCTCCTGAAATGTTTTGCAAAACTTAGGAAGAATATGAGCATTATTCTGAAAATAGGCTCTGTGGTCTAGCAAGATAAAGGATCAATGCTTTGAATAAATGATCAGGAAAAATAAAAAGACAAAACCAGCAGTCAAACTGTAAATTGGAGACATTCATCAGGGGAGGGGGAGGGATCAAAACAGGGGAGGGAAGAGCATAAGGGACTGTGGTGATGGTACATGGGTGAATTGGTGGTGGGGATTCTATGGGGACTTCACCTGAGAGGAGAATTCAAACATTGTACAAAAATGAACAAGGATGTAAAAATGCATAAATAAAAACATGATAAATTAATTAAAAAATAAATAATTTTTAAATGTCCACAATCTGAAAACAGAGCTGTGAGGTTTGGGGCATGACCTGCTTCGCTGGCTGGCACAAGGTCCATAGCACCTGGAGGCTGAGAAGCAGTGATTCCCCTCCCAGCTGCCCCAGTTTGTGCAGGGAGTAGCCTGTGTGCATCACTGCGAAAGAGGCAGCAGGTATGAGAGTTTCCTGCCTACCACCTTCACATGCTACCTGCTGGCAGCCAATTCCTGGCACAAGCTGGGTTTGAGTGCTGAAGCCCTTAAGTTTCCTGTGGCAGCAGTGGGAGTTTCCCATGGGCCACTCTCTTCTGCTGCCTCTGTGCAGCACTCAGGCTGTCCTGCAGAACAAGAAAGAAGAATCAGCAGCTGACTGCTGAAGAAAGTACATGCAACAGTTGACCTCCAAAGAAAGAAAAGAAATCAAAGACCTTTGCAGAGACTAGGCTACTGCACCTGCCTCTGCCAGGACTCTGATATCACCTGAATGGAACACCACAGGCCTCCATCTGAGGCCTCAAAGAGCTGTTTGTTACTGGTGTGGGCCAACAATTCACAAAGAGCTGTTAACACTGGTGTTTCTGACATCACCTCTTGGTAACAACTGGTGACCAGTGCTACTGGCCAGTGCCGTCCAGCACTGCTGACAGGTGACCAGCACTGTGTATCTGATTCACATCTAAGAGCTGTCCCCTGCTCCCCATCATCTGGTGCTGCTTCCCAATGCTGTTGTCTCTGTTGCTTTCTGGTCCAGGATCAGGTGCTGTCCCACTCGGCCTTCAGACTGATGCTGTGAGCTGCAGTGGTGTCATCTTAGTGGCCCCACCTGTGAGCACCTTCAGCTGCCACCATGACTGGGATCTTAGCTCACTGCTTGCCAATGTGCCATGAGCTCCAGGCCCAAATTGATGGGACAGCACCATATTGAAGGAGTGGCCTTTTGTTTGGAACTTCTAGACTCTGGACACTATCTGGGGTGAGATATCCTGTCACTTGTTGCCTTAGAAACTCTTTATTTCCATGTTTATTAAATAAATCCCATCATTTTGCTCCCCAAGCCTGAGAAGTCTTGCATCATGCACCCAAGGTGAAGAACCCACAGACAGAGACTTGTTCTCTGCCTTAGCACTGTTCTTTAATCTTGTGTAGTGCTGCTATAACCCTTTTTAAAAAGTGCCCCTGTTGGGCCTCCACTGGTGGTGCAGCATTTGAGCGCTGGGTTGCGGGGCTGCCTGCAGCCTCTGCAGCGCAGGTTCAATCCCTGGCCACAGGGCGAGGGTCCCACATGGCGCACAGACCTCTCCTGCTGCCCGCTGCTCCTCTCAGCAGTATACTTCGTCAGTCTGTCTGTTCTGTTCCCTGCTCTGGCTCTGGTGAATTCTCTCACTCTCCCATGCTTCTGACTGTACCCAGTGCTTGTGGAAATAAATAAATAAATCTTTAAAAAATAATAATAATTAAATAAACAAACAAATAAATAAATAAATAAATAGAATGTGCCCCTGTTTTCCTTTATCTTGATGAAATGTTTTATGATGGTGTGTTCAGCTGTGGCAGAATTTTTTCACATACTAGGGTCTCTCATTATCATTATAGCTTTCTTTTTGCTCCCTTCTATTTAAGAATTCATCTAATGTCTGGTTCACTAACAGGTTCCATTTTTTAGTATAAATCATGGCGATATATTTAGTTTTATTATATTTTTCAAATTCTATCAGTAGGTTCCTACTGGATAGGAGCTGTTACACAATGCGCTGAGTCTCATCCTGAAGCTGAGGGGCTTCTCTTGTTGATTCAATCTTCCGTCACTTCCTTGGTCTCATATATCTTTTCTTACTCTTCTTGATTCTTCAAACTTCAGCTTAAAGTCCATAATTCTCTGGACGTTTCTTAGATAACTTTAGCTCTCAGAATTCTCTCTATTCTTTAATGTCTATATTATTCATTTGGTGCCAGGAAAAGAAGTTTAAGGGGGAATGCGCGTTAATAGTACAGGCTTCCTCTGCCTCAGCATTATGGACCGTTTGGGCCAGATCATTTGTCATTGGGGTGTGCTTCCCTCCGTAATCCAATCTCTGCAAAGACTGCCAAATGTCTCCCAAGGGACATAAGTCCCCTCTGATTGAGAACCACGGTTGAAGTCCGCGCCCCACATATCAGGTGATATGCTGGACTGGACATATTTCATTCATGGTCATGCCTTATCTATGACCTTCCTACTTAATTTTCTTTACTTTTTACTCACTTAGTTTTAGCTTACTTTGTACCAAATTTTTACATTTGTAAAGCACATTGAACAGTTTTTTGTTTTTGTTTTTTTACAAAACAAGTAAGATGTAAACAGTCATTGCTTCTTTTAAACTACAACCCTTGAGGGCCTCCCTGGTGGCACAGCGGTTGAGTGCTGGGTTGTGAGGCTGCCCACAGCCTCTACAGCACCGGTTCGACCCCCTGGCTGCTGGGTGAGGGTCCCACATGGCACGCGGACCTCTCCTGCTCCCCGCTGCTCCCCTCAGCAGTGTACTTTGTCAGTCTGCCTGTTCTTCTCCCCGCTCTGGTTCTGGTGAATTCTCTCACCCTCCTGCACTTCTGACTGTACCCAGTGCTTGTATAAATAAATAAATAAATCTTAAAAATAAAAATAAACTACAACCCTTGGATAAGAAGAGGTCACTGAAGAGTAGACAACTTAGTTTAATAAGTGGACTAAGTGCAATGACAAGCAATGGAGAAATCAAGATTCAAATCAGAATTTCAAAATCCATGATTGTTTATTTCCAAAGCCCATGCTTACTTTCAGGGCACAGTACTATTTTGTTTACTTTCTTTCTAAAGTTGTTTCTCAACTGAATTTTAACTGAAGACATGAGAGTGTGTCTATTATCTCTAGAGAATATTGTACATTTCTTATGATGGTGTAGAAATAATTCATTGAAAGGAAAAATGGGCTTTTCTTTTAGTTTTCCAAAAATCCCACAAAGGAGAATGGGGAGGGGGGAAATACAAATCTGATACTAAAAGCTTTCATTTTTCTATCATTTTCTTTAAAATACACTGAAACAATTTAATACTTGTGAAGGCTCAAGAAATACATTACAGAGCAGATCAGATGATCTCAATGATTACTTTAAAGCACAATCTAAGCTTCATGGTGTTCCCTTTATTTCCTTGGGGGAAAGTTATTTTCTCCAACTTATTTCTTTTCAGTTGATCGCTAGATTTCAAGCTCTTTAGACCTTTTGCATTAGAGGAAATGACAAATCTCTGCTCCCCCCCGACTCCGTCTTCCAATTTGGGAATTTTGGACTTTATCACACTATTTTCCCATTTAAATAACTATAGTATTTTCTCTAAGATAGAAGGTTCAAAATCAAAGAATTGCATCAGCAATATGTCCTCAAAATTGGAAGAGAATGGGTTAAATTTTTCATGTCTACTAACCATTAAAATGCAGTTGAAGTAAACAGTTTGATAAATGGACTTCTGAAAGGAAAAGGGAAGACACTGACAAAGGAATGTGTTGAATTTTCTGTTCAAGGGCTGGTTTATCTTCTGCAATTATCATTTGTGTCATCTTGAGGACACTGTCTAGCAAAATCTGAAGGTCGGCTGAAGTTTAAAATATTTTAGAGTCCAAGAAAGCTCTATTTTTTTTTTCTTAGATTTTCAAGAAAACTTATACTTTCAGTCAAAGCTACAGTTGAATGAGTTCACTATTTTATTGCTAATGAAGCAAAGTCCCAGTTGCCAAATACCCATCACCAACACAATTCCAATTTCACTCATTCTCAGTAGAGCAGAAGATCTGATGCCCAAAGCTCTCCAATCTTGGTAATTAAGTTATTTACTTGTTAAAAAACAAAATTTATCGTAATAAATTATCAATCTAATTGATTTTATTAAAGGAATCACAAGTGAGTCTGACAGCATCCTATCTAGCAAGTATAAAGGGATTGCATGGAGCTTACACAAAATGGAAGGATCATATAATCAGAAAATTCAGTGTGGGGCCAAGGGAGCTCAGTTATTAACAATGGAAAGGAAGATTGTTTCATACAAAGTCACTACCCATGGGTAAAGGCAGAGGGTTTCTTATCACAATTATCTTACTAATGCTAATCATAAAACTCCGGATTGATTGGATTGGTTTAGATTCCACTTTGGGGAGTCAGGAATTAGGTCACGGTGTGGTCCTGCATGAACAACTTCATTTTGGGCCTGCTGTATTTGTGTGTATCTGTGTACATTTTAAATCATAAAACAAAACAAAACAAAACAAAAAACAAAAAACTAGATTTCAGAAATTTAACTGCAATTTCACAATATTTAGAGGAAAACTGTCCAATTAAAACTTTTAAATCATCACACATGGCTTGGAACTTAGACCACTTGTAACCAGTTTTGAAAACTAGGGTTTCTGAGAGATAGAATCTTAGAAAATATTTTATAGAAGAATGTGAAATTATTTGTCCTTACAACACTTAGAATTCTTTCTCAGCAGTTACGCTAAAAACTCTGCAGTCTAGAAGTGTTTTCATTTGCTAGAACTCTGACATTGACAAGAAATATGAAACATTTTTTTCTATTTTTTTTTTTATTTTTTTGCATCATTGCTCATTTTCAAACAATATTTGCTTCCCCCACCCCCTCAGGTGTAGTCCCCATAGAGTTTCCTTCCCCAATGCACCCATGCACCATCACCTCAGTCCCCTGTGCTCCTCCCTCCTTCCCTCTGATCCCTCTCCCTCCTCCTCCCCTGCAGGATGGCTCTGATTTATAATTGTCTGTTTTTGCTTTGCTGTGTTTTGTACTGTTGTTATTTTTTTTTTTGCACTGATCTTTTATTTGGGTTTCACTTATAGCAGGAATATAGGGGAAACAAAGAAATATGAAACATTTTAGAATCATTTGAATCTGAATAACTAAAACAGAATCTGGAGTCTGTTAAGGGTTGGGTACCAGACAGGTCCAGGTAGATCCAGGCATGCTCAGATATATCCACCTCCAGGAAGACACTGAAACAAAGTTAGTCACCACAGACACCCAGGATTGAGGCTTGACTCCTTCACAAACTCTTCCCCACAAAAAACTGCCCTGACTGAAAACCAGATTCGTATAAAATGGATCTGAGTGTGAATGAGCCCACCTTTTTGTGTACATAAGTGCACTCCACCGTAGGAAACCGGGGCACAAAACTTGTGTGTTTCTTGGGTCTGTGTTCCCATGCTGCATTTCTAATAAAATAGCAAATAAATGCTTATATTATGCTAAAGCCAGTTCTCACTCATACTGAGATTACATCATATGTCACTTCACCTCTCTAAATAAACCCATTTCTAGTTTAATAAGAGGTAGACCAGATAACCTAACATTACTGTTATGTGAATCTTATTAGGATTCACATCCATCTCCTACTGGGAAAGTCTAATAGGAAAACCAAATTGTTAGAAATTCAGATGAACCATCTTTATCTCTTCATAGCTGCAGTGACTTTTCTGTCAGTCGGGGCCTATTTTTCATAACTTCTTTAACCTTCAAAATTCATTGGCTGGGGACTCTCTGGTGGCTCAAGAGATTAGCACCACACTATGAAGCAATCCTGTAGACTCTGCAGCACGAGTTTGATCCCTGGCCGACCAGAGAGCAACATGCAAGATGCAGCAGACCTCTCCTGCCTCGCCCACTGCTCCCCTCAGCAGTGTATTTCAGTCAGTCTGCCTGTTCTGCTCCCCACCCTGTCTCTGGTGAATCCTCTCACCCCTCACACCTCTGACCTGTACCCCAGCTCTTGTATGCATAAATAAATCTTTAAAAAAATTCATTGGCTGTCACTCTCTTGCTCTTTTCACCACACAGAAAGTACAATGTTGTAGGGACATAAAAACCACCATACCAAAAAATCAGTCACCTCCTTAATTTACGGTTTAAATTTGTAGGTTTTCTTTGAAATAGTGTTCCTCTGCAGGTTCTTTTCTCTCCTAAAAATATCTTAAAGCCCTTCCACTATCATCTCATAGTAAAGTAGAGCTTGTTGGTCAACACTGAGTATTAGCTTCTTCTGAAACAGTGCTGTTGAGGGGTGATGGCATCATAAGGACAGAGGTTGGTGGGGGAAACTGGTCACTATATGGTCTCATCCAGGCACACAATTACAAAACCACTCAGACCCAGAGAACAATAAAAATGGGATTTATTTAACAAATGGAGAAAACAAGGACACCTCAAGGCCACATGTGGCCAGTTACCTCACCCCAGATAGTGTCCACATGTTCAAAAGTCCTAAAAAAAGACTTCTCATCCAAGATGGTGCTTCCCCATCAAAAGAGCCTGGAGCTCCTGACACACCAGCAGTGAGGAAGAGCCAACTCACCACAGCTGGAGGTGCTCACAGGTGAGGTCACTGAGATGATGCCACAGCAGCCCACTGCAACTGATTGAAGGGCAGATGGACAGCATCCTGTCACTCCAGGACCAGACAGAAATGGAGGCACTGGGGGACAGTGCTGGACAATTAACTCTTAGAGGTGACTTGGACATAGAATGCTGGTTACCCATCAACAGTGCTGGGCAGGGCAGAGGCCAGCTTGGGACTCATGAGTCTGAACCTCTCCCTTCTGAGGCCAGGAGGCAGAAGCCACAGTCTCTTCTTTCCTCAGAGGCCAGTAACAGTCCTTCTCAGAGTCAGTAGGTATGAGCCTGAGAGAGTCCAGTCTGAGCAAGTCCCAAGCTGGCCTCTGCCCTGCCCCGTATTCTCTCCCACGGTCCCCCACCTACAAGCCTGATTGGACCATCTTCGATGGGGAGGCCGATTGGACCACAGCACCCACCAGCTCATAGCTTGCCCCTGATTGGCCCATTCTGTGATCCAGGCACCAAAACCAAATGCCTCTTTAATGCTGCCATTTTCACTGCTCCTGGAGCAGGCGGGTTGGGAACAGGGCGCAGCTCTGGGGCCTGGAGTGTGAGTTTCCTGTTTCACTTCTATATAGAAAATTAGTGATTTAGGTATTTTCCCCCTAAGTTCTATGAAACAATCCTGCCGGCTACACAATTTATTAGCCACTAAGCAATTTTGCCTTAAAAATATATGAAATAACTGTTTGATAGTTTGAAGTTTGATTTCAATTGACAAAGAACACCCATTCTAATTTTATATACATTTTAATTCTCATAATGGTTTATACAACTATTAGTAGACATGGTCTTAAAATAGTGTACAATAACAGCTTCATATTTGGACTTGACAGAAAATACAGTGATAACACAACTTACCGGAAGTGTGGAATAAAAGTGTAAAACCAGATTGTAAACTATAGTATTATGTGTGTGTGTGTGTACATATCAGTTTACACATCCTTCAGTGAGCAGTCATCCATTTGAAAAAAGGACACCTGCCCTCCCCCCACCCAGGCTCTGGTGTGTGGCCCCCGAGTACTGCTTGCAAGCACTACGAGCAGCAGCGGTGGTGGGCATTTCACTGGCTGCCGCTAGTGACCCACGGGGGCTCAGGCTGCAGGCACAAGCCAGCAGTGATTCCCTTACCATACTGTCCCAGGGCATGAAACCCCTGGTTCAGGGTTGTAGGGAGGAAAGTGGGGCCCCACCCACCAGGCTGGCTCCCGTGCTATAGCTCCCTCCAGCAGGGGCAGTAGAGAGGCCCAAGTTTTGGTGCCTGGATCACAGAATGGGCCAATCAGGGGCAAGCTATGAGCTGGTGGGTGCTGTGGTCCAATCGGCCTCCCCATCGAAGATGGTCCAATCAGGCTTGTAGGTGGGGGACCGTGGGAGAGAATACGGGGCAGGGCAGAGGCCAGCTTGGGACTTGCTCAGACTGGACTCTCTCAGGCTCACACCTACTGACTCTGAAAAGGACTGTTACTGGCCTCTGAGGAAAGAAGAGACTGTGGCTTCTGCCTCCTGGCCTCAGAAGGGAGAGGTTCAGACTCTCAGACGCTCTCACCGACGCAGTTCCTGGCCTCCAAAAGAGAAGGAAGCGGCATTCAGCAGTTGACTTTCTAAAGAGAGAAGCCAAAAAGCTGTGCAGATAAGCCAAAGGGCTTTGTAGTACTTGGCTGGCTGCACCTGCCTCTGGCCTCCTCTTACATTGTTTGACAGGTGCACCCAAGGCCCCGGGCCTGGTGTCTCAAAACTTGTTTGTTGTTGGTGTGGGCCAACAACTCACAAAGAACTGTAATGCTTGTACCAGGTAACAAGCACTACTGGCCAGTGCTGCCCAGCTCTGTTGATGGGTAACCAGCATTCTGTGTCCAGGTCACCTCTAAGAGTTGCTACTTGTCCAGCACTGCCCCCCAGTGCCTCTGCCTCCATTGCTGTCTGGTCCCATGGAGGATGTTGTCCATCTGACCTGTGGTGGATGCTGAGGCATCATCTCAGTGACCTCACCTGTGAGCACCTCCAGCTGTGGTGAGTTGGATCATACCCACTGTTGGTGTATCAGGAGCTCCAGGCCCTGTTGATGGGGAAGCACCATCTTGAATGAGAGGTCTTTTTTAGGAATTTTGGACATGTGGACACTATCTGGGGTGAGGTAACTGGCCACATGTGGCCTTGGGGTGTCCTTGTTTTCTCCATTTGTTAAATAAATCCCATTTTTGTTGTTCTCTGGACCTGAGTAGTCTTGTAATTGTGCACATGGATGAGACCACATAGTGACCTGTTTCCCCTACCAATCTCTGTCCTTCTGGTGCCCCTTTGAGCCCTGTTTCATCATTGGCCCTGACACTGATCAAAACCAAAAAGTTTACAAAGCTATGAAAAATACAAGAGGTGGCTAGTTATTCACACTCGTCTTTGAGAACATTAATTATCAATTCATTAGCTAATTTGGATGCACAACTGTTCTTCTCTGTCATCTTTATTGAATTCATCACACAGTATTACAAGTTGAAAACAAGAAAGAACAATCAAACTTCTCATAGCCCCAAAAAATATACAAGGGGAGAACTGATTATGTAATCTTGCTGAATATGTTTTGTGAAAATAATTTGCTATTCGATAGTGGAGAATTAATTTTTGTTTCATTATGTCCTTTAATGTCATTATTTTTATGGCTTTATCTTTTTTATGACAAAATTGCATATGGCCAATTAATTATGTGGTGAAAATGCCTGCATTGAAGAATTTACAAGTAACCTACCAAATATGAAAATATTTTATCACAATTTAATTTCAGAAAAAGGTGACTTGAATAATTATTTATAAATATCTTACCAGGTTCCAAGAATTTATCATTCTATACACTTCATAGATAGGAAGGCAGTTAGCCCCTTGGAACTCTGTGAAGTAGGAACACTTGTCCTTTATGATTAAAATCTATTCAATTCCCAAATTTAGTAGTTAGAGGTTAGGGTTCAGGAGACAAGTATGGATGACCGGAGAAACTTTGTTATACAAGTTACCTTAGTTTCACTTTCTTGGGATGGTGAAATTGGTGAGCTGAAATAGAGTAAATAAAGTCTTATAAAAGTGCAAATTCATTTGATTCCTTTGTTGCAATAGCAAGGGTGAGTTCAGGGAAGTAAGGCAAGGTGAGTTCAGGCAGGTAAGATACCTGTCTCCATTGTACATATAGGGAGACTGAATCACAAGAAGGTGAAGGAAACTGCCTACATTTTCATGACTGATAAGCAGCAGGGTCAGAGAGCTAGACTTCCCAGCTAAACTTTATTTTCTTTTGTGAATGGCGGTTTCATTTATGCATAGAATCACTGCTGTTTTTTCAGGAATGACTTTGTGGAGGTTAGCCAGGGTTCCCATCTCATTTTTTCCAGAACTCAATTTGTCAACAAACTTTGATTATATGTTCTATTAGCACCAATCTAAGCCATGCTTTAGATAATAACAACTTGCTTTTTATATAACTTAACAATTTAATCCCCAGACTTTAGTCACTCTTTAGTGAATTGTGCAACTGTGGATGAAGTAATGATGTATCATGTAGAAACTGGAAAAGCAGACTCTCCCAGTAGAAACATGCAGGTTGAACTTGAGCTCTTATTCTAAGCAATCTTCTAACAATCTCTGAAAATGTATGCCCTCCTCAAACCTTTCTTTACTCTTCACTAATCATGCATATGAGAACTGCTTCCCAGTGTCGGTTAGAATCACACCTACATTAAGGCTTTCCGTATTTCCTAAAGTGTTTAGTGAATGATATCAGCAATGATGTTCTTTCAGAAAATCTCATTTGTCAACAAGCTTTGATTATATGTTCTATTAGCACCAATCGAAACCATGTTTTAGAAAATAACAACTTGCTATTTGTATAACTTAACAGTTTAATCCCCGGACTTTAGTCACTCTTTAGTGAATTGTGCAACTGTGGATGAAATAAGGCCAGATAAGGCTCTCCTGAAATGGTGCAGACGCTGAGGTGCTTTGTGTGGTCATGACTTGCTTTCACATGTCAACCTGTTTGCCTGCCCAGGTAGAAAAGTATAAGCTCATGCTTATATGCTAAATAAACTCTTATCTGTTAGGTTACTGACAGGAAATATTTTTATGAATTTGAGTAAAAAAATAAATTCATGTCTGATTTCAGAGCTTAATGACACTTTTACATAGCAACTAGTTCAGGCATAAAGTAGGAATGAAATTATTTTCAATCATCTACAGTAACAAAATAGATTTTTTGGAGGTCTTCCAGGTGATAAGGGACTTGGATAAACCTGCTATTCCTGTTGTCAATTTTTTGGTCACTATGTGGTGAAAAGGTCAAAGGAATGTAGACGCTTTCCAGTAGGCCTAAGGAGCCACACCTTAAATGTAGGGAAACTCTTAGGGCACCACTTCAGTTCATGTAAACTGTCATAGTGAATTGCAATACAAATAAGTTCATTAGGTTTAAGACAAAGCCCTGAGACTTAACATGTTAAAGTAAAAATTCCCAAGTATACACCTAGAGTTTATGATGATTATGGAAAGGCTGATAGAGAAAGTGCTGAGGTTAATTGTCTTAAGACACTGAAGGAGAACTATATAAGATCGATTCTAATAGTCTGTTACTCGTTAGTTATACATCTGGACAAATCATTGGCCTTCCTAACTTCTAGTCTCATTTTCTTTGCAAAGAAATGTTAGATTGCATGATTGTTAGGGGAGGTACAATGTTCCCTGTCCCCACTTAGATGCACGCCACCTTGGGCTGGCTACTGGGACTTAGGTGTTGACTGAGCAGCCAGGTAAAGCTATGCAATGTGGAAGAGAGGTCAGCTTAAAAAGGGCTCTTCCTAGTCCAGTTTTCAGTTTCACCTGTGGACTTGGGGAACATGGAAGGAGATGCATGAGAGAGACATGTGGGTGACAACACATGGGGAGGCTGTCCTTACCAGAGGCAATGGCCCCATTATCTTGATTTTTTTAAAGATTTATTTATTTATGAATACAAGAGCTGGGGGAGACGGGGGTGAGAGGATCCACCAGAGATAGAGTGGGGAACAGAACAGGCAGACTGTCCAAAATACACTGCTGAGAGGAGCAGCAAGGAGACAGGAGAGGTCTGCTGCGCCATGTGGCTTACTCCCTGGCCGGCTGGGGATTGAACTCATGCTGCAGAGGCTGTGGATTTGCTTCATAGTGCGGTGACTAACCCCTTGCACCATCAGGGAGGCCCCATTATCTTGATTTGTACCATTATTTTGCTCCTTCTGTCCCACATCTGTCTGGCTGTGGTTTCCCACCAAAGCAAGATGGTTTTGCTTAACTATGGAATATAAATTCACAAAAAATGTATTGGTAAAATACAGGAAAAAACAGACCTAAGACTTAGTGAAACATGTACTAGTTACAGTGGGGATGGGAGGAGGAAGGAGAGGGCTGGGGAAAGTGACAGGACATTGGTATGGGGGTTTGGTGGAGCGTGAGTAAATCACGAGCATGTATTGCACATATGGAGAAGTAACAATGTAACCCTAAAATAAAATAGACCTTTACACAACTGACAAATTTAATAAAAAAGTTTTTAAATACATATCATCTAAACATTTATTAAAAACTTTAAAAAAATTTAATCATCATAGTTTGTGATTTATACAATTCAAAATTAAGTCTGTGTTTTCAGATACATTTTAAAAATATAGCATCTGTTTGAATTACGAATTAGCAAGATCCATTCCTGTGTTGCTCACCCTCACCATCATCTGTAAAAACTTTACCTGACTACTTAGAAAAAGTAGGCCAGTGGTTGATGGGAAGGTATATTTAAATGAAAGGCAGTTTTAATTTTAAGGCAAAAATCTTCATAGGAATCTGTGCATAATCTTCTGAAATTGCTGCTGTAGAAGTCTCAAATCTGTGAATAAATCAATCCCTTTTCATGACTGATGGCTGTCAGTACAAAGGTATTACAGATACACCCTATAATTTAGGAATTGGCATGGCTGCCATCCCTATGCTCTCAATTGCACACTCATCAGTTCCTCTGCGGATCCGGAAGAAACCACCCTCACCCCAGCTGGTGCCCCAGCTGTTTTTAACAGTCCAGTAGTCCAGCCCAGAGGCTTCATCAGTGCCATAGCCCACCAGCAGGACAGCATGATTTGTTAGCTCAAAGGGATTGAAAGGGTCTCTCAGTCCAGTGTGGTGGTAGATTCCCTTGCGGTAGTGGAGGAAGTCATCATAGACTTCAAAAGCTACTGCAAAGGGCCCATGACGGACCAGCTCAAGCTTCATCAGCTGTTCATTGCAGCCCCCATAGAAATCCCCCACATAGTGGTACTCGGAGGAGTAATATCTGATGCAGTCTTCCCTCGGTGTGCATGGTGAATCAGTGCCTGTGTAGGGGAAGCAGGACTCCTCCACCAGCCCAAAATCTTGGGCATATTTCCCTGCGATGAGGTATGGGAAGCCACCTTCACAGCCTGAGGACAAATATCACGCAGTTATCATTCACTATTACAAAGGGGCACAGGAGAAATTGTCTCATTTCGTATTTTTTCTACTCCATTAATTCTCTATGTTACCCCCAGAAGCTGTTCTTAGCTTCAGTGCTACTTCATTCATCCAGCTCTTTGCCTCTAAGCTAACCAGTCTCTCATTACCATCTATTTAACAGATCTTTATGTCGCCCCTGATGTGGAAAGCTAACTGGGGAGGCTTGAATACCTCACTGTGTAGGTTGAAATCCAAAACTTTGTGAAAAATTTAAATTTTCTGTGCTTCTATTCACATATCTATCAAATATAGATATCCAACAGTAATTTTCCTTATAGAATCAAATTAGTTACTTAATATAAAAACAATACAAGTTCCCTATGATTGCCATTACTAAGTAGCCAGACAGCTCACTGTGCCTCTTCCTATGGAAGTGCTGACCGCCTCCTGCCAGGGCCTCCCCCCTTAAAGCACAAGCCCTATTATACACATAAACTTACTCTTAACTACTCTTTTTTAAAGACTTTTATATATTTTTGCATAGACAAACTGGGGTATAGGCCATGGGTTTGGGGCGGAATGAGAGGATTCACCAGAGACAGAGTGAGAAGCAGAACAGGTGGATCCACTGAAATCCACTGCTGAAGGGAGCAGCAGAGAGACAGGAGAGGTCTGCTGCGCCATGTAGGGCAGCTCCCTGCCTGGGGATCAAACTCAGGCTGTAGCAGTGATGGCGCTGAGACTTAATGTGGAGGCCACCAGGAGGCCCCTCCCTCTTCACTACTCTTATAATTAATTTCTATTCTCCTCACTTAACTGTAGACTTCATGAGGGTATCAACTGTCTTGGTATATTTCCTGGGCTAGTAGTCACAATTTCACTGCTTAGTAAGAATTTCAGAAAGAATAATTAGCTCACAGACCAATAATCTTTCCCAGCACATTCACTGATAAGCCAAGAAATTCCAGTGGCCAAATCTGGGCTTATCAGGAAAAAACTTCAAAATGGGAATTTCTGGGCCTCCCCTGGTGGTACAGGCGGCTGAGCACTGCACTGTGAAGCTGTCCGCTGCCTCTGCAGCACGGGTTAGATCCTGGCCGGCCAGGGAGAATCCCACATGGTGCAGCAAACCTCTCCTGTCACGCCCGCTGCTTCCCTCAGCAGTGTATTTCAGTCAGTCTGCCTGTTCTGTTCCCTGCTCTGTCTCTGGTGAATCCTCTTACCCTCCCACGCATCTGGCCTGTACTCTGGTTCTTGTATGCATGAATAAATAAATATATTTTTTTAAAGGGACTTTCTCACTGAATCAACTACAGCGTATATTATATGCCCTGTTCTAAAGGCCTAAGTACAGAAATTAAAAAAAAAAAAATTCCTGGAGACATTAGTATGGTTTTTATAAGAATAGGTTTGGAGTGAGACCTTACCTGGAACTGAAACTAGAATACTTTGAAGCTCTGTGACCTTCAAAACATTGTAGAGCATCTGCATGTATGGTCTGTCTAGCAAGAAGGATAAGGTCTGTACTTGCCAGGGTTTTGAGTCTGTAAAGAGGCACCTAAGAGCCAGTGCTCAATCTGTATATAGCAACTACAGACTTACAATTGGGTGATACAGTGAATGCCATGAGAAAGCATCCAGTCATAAGTGATAGGGTCAGAAATTCACCCAGGTTTTGTGACTGCAAGTATCGCCCTCTCTCTACTACATATCCTTTTGTCTCTGCTAACAAAGGCCAACTATGCTGAGGCAAATAGTACCTGAAATATAACACTCACCTTGCGCATACTGGCTGCAAGACACAACCTCCTGAGGACTTAAGATTGGGGTCTGAGAATTGTTGGTTAGGATTCGGATTCTTGCTTCCAGCATACCCATGGAAGCGAAGGAGTAGCAGCTTCCACAAGATTCTGGTAACCAAAAAGAAAATTACATAACCCAAAAGAACTTAGAAGCACTCATGCACACACACACAAAATAAATCTTAGACTATCCTACTTGACTCAGATACACTGACATATAGTAAGTGTGGCTGCTGTTCATAAGGATCAGCACAACACAGAAAATTCAGTCAACAAACACTATCGACCTTACAGGCAATCGTCAAAAGGCAAACATGCTATGTGGGGCTTTCCTTGAGAATATTTTAGAGAAAAAAAAAAAAAAAAAAGAGGAAAACTCATAACTTCTGCAAAACACTTGACAACATTCTTGATACTGGAGAATGGATTTTTGTCTGCAACATTTTGAGTCAGCAGACTGAGTGAAAATTCTGGAGGGACACATTATGAACTGGACTTTTTTTTTAAGGCAGTGTATCTATCTATCTATCTATCTATCTATCTATCTATCTATCTATCTATCTATTTATTTATTTATGCCAGAGCGGGGAACAGAACAGGGAGACTGACGAAGTACACTGCTGAGGGGAGCAGCGGGTGGCAGGCGAGGTCTGCGCACCATGTGAGACCCTCGCCAGCGGCCGGGGATCAAACCAGTGCTGCAGAGTCTGCGGGCAGCTTCGCAGCCCAGTGCTCAACCGCTGTGCAACCAGGGGAGGCCCTGAACAGATTTTTTAAATACCTGGATGCTCTTAGCAAGAACAACATAAATTTACTTAGGAACTATATGCTAGACATTTATTTGTTATCTCAAGAGATGGAAAATGTTATATTATGATATAATCTGAACAATATTTTCTCTTCAAAATGTATTCATAAAAAGTACAGAGAAGTGTGTGTAAGATTGTGTGCAACGAAACCGGGACTTTGAACTGTTACAATTATAGAAAGATAAGAACATAATTTTTATCTGTATTATTATTTAGACTCTCTCAACTCTGCCACTGATACAAATTCTATATGGAGATATGCTTATGACAAATTCAAGATATTGGTATTAAATGAGGTTACACAAAATTAATATGGTCTTCAGTTTACTAATATATTAGTTTCAAAGTTATTTGAATGGTAAGCATCCCTTATGTATAGAAAATAATATTTATGAGCAGACAATACAATTAAAAAACTCATTCCTCATAAAGCAAACCCTGCTTTTGTTCTCATTAATAAATATGAATTTAGTAAGTTAGTAACTGCCTTCCATAGAGAGAAAATCATTCAAAAGAACATTATGCATTTAAACTCTTATCAAGGGCACCCTATTGGCCTACTTTGGGGAACTGTGGATTCAAGTCCTCAATGCAAGGAGGCTTCAGGATCCTCTTGGGTCAGTTTGTACCATCCTCAAGTCTATCTGAATTTCTTACACTGTTTTCTTCAGAATAAACTGAATTTCCTAAAGTGTTCACATATTTTTTTTTTTTTAAATCTGGTGTCTTATGCAATGAAGGAACTCAAGTGCACGTTTGTAGAAAGAAGAATCAAGTTAAAGAAGCGGATATGTATGTACATCCAAGAAAGAAAGTGATTTCAATGGAAACAGCCAAACTTCTAAGTTACAATGGAGGCCGAATCTTAGATCTAAACACCAGTCTTCTCTAAGTTGTGCAACAATACCGCCAGGACCCGAACCTATGGCCTATTAGAGTCCTGCTGCCTCTCAACTGATACTATTTCTGATATTCTACACAATTCTCCCCTTAAACATCTCAGATTTCTCCAAATCATATATTGTTTTTGCTACTGAGGGATCACCTAAATGATAAAGAAAAGAAAAAACTCACTTACGTGCCCACTGATAGAGGATTGGAGAAAGAAAACTTGGTATATTCACACAAAATTCACACAAAGGAATACTATTCAAACATAAGGAAAGACAAAATGTCTCCAATTACAGCAAAATGGAAGGTGAAAGGAATTATGTATAGTAAATCAAGCCAGAATGACAGCGGCAAAGACAAATATTAGACATTTACACAGTGAATGATTCGACCAAACAAGATACTTAGAAAAACTAGAGCACACTAATAAACAAAGTGAAGCTCCTGAGGTAAAGAGAGAGAGGAGGGAGAAAATGACAAAGGGGTGAAAGAATGTTAGCAGGGGTAATAAAAACAAGAAGAGCAACACTTAGAAGGGAGCCTTGGAATTCATCGAGTGTACAACCTACTCACTTGATAAAGTGTGTACTGTATTCGACAAGAAGCAGTGTCCTGTTCAAGGCAGGGGCTGATAGAAAGCAGAGGCTGTGCCTCAGTGGCCCCTAATGTATGACAGTATCCTCTTACTTCATAGGTCTGCATCTACTTTGAAGAAACTTCAGATTTTCTTCCCCTGCCAAGTAGCTACTACAGAGACCAAAATTAACTGGGACATTTTGTTTTCAAAACCATCCAAATAATTTTAACCTTAGGACCCCCTCTTTTAAATGATAGAATGCCAAAGAACTCAAAAAGCCATGGTAAATAGTCAAAAGGCAGTGCTCCTGTCATGAAACCCAGGGCCTTACAATAAACAACATATCCCAAGAGAATCCGAGAACAATTCTATTTTGGCCACCAGCACTGTGGGAAGGGCCATGTGTACAAGGGTTGGAATGTGTTTTGTAAAAGAAATTACGAGAATGAGGAAAGGAGACAGACTTTCTCAAGTCCCCAACTTCTCACAAGCATGTGTCACTTGCCAACATAATTAATGCCTATTTATTTTTTTTAAAGATTTTATTTGTTTATACAAGAACCTGGGTACAGGTCAGAGGCACGGAGGGTAAGAGAATTCACCAGAGGCAGACAGGGTTGCAGAACAGGCAGACTGACTGAAATACACTGCTGAGGGGAGCAGAGGGCGAGACAGGAGAGGTCTGCTGCACCATGTGGGTTTCTCCCTGGCCGGCCACGAATAAAACCCGCGCTGCAGAGGCTGCGGACAGATTCACAGCATGGCACTCAACCCGCTGTGCCACCGGGGAGGCCCTTAATGCCTATTTTAAAAAGGCAAGGCCAAAGTCCAGATCTTTGAAAAACCATGGTCACTTAAGACTACAAGACAATAAAGACCAAGAAGGGGTTCTAGACTCACAGGAGCTCTGCAGAAATTTAATTTCCACAAACTCAGACAGATACTGTGGTTTTCACAAGGGCTAAACTTGTTCAGCTGCATCTTCCAAAAGTGGAAAACACGCAGAACTAGGAAGGAAGAAGTCAGAATTCTTTTCTTTCCCCTCTCCCTCTTGCTTGGCACAGTTGTCAACCTTGAGAAAGTCTCTTGACTCTTTTGGCATTTTTTTTCTTTTATCTTGTGTGTAAGATAAATTGGGTGGAGTGAAAGTCTCTGGCTTCTAGCAGTAATGCCGAGAACAAAATTTAGAATAAGACTTCAGTGAACTAGATTGTGAACATTAGAAAAATATTCTGCATTTCCTCATTAATGTGATCCTGAGAAAAATTCTCCTTCTCTCTTGAGAGACAATAATATATAAAGAAGCATAGCTAGGAGAATAACTAGGAAAGTCTATGTCTTCCAATTTCCTATCTTTGCTCACACTTCAAAGTAAATCCACCTCTAAGCCTGGTGCATAAAGCTGTTTTTATCACGTATAAAGACAAAACCTAATTTGTCCTTCCAATATTTCTTTTTTCATTATTCATGTTTTGGTGTCTGAACAGAAAAAAGTTGTGAATTCCCTTTAACTGTGGCTAATTCTGAATTCTGGATTATGTACAATGTTGATGTTCTTAAAATTTCCAAGTAGGTCAGTTAGCAGGAAGGGAAAAAAAATTCCCAATCTAAAGTGCAGAAAACCAAAAGGAAGTCAAAAGAGGAACCTCCAAGTACATTATTTTCTTAAGTACCTGACAAGATATACAGATGAGGGATCAATGTGAAGTCCCCTGTGGTTAAATTGTCCATGGCTGTACAAAGCATATAACACAAAAGAGTATTGAAACATGGAGACAATGACAGCTTTTACTAAACTACAATAAAATCAGTGTCAAAGAATTAGGCTTTAAGAAAGTCTAATTTCCTTCTCCTGAATTGCTCTTATCACCTGTCAATCATACCTTTGGAAAGTGAATAGAAGTAAATTTTTCTTTTGACCTTTTCCTATGCTCCCAATTAATTTTAAAAACTTCAATTTTACTAAAGGAATATTTTAATGTTTTTCTTGCAGGTCTTGCTAGATGTGTGTCTCTAGGGCAAGAACCATGTCACATTAATGTTTATATTCTTAGTCATTTAAAAAAAATCCAGGGGCCTCTCCTGGTGGCACAAGCAGTTTTGCTCAGTGCTGTGAAGCTTTCCACAGACTCTGCAGTGTGGGTTTGATCCCGGCCAGCCGGCAAGATACCCACATGGCACGGCAGACCTCTCCTGTCTTGCCTGTTGCTCCCCTCAGCAGTGTGTTTCAGTCAGTCTGCCTGTTCTGCTCCCCCGCTCCATCTCTGGTGAATCCTCTCACCCTCCCATACATCTGGCCTGTACCCTGGTTCTTATATGCATGAATAAATAAATCTTTAAAAAAAAATCTGGAAATAACTCAAATGCCCAAAAAGAGATGACTGGATCAAGAAGATGTGGTATATATACACGATGGACTATTACTCAGTAATAAAAATATAAATAAATAAAAAAATTAAAAAAAATTCCAAACACTTGTTAAATGTTCTACAACACTTTACAAAATGGCAGAAGCAATCGTGTCCCATGCCCCCACTAATCAACTTTTGACAGGGATTATCTACTTACTCCTCTCAAATAATCATAGAAAATATGTTTGCTAATATAGTAAATAATATAGTAATATAGTATATTAGTATATTATAGATAATATAGTAAATTTCAATCTCTTAACAATAACCTTTTAATTTCATTTTCCATTCATTTCCCATTCAATGATATTCAAACTTTTCTCATTTCTAAACAAGCTTTGCAAAGATACCCTTCCCAGGAAGGAAAAGGTATGAAAGAATTTTGGGACACACACTTTGCATAGAGCCTAAGAGTCCCAGAATAACCAGTGCAAATGAACAACGGAGAAGAAAGAGAAGAGACTTTCAGGTTCAGATGGCAGACAGGCACCTTGCGGACTGACCGCTGTAAGAACCCCTCCAGCTCTGTACATTGGCACATCTGTAAGAATTCAGTGATGGGATTAAGGATTAAAGGATTAAAGGTTTGGTAAGGCTGAGAAGTGAGAGAGGCTAATTATCATGGAATTTAAAAAAAAAAAAAGAACAACGTATCTTTGGATGCTATTGCCTTATATTCCCTCAGAAGGTACTGATCAAAATGTTTCCAAACAGCAAATATTACAGCTATTTTATGGGACACAATTATCCTATAATTATCTTGAAAATGACCTTAGAAGTAATAAACCTAAGTAGTGCATAAATTATTCTCCAAATCATTGTTGGCTAAAATTTAGTATACCAAGATGATTTGCTATTGAGTACAATTACATGAGTTATTTAAATCTTACTATATCAAATTTCTGAAAATAACTGGTAAAAAGAATTCTAGTGATACACTTGGGAAACCTGGACTCTGTCCCCAGGCTCAATTCAGTAACCTAAGTTAATATTAACATAGAATATCACATTCTAAGTTAAAATGAATGGAAAGGCCCTTATGCGGAACAAAAATTTACCACGGATTTGAAATATTCACTTATTGGATTCTTATAGTAATTAAGCAAGTAATAAAAAAAAAGGCCAAATGAAGGTGGAGGTGGTGGGAGGACAGACAACAGCAAAGAATTTCAGCAAACCACATACAGAGAAAGGCCAATTTTAATTAAGTGCAATTCTTTTTTTCTACTTGCAAACAAATATATCAACTTTCATTGACAATTCCACCAGTTACCTGAAGCAGGTGTTGAGAAAGTTACTGATGAAATGCTGCACTCAGTGCAGGGATCACCAAGTACTGACGCAGATTACCAACATCCATTACCAAAAACTACCATGGAAACAAAGGAAAGAATTCTTGGGCCATATAGTTTCTATTTCCTTTTCTTCCCCTCCAAATATGTTTATTGAAGTTAAAGTTGGTTTATATCATTGTATTTGTTTTAGGGGCTATGGGTTATAACCACCACAAATGCATGTTTTCACATCATGCCCACCACCAAGCCCCAGGAATCCTCCGCCATGCTCCACGGGGGCCCCGGCTCACCTTCTCCCACCCCGACATCCTCCCCTTCTGGTTGCCTCTGTTTTGCAGTTTGCTACTGGTTTGGTTCTGTGGGGCCCTTTTGTTTTGTTTCTCAATATTCTACATATAAATGAAACCATCTAGTATTTGTCTTTCTCCTTCTGACTTACTGCACTTAGCTTTATGCCCTCTAGTCCCATCCAAGTTGTCTCAAATGGTCAGTGTTCACCTTTTTTTTATATAGCTAACTAGTAGTCCATTGTATATAATTCCAAATATGTCTGAAACACTCGTCTGTCCTTGGCACTTAAGTTTCTCCATAACTTAGCTAATCTAAATAGTGCTTCAATGAACATAGGAGTGCACATATCCCTTCAAATCAGTGTTTTTGCAGTCTCGAGTTAAGATACCTTGGAATTTCTGGGTCACATGGTAGAATTGTTTTCCATTTCTTTTCTAAATTGCATCATCCCCGTTTCATCTCTATATCCCCAGAAACTACCCCAAAGATTGGCACACAGTCATGTTCAATAAATAGTTTGGTATAAATTAATTAAAACTCAAATTTTTTTTTTTTTACCTTGGTTTCGAACAGGGCTAACAAAATTGGTACCATGAACATTTCTCCAGTCCCAAGACACTGGCAAACGTAAGCTTTTTTCCCGGATTTCAGCAGTTAGTGGTGCAGGTTTGGGTCTAGGATAGAAATATACATTTATCATCACATAAAGTCATTCCTTTGAGAATGATTTTGTAACCTCTAATCTGCAATTTCAAACACCTGGATGGCTAGGATCCAGATTCGGACACAAAGAACACTTGTCCCGCTGGTATTTCAGTGAGTCTATTACACAATAACATGTCAAATATTATACAGTATGTCAATTACACAATTGGTTGCATAAATGGCTTTCATTATCCACTTCTTGTTCAGGATCTAATAATCTTTCCCTGTGAAATGACACTGTTTTCTGGTGCATACGGCAAAGTTATTTTTAGCTGTATTCTCTTAATTTTGACAGAATCTGACAAAGAAAGAAGACATGGTAAGTTGAAGATGATCTGAAAAGGACACGAAAATAGAGGAATTACTGACATGTGACTCAGAAGATGATGGTGATGATGGGGAGGTGGTAAGATGATCTAGGTTATGCCAGGACACAATGGAACTGAGATGTAATAGCAGAAGAAAAAAAATCACACATGAATAGTAATTATGATCCCAAAATATGTAAATATATAACATATTCCATAGAAACTATTAATTTTTCATTAAAACATTACTTAAGCTAGGGATTTTACTACCAGTTCTATGTGATACGGGTGAACATGAGGGGTTTGTAGAACATATGGAAGATAACACTCAGAGACATGAAACATACAGAAATTAACGTAATAGATACATAGAATTTACAGTAATGTTATAAGACATATGGCTTGGTTAATGCCCATGAAATAACCAAGACAGATAAAAAGTTGTGCCCCATAGAAAACTTTATAAGGAAGGAATAAGCCAAAAACAAGCCTTGGATATTTCTTCTGGTATTTGTGCATAAAAACTTGGGAAGGAAATAAACAGTTTCTGGGATTTCACATCAAGAAGTCCAAAGACTCAATCAATGCACATAAACTAATATTCTATAAATACCTAGGAATAGAAGTAATATGAGATATTAAAAATGGTGAAGTTTGAGCCTCCCTAGTGGTGCAAGGGGTTAAGATGCAACCTATGAAGCAATCCGCAACCACTGCAGCCAGCATGAGTTCGATCTCCAAGCAGGGAGCTACCCACATGGCGCAGTGGACAACTCCTGTCTCACCTGCTGCTCCCCTCAGCAGTGTATTTCAGTGGATCCACCTGTTCTGCTCCCCCACTCTGTCTCTGGTGAATCCTCTCACCCCACCACTCCTCTGGCCTATACCCAGCTCTTTTATGCATAAATAAATAAACATTTAAAAAAAATAAAAATGAAAAAAGGTGAAGTTTAGCAGCTTTATGTAATTTCAGGGAAGCTATCTCAGAGTCATATTGTACTCATTTGTTACACATGACTCTACCATTTACTAGTTGTGTGACAGTCTTCAAAGAACTTAACATCACAAACTATAATTGACTTCCATTAAAATGGATATAATCATATCCCCACTCCAAGGATTGTTATGAAAAGTCAATGCAATGATCAAAAAGTGTTTATAACAGTAGCTGCTGCTGATAAGCCCTCAATAAATGGCAGCTACTATGATGATAACTACCATCGTCCTCCTCCCTGTCATTAACAGGACTAACTAGGATGCTGATGTACATTTAAATGGCTGGCACAAAGCAAGGCACCAAATATTAACTTCTACCTTTCTACCATTCTTAACGCAGAGCCTTTTCTCATTGATGGTCACAGACACACAAAACAGGAGGACAAGGAAAGCTCAAGGGCATAAAAATGAGAGTGAAAGAGGAATTTGGGAGTGGCCACTAATTATTTGGGTCAATAATTTTTTCAGAATTTGGTGAAAGGTCTTGACTCAGAGAGATGCCCATAAAGAAATTTTATCTAAAATGCCAGCGGTTTCAGATTTTCTAAATCTCAGGTTAAGAGTCTCAGAGTTTCTGTTACGTCACTGGATGCTAACAACAGAAAAATGCTCCTGAAAATCAGGCAGCCAGACCACAGTTCTGCTTCAATAGCACCCATTTCAGTTAATCCCATCTCATCTTCAACCGCTCATGGAGCCTTAGCCTTAAAAGCAGCTCTTCCTAAAGCTATTCCTACTCTAAGACAAAGGTGTTGAATGGGGGAGAAAAAATTGCAAGCACAAAAGAGTCCCCTGGGTACATGGCACATGATACATGACAAAGCAGTTATAGCTGAGCTCAAATCGTTCGAGCAAGAGCGCCAGTCTCCCTGAACTCAAAGTTGACAACACCGTCTATGCCTGGTCCTTAGGGTGTTTTGCTGAACAGAGTCTCAACTCCCTATCTCATAGACACAATAAGGTTCCTTCACCCTTCATGTTTTTTATTTTATTTATTTTTGCAAAGAAGAACTTGCGTATAGGCCAGAATTGTGGGGGGTGGTGGTGGTGAGAGGATTCACCACAGACAGAGTGGGGAGTAGAACAGGTGGATGAACTAAATACACTGCTGAAGAGAGCAGCAGGGGAGACAAGAGGGGTTTGCTGTGCACATTGATTAGCTCCCTGGCTGGGGATTGAACTCAGGCCTTAGAGGTAACAATGCTGAGACTTAACCTCTAGGCCACCAGGGAGGCCCGCGTTTCCTTCACTTTAGTGAGTCCAAGAAGGGAATATTCTGTCCTCTTTTTCCTAGGTTTGACTGGTTAGCACATTTCATGGACTAGAAATTCTCTCTTTTTTTTTTTTAAGATTTATTTATTTATTTATTTATTTATTTATACAAGCACTGGGTACAATCAGAAGCGCGGGAGGGTGAGAGAATTCACCAGAGCCAGAGGAAAGAGCAGAGCAGGCAGACTGATGAAGTACACTGCTGAGAGGAGCAGTGGGAGGCAGGAGAGGTCTGCGCACCATGTGGGACCCTCACCTGGCAGCCGGAGATCAAACGGGCGCTGCAGAGGCTGCGGGCAGCTTTGCAACCCAGCGCTCAACCGCTGCACCACCAGGGGAGGCCCAGGACTGGAAATTCTTTAGCATATGCTTTGACAAATATTATACAAAGGTTTTGTTTTTCCTTTTTTTTCCAATAAAGGGGCATTCTCATGGGAGAATATTATCGGTTAGATAGGAAAATCTCAATATAGTTTTAAAGCTGAATAACATTCGAGCATTAGGATTATTAGTCTGAATATGAAAAAAAATTATGTGATTAGTGACCTAATCAAACAACAGAATTTGAACAAAGACTCATATATTAAGGAAATGATCACTGTATTCTTTGAAAATTGAAAAATATTTCCATGTACTATGGGAAATAACCTCCCTATACAACTTATTGACCCCCAAAGGTCAGTTTCCAGTACCAATAACCTTCAGTTATAGCAAGTACCCTTAAAGCTAGGTATGGTAACCTAAGAATGTCCTTAGTCATTTAACAACTGTTAAAGGACTATATACATCGATAGATCTTGCTACAGTTGTGAGGGAATAAAAAATACCAAATTCCTGACCATATAAATTCAAAATATTATGAATAATTTCCCAAAAGAAGAAATAATCCATAAGGTATAAAAGTTAAAGATGGGAAATGCCACTCCTGGTTTAGGGTAACAGTGGTAAGTTGATAAATAAGGAATATTTTTTTTGTTGGACTTTAAAATAGAGAGAGGATTTTGAGATATTTATAGGCAGCAAATTTGACAGTTATTATAGGCAAAATGAGGCCTAGTTGAGGCAAAGAATGTGGCATAAATGGAGGCAAGATGAAAGAAGAGGGTTTAGTAATTTTGTGTCATATTGTTTGACAGCAGGTCAAGGTTGCAGATACGGTCACATTAGTTGTTTTTGGTTACCACACGCATTTATTTATCAGACATTAGACAGGAGGTAGTAACACAAAGCTGAGTAGAGGACAACAAAGCAGACAGTATTTCATAGAATTACCAAGAATGTGGACAAGGATAAAAGAAGCCAAAGAGACAGGAGGGTGGAGGCTGATGCATGATGACAAAATCCTAAGCCAGTGAGTAGAAAATGGAAAAGGGTGTAATGACAGACACTGTGAAAGTAAAACCCATACATTGGACTGGGAAAGCATTAGAAATATGTATAAGCAGAACTGGGGAATGGACAAAAAAAAAAAAAGATAATATAAGAAGTTTAATTTGGGATGACCAACAAAATGGTGGGTGATCTAGGAAGAGCCAACTGGAAGGAAGAACAAAGGGTCCTGAACACAATATCTCTAACAGCAATAAAGAAACATGCTTTATTACCTTGGGATTCTTCGGTGGTGGCCACCACCTCTCCTCATCATCTCTCTCAGGGTAAGAGTCTCATATTCCATGTATGGGGCTGCAGTCCAAGACTTCTGAATAGTGTTAATGGCGTTCACAAAATCGTGGTTGTATTTATAGAGCCTGTTAGAATACCTGTTACAAAAGTAAGAGAGTTACAGATAGACTCTACTGATGTAAATAGGCCCCATTAAAATAGGTGGTTTATAATCTGGGCCTAAATGGAAAGTGGTATAATCTCTCAGGGAAGCAAATATATCAGTAGCTTAGAATGAGATTGTCTCCTATGAAAATAATAGTTTATGTTTACTAAGAGTTATGTATAAAAACATTCAATGAAACAACTTTTATAGCAGCCATAGATTATAAGCAAGTTATATAATGTTCTAAGAAAAGATTTATCTAAATAAATAATGGTATTTCCTATACTATATTGCATATTCAATGAAAATGTCTAAGTTATTTAGCCATATGGAAGCATGTTCACACTATATTAAGTAAAAATCCAAGACTTCAAATAAGTTTACACAAGATTAACCAATTTTTGTAAATATATATGTATTTATGTACTTAGATGATTAGTACATTTTTAAAATAACAACCATGATTATATCTGAGTAATGGCATCAGACCACCACCTTCCCACAAAACCCTATCATTTCTAGATATACCTTTAAAATTTTGTAATGAAAATAAACGGGGGTAGCAGAAAATGTACACAATGTAAATATAATGTGGCAAGTTTTATAACTATGATGAAGTACTATATAGTATACTACATATGGATAACTTCATAACTACATTATGCAAAAATAATTATTCCATATGGACTTTTTGTTTATACCCTGGTTATACAAAATATGGTTCTTGAATCAGTATCAGCAGCACACATAGAATCTTGTTGGAAATATGGACTCGAATGACCCCAATTAGATTACCTGAATCAGAAACTGCATTATTTATTTATTTGTTTGTTTGTTTGTTTGTTTGTTTGTTTATTTATCCATCTATGCAAGCACTGGGTACAGTCAGAAGCGCGGGAGGGTGAGAGAACTCACCAGAGCCAGAGCAGGGAGCAGAGCAGGCAGAAGGACCGAAGCACACTGCTGAGGGGAGCAGCGGGCGGCAGGAGAGGTCTGCGTGCCATGTGGGACCCTCCTCCGGTGGCCGGGGAGCAGCCGGGGATCGAACCGGTGCTGCAGAGGCCGCAGGCAGCCTCTGCAACCCAGCGCTCAACTACTGTGCCACCGGGGAGGCCCCAGAAACTGCATTTTAACAAGATTCCCAAGTGATTCACCATACATTAAAATTTGAAAATCACTGGTTTCTATGATGTCAGTTGCTTAGATTATGCATATGTCAATAAACCTAACACACAAAGAACATCTTTACAAAGCAAAAAATTGAAGGAGTTGATAACTCATTTAATTCAAACCTGCATCACACCTATATGCCAGTGCAAGGAAATATTGAACTCACCATGTTATTTCCTCCAAAAAGATTTTTAAAAAAATCTAAAAAAGATGCTGTTGCTGATGTCTGAATCTCTAACCTGGACTCCTGTTAACATTCAATTATACAAAGCAAGATATACCAAACCTGAGTAGCATAATAGATATAATTTGCTTTCTTTTTTAATTTAGATGTTTGGGAAAGTGAGAGTATTTTGATAAATCTGTATCATATTTTTGACATTCCTTTTACAACAACAAAACAAGTTACAGTTATTTAACTGTTCAATAGACACAAGGCTAAACCTTGAATTGTAAATGTTGATCTTGAAATATGTTTTACTAGAAAGAGTCACTGTTTCATTGACTGTGAGTATTTGAGAAGCAGTTTCTTGCCCTACTTATTTCCATTGTTGTAAGATCTGGTGAAACATCATGTACTGATGTATGTATTAGTGATGACAAGGTAGGTTTGAGATCCAAGAAGATCAAAAATAATGTGTCTCACCATGGAGAATAGGTTACTAAGATGGAAAGAGACCTTGAAGGTGATTTAGTCCTAAACACTTTACAGTTTAGGCAACATGGTTTCTGAGCACCCCAGTTAGTAGATTCTTCATTAAATGAGGCAAAGTTTGAAATATCAAAAATAGTACAATAGTACATAATATATAGGAAAGGACAGAGTGCAACGGGAATGAATGGCTTAATAGAAAATGTGTTGCTTAAGGATCAATCCAAGAAAAGTAATTTGAAAGTTAAATTCAAAATGGAAGGGATGAATTAGCCTAGTTTTGGTTAGCATTTATCCTCTTGAAACATGATTCCCCCATCAGTCTGCTGTAGAGTTGTTCATAGCCACTGTGACCTGGCTTTGAATTATTTGTTCGTTATGCACTTTTGTGGATTTCACAATTTAATAAAACAGGCAGAAGTGCTACCAATGTTTATCTTTTCCCTCCAAAATTAATAGGCTGAAGTCTCTTGTTTGTGTGGACCAGTTATTCCATGTGAACTTAACTAAACAAAAACTAACTGAAGGTTATAAAGCTGTACTGAGTCCTCCCAAAATTCAAAGGTTCGAGTTCTAGCCTCCACTACCTCAAAAAGTGACTAGATTTGGAGACAGGGCCTTTAAATGGGGAGAGTAAGGTAAAATGAGTTCAGGTAGGTGAGTCCTAGTCCGATGATGACTGATGTTCTGATAAGGAAAAGGAAATTAAGAATGAGACTGGGGAAATGACCATGTAAGGACACGGTGAAAAAAGGGACCATGTGAAAGCTGAGGAGAGAGGCCTCAGAAGAAACCAAATTTGCTGATACCTTGAGCTTAGCCTTCAGAAGTAGGAGAAAAAAAATTCTATAGGTTAAATCACACAGTCAGTGGTACTCTGTTATGGCAGTCTAAGCAAACTAACACAATACATAAATACTAAGTTTAATTTCAATTACGTATTGCCTTGTTTAAAATTTGTGTTCCAAGATCACTGCTTGTACTTGTTGCAACATAAATGCAAGTCTCTACAAGGGTTACGTAGGAACATGTGGTAACAAGGCAGCCATAAAATCACTTTTTTTTATTCGTTCAATCCTGTGGTTCTATTTATAAATTTTCTTTAAAGTCTTCATTAGTCCATTCTTTGCAGAGTTTTTTTCAAGGAATGCTTTCTTCTTTTGATTCCAGCAGTCAGTCAACATATCTTTATAGGATTTTATAACATGGCTAATGTTTCTATGCCAGATAAATTTTATACAATCAAAATAAAATTCTCAGAGAATTAACATAAACACATACTTTATGCATATTATAAGCTGAAGCTAAATGTATTTCCACTAGTGACAACTCACTTTTCCTGAAGAGCCTCAGTATGAGCTGTGTTCACATTCACATTCTCTGAGGTAACTCCCACCTTCCTGCCGGTGAAACAAGCCCAGTTCCGACCCAGGACGTCATGCACCCATCCAGGCATCGTCTCGTGGCAATAGCTCTTTACCTCGCTGCCCTCTTGTTTATACTACAATCAGATAAGAAGGAAAAATGTCAATCATTCTATGTTCAATAATCAGTCCCATTCACAGTGAAGATATAAATGTACCCCTTTCCACTTCACCTTGGGGAGTAGTTTGTGCCAGACAAAACATAAACTTCACCCTGAGAGGTTATATTCTGAGAGTTATTCTAGAAAAGTAAGAAGAATAAACTTCTCTATGATTAGCCTTGTTGGTTACTAAAAAAGAAAACTGGAAATGAAAGTCAAGGAAAGAAACAACATTTTTAGAACTGGTATGTCCTTAGGCAGTTTACAAAAGTTACTTCATTTAATCCTCACAATAGGGCTATGCGGAGGCTCAAGCCCATTTTACCTGAGAGCAAGTGGAAGCTCAGCTCAGAGAAGGTGATTAAATACTACTTAAGGTAGCAGAGCTATTAAGGGGCAGAGCCAAAACTTTTCTCAGAGAAGATCTACACCAGAAGATCACTTTGCCTTTGTGAATGAGTTAGCACATTTCTTTTTTAAGGGCCATATAATAAATATTTTAAGACTTGCACAAGTCTATGTCACAGCCACTGAACTCTGCCACTGCAATGTTATAGTTACAAATGGAATAAATAAATGAACAGACTGTGTTCTCATAAAATTTTATTTACAAAACCAGGCCTGTAGTTTGTAGACTCCAAGTTTAGAAGGATGCGTGATGGACTACACTGAAAATAAAATCACCTTATTGCATCTGACTCACTTGGAATTAAAGTCACGTTTAGGTGTAAGAGTTAAAAGTATATGGCCTTAGAATAAAAAGGCTAGATTGAATGCCAGGATCAGCACCCATTAAGGTCTGTAGCACAGGATTCGTTAAGTTACTCTGAGCTACTCAGATGTACACCTTGCTTGTAATTTGGCAGTTCCTGATACCATAAAGTCCGTCTTCATCAGCATGGACACAGCTCGTTACTCCTCATGGCCCTGCTAAACCCCCATCCCAAGGAACACTGGAGTAAAGGCCGTGGGTATGATGAGGCTGCAACGTTAGCGGGTGTATTGTGTGAAAACTTAATAAAACCCATTTTTAGGCAAGAATTGTTTCTGCATATCAAAGGAAGTACTGTTTCTACATATCAAAAAGTCTAATATTGGGCCTCCCCAGTGGCACAGTGGGTTGAGTGCCATGCTGTGAAGCTGTCCACAGCCTCTGCAGCATGGGTTTGATTCCTGGCCAGCCAGGGAGATACCCAGATGGCACTGCAGACTTCTCCTGTCTCTCCCGCTGCTCCCCTCAGCAGTGTATTTGGTCTGTCTGCCTGTTCTGCTCCCCACTGTGTCTCTGGTGAATTCTCTCACCTTCATGTGCCTCTGACTGTACCCCAGTTCTTGTACAAAGAAATAAATCTTTAAAAAAAATCTTAAAAACAAAACAAAACAAAACAAAAATAGTCTAATATTGAATAACATCATATAATAAGAATAAAACCCCTTAGTGTTCTCTTTGGCACGCCTTGACCAGGCTCTTGCTTAAGTTCTATTCCCCTGTCACATGCTTATTAGCCAGCCAGATGGGGTGACACCATGCCCCACTACCTAGAAATCCTCAAATATACCTACAAGAAAAAGTGATAAATGCAGGAAATGCTCACTGCAGCTTAATAGAAAAGAAAACAAGAATAACAAAAGAATGTCCTCAACATTCAAGTATAAAATTATTTAAGTAAATTAGGGCCTCCCTGGTGGTGCAGGGGTTAAAGACAGCACTATCAAGCTATCTCCAGCCACTGCAGCACAAGTCAGATCACTGGTTGGCCAGGGAGCTACCCACATGGCACAGCAGACCTGTCTCACCCGCTGCTCCCCTCAGCCGTGTATTTCAGTACATCCACCTACTCTGCTCCCCACTCTGTCTCTGGTGAATCTTCTCACCCCACGCACCTCTGGCTTACACTCCAGTTCTTGTATGCATAAAAAAATAAATAAGTCTTAAAAATAAATAAAAATATTTAAGTAAATTAATAATGCACAGAAATACTATATAGCATTTTTAGTGATAAATATGAGTTCTATGGGAGAGAAGTGAGAAAACACAGGCTGGGGCAGAATGCCTGCTTGATACCCACAGCCTACTCAGCAGCCAGCCATGCCCACTGTGTGTACACTCTCTGCAGCAGCAGCAGAACTGAGTAGTAGCTGCACACTTCGCACAGCCCAAAAGTCACTTACATCTCACCCAGTGAAAAAAAAAAAGTGCCGATCCCTTAATAGAACAATAAAATCTACACTATATTAAGAGAAAAAATTATCAGAATAGTACTTTAGTTGAATATGTAAATTTTCTATGTAATGTTTTTCTTAAAATGGAAATGAAAAATGAGTGGGTCTCTGAGTGGGATTTCTTTCATCATTTACAAAATGGAAATTTCTAAACAGATCTTATAAAATCAAATACTTTTAAAACTATTCTTATTTCTTTTTTTTTAAGATTTATTTATTTATTTCTATAAGCACTGGGTACAGTCAGAAGTGCGGGAGGGTGAGAAAATTCACCAGAGCCAGAGTGGGGAACAAAACAGGCAGACAGACAAAATACACTGCTGAAGGGAGCAGCAGGCGTGGCAGGAGAGGTCTGTGCACCATGTGGGAAACCTCGCTGGCGGCCGGGAATCGAACAGGTGCTGCAGAGGCCGCGGGCAGCTTCACAGCCCAGCCAGCGCTCAACCACTGTGCCACCAGGGGAAGCCCTATTTCTCTTTTTTTAAAGATTTATTTATTTATGCATAACAAGAACTGGGGTAGACGTCAGAGGTATGGGAAGTGAGAGGATTCACCTGAGACAGAGTGGGGATCAGAACCGGCAGACTGACTGAAATACACTGCTGAGGGGAGTAGCAGGCGAGACAGGAGAGGTCTGCTGTGCCATGTGGGTCACCTTCCTGGATGGGGATCGAACTTGTGGTGCAGAGGCTGAAGATAGCTTCATAGTGTGGTGCTTAACCCCTTGTGCCACCAGGGAGGCCCAAAACTATTCTTATGAATGGAATATATTCAGAATATATGAAGAAATATATTCTTATTTCTTATGAATGGAATCCTAGTCCAAAAGTCCTAGAATAAGGCATCTATGTTGGATGGTCAAGTGTTGTTAGAAGCTGCTAAGTTTGATCTGCCAGGGATTATATCTGTATCTTCTGAAAAATCAGTTGCATAATGCATTTAGTATTATACATAGCTCTTTCAAACATTTGTCAACTATTGGTTGCTCACACAGTATTTCCCAAGAATCACATAAAGTGCTAGGCATGCATGCACACATGTAATGATGTGGCGTCAGAGTTTGAGACATTTAGAATTCAATGAAATAAACGAATATGTAAATAATCATTACAACATGTGGTTCATCAAGCTAACTATGCATAGAAAGGCTGAGAAATCTCCCCATCTAAGCAGAAATTTAGATCACAGATGAAATAACTTTCTCAACATACAAAAAGATTAAGAGGTATTCAAGTGATAGGAAATGGGCCTTAACAGGCACAACTGAGTCATAGCTATATGCCTGATTGCTAACCCCAAAGAACTTCCCCTCTGAAAAGGGTGACTTGTTATTTGGGGATGAGGTTGGTGGAGGGAAAACCCTTAGAGCATGACCGATTTTGCTGCAGTCCTTCGTCATTCAGATTTGTTCAAGGACTTTACAGTCTTCATGGTCAGTATTACAGAGCTGTAGAGCCTTAACATTTATTACCATTCCATGCTTTAAAAGCATTTTTCAGATTACTTATATATCTTAGAGACTCAAGAAAACATGAAATAATAAGGTGTCAGGACAAAAATAAAACACCTAAAGGATCTCTTTATAACCTAGATTCCCAGAACCAATTCCTTCCAATACCATGTATCACTTCTTCATATAATTTTTCTAACAAAGAAATACAGAAGTATACTGTAAGATAAGTAATTACCAGGCTTTTCTGACCTCCCGCCATTAGGATGGATGATGGACCCCGCAGTCCTGAATGCATGCCTGATGGCGGGCACCTGGAGTGGGGTATGGGCATGTGTAGGTGGGTTCACCTGGGCTGAAACTGTATTTATAAGGGCAGCATCATGGGGAACGGAACCACCAGAAGAGAAGAGAGAAGGGAAGGGAGAGCAGAAAAAGGAACCAGCAGAAGACAGAGAAACAGAAGAGAGAGAACAAGACCAAGAGAAAATGTCAGAGAGCCCAGATAGAGTGAAGACTTGCTGGGGGCTGGGAGGCCTGCCAGCATCCCGGTCCCCCAGCACCCCTGCCTGCCGTGTGCCTGGTAAAATCCCAATAAAAACTGAAAAAGCCACTGAAGACTCCAGGACTCTCCTTTACCTGTCTGCTTGGTCATAGAGGTCCTGATCTGTGCCCTCCTGCTGCTGTATATACATATAGGTCAGTTGCCAAAACCCTGCAAGGAGATAACTAGAAATCATGCAGCAAAAGCTGAAAACTCAATTTGCAAAGGATTTCCTTCCATCTGTCATTTGAGCCTTACAGTGATTCCTTGGATAATAGATAAGCATTATTCTTCTCATTGGGATAACAGAAAAGAAGCTCACAAAATTTAATGGGAAATTCAAATGAGGTTCACAGGTTACAAGTATCAATACTTTATCAAATTTTTTTTAAGAAAATTGGAGTTTAATGGACCTTAGGAGTCATGTCCAAATTATTGCCCAAGGCCCTTTAAGGGCCACCTACACTCTCTAGCAGCCCTTCTGGTCTGTTTGCCATTGTTGCCTTGACTACTTCAGTCTTTTTACCATTTTTGGCAAGGAATTTCCACTTAGGATGAGGTATTCAGGCTTTATTGCCTAGGTTGCATCAGGTTCTGCCACTTTCTAGCTATACAATCCTCTCTGTACATCCAGTGTCCTCTTCTATAAAATCAGGATGATGATAAAGGACTTCCCAGAGATTGTATCTGAGATATACAAAATCACTTAATGTTCACAACAATCTATTAAGTGTTTTTTTTTTTTTTTTGCTTGTTTTTCTACAAAATCATAAGCACTGTGAGAACAGGATTTTTTATGTCAGTAACTAGGTAACCGGCATTAGGAAGCAACTTGTTATTCAAGGAATAAATGAGTGAACTCTGGAAGGGTAAGAAGAATAAATATAATGTCCTGTATCAACAACACAAGAAATTGAAGAGATACGAAGTCTCTAATGGATAGATATGTGGTGCTGCCAGGATCTCAGAGAGACCCAAGTTCTGATAGCACATTACTTCAGTAATGTCCACTTCTCTCTCCACACCTCAATTTCCCTGTTTGTAAATTTATGTTGACTTGGAAGTTCCCCAAAACACCATAACCTTCCTGACTGCACATCCCTTATAGCTGTGGATTTCATATTTAATATAACTAAAACTGGGCCTCCCTGGTGGTGCAGGCGGTTGAGCGCAGCGCTGTGAAGCTGTTCGCAGCCTCTGTAGTGCCAGTTTGATCCCAGCCAGCCTCAGAGCAACCCACATGGCGCAGCAGACCTCTCCTGTCTCGCCCGCTGCTCCTCTTAGCATTTTGTCAGTCTGCCTGTTCTGCTCCCCACTCTGTCTCTGGTGAATCCTCTCATCCTCCCCGTTCTTGTATAAATAAAATAAATCTATTAAAAAAATAATATGCCTAAAACTAGGTAGACAGATCTTAATTTTGACCCATAACTTATTTATATAAAATGTTTACATATTCTAAGGCATCCTAAATAATTATAAACAAATATAACTTTTTGTTGTCAGAATTCAAAAAATATACTAAGGAAAATATCCACTTGTGTACCATTTCTGGCACATTAAATGGATAAAATTATTTTCCATTTAAAATTTGTATTTATATTCTTTAGTTTCCCCAATTCAAAACAATTTGGGTTTCTCAAAAGCCTGAAATTACTTTCTGTAAGGTAAGGCAAGGGCATGCAGCTACTGGGAAAGACCTCAGCAGCTTAGCAGAAAAGCAGTATTTGTTATTCCAGTACTTAAGAACTTAGTACGTTGTAAGCACAACATGTAATTTGTAAGCAGCACGTGCACCCGATATTTTTTTGGTTTGAATGCTCTTGGGGATGTCATTTTTCCTGCTACTGTGATTTTTCACATTAATGCCAATAAGAAGTTGCCAAAACAAAAAACAAACTCTCAAATTGTAGAAAAACTAAACGGTGTTTAGCAAAGAGGCACAGGGTGGGGAGAATGCACATTGGGCTCAGGGCATCAGCTGTCTGACAGGGGATAGAAACTAGATTTTTGTTGGCAATGGTACCGTAAACACACACAAAAACTAAAAATTGAATTTGACTACAGTATTCAGCTTAAAATGTAGCCAATATTTTTTCCTAAGGGTTTTCATTTATTTTGTGTATATAAATATTTTGAACCCATGGTGGTCGTGGTAGTCTTTTCTTTTTTCTGTTTTTCTTACATGAACAGCAGAGGAAGCTTTCAAGAGTGAAACAATGGTACAAAAATACCTCCACCTATGGTAAATACAACTGATTTTTCATAAGTTGATAAGTTGTATTTCAGAATGGAAACAACACAAGAGGTTTGCTGTCCTGGAAGTTGAACTCTTATTGTCCAGACCAAAAAAAAAAAAAAAAAAAAAAAAAGGAAGATGAAATTAAGATGCCTGGCTCACTGACAATCTAATTCAGAATCAAATGCTGCTAAATTTGGTTGCAATTTTGGACCCAAAACCGAGTTACACAGAAAGTAACCAATCAGGATCTTCCACCTTGATTTTTTTTTTTTTTTACATTTTCTTTGTTTCTAATATAACCCCTTTCTCCTTGAGCTTTTTTTTATTTTCCTCCTGTCTCCTTGCTCGCCAACCTACAATAAACTCCATGCTCCAAACATAGGCATTTCAGTGTTCTGATCTTAGCTGTGTATTTACAAATGAGAGTTTGTAAATTTGGTAACAATCGGACTCTGAAGACTATCTTGTACCACTGGGATAATTTACATACTATTTATTTATGCCAATTCCCATTGTAACAAATAGATAATTCCATAAAATCTGAACAGTCTTCAAGCCCTTCCATTTAGGGTTATCAGACTACTAGGATTTAATAACTATCCGCTTGCTTCATCAATATTACAATTAGGCCACCAAATATTCTCAAAAACCCCTTCCTTCAGTCTCTCACTCCTTTTATCAACAATCCTAACAGGCCTACCTCAAAATATTAAACAATTGAAAATGCACAGGTTGGGATATTTTGCTACTACTTCTATTACTTATCTCAAATCTATTACTCAACTGCTTTTGACACTGAGCAGGGTAAACCACATACACCTTGTTCCTCTGTCTGCCTCATTAGTAATATGTTAAGCAAATATTTGGATACTTACTTCATGTAATAAATTGGCAAGGAGATAAACACAGTTTTCTAAGAAGGGCATTGCCCAGTTCTGCACTTATCTTTTATATAACATGAAACAAGTTATAACTAGTCTCAATTTCTTCATCTGACAATGGGAATTATACCAATTCCACTAACTTCATTTTAAGGCTAAACAAACAAAAATAATTGAGAATTTGAAGAATTAGAAAAACTACAAAACACTGAACAAGTAACAATATGAACTACCATTTGTTCACCATTGGGGATACATAACTATTTAAAACTTCATAAATGCTATCAAAGAATTTATAAACTAGCCAAAACTGTCAACAGAACAGTTGAAATGGGTCATATCCTGTCAAGGTGGTTTCCAAGATGAGATGAAAAGATGATCCGCCAGAATAGTGGAGATAAATAATTGCAATTTTTATTTATATTTGTAACATAGAAATAAAATTAAAAAAAAAAAACAACATCCACCATTGTTAAACATGCAAAGAAAGCACTGATATCTCTCCTCGGTTACAATGCCTGATATTCACTTCTAAGTATGTATAGTGTGCAACCAAGGATCTAAGTATGTATAGTGTGCAACCAAGGACACTGGTAGGACACAGAATATTTCCTTTCACACATCCCTGTCTGACTAAACTAACTTGTACATGTAGATTAAACTAACTTGTATCTGATTTAAGTTTCACAAAACTTTAAATGATAAAAAAAGATGCTTTAAAAAATACTTGAAAAGAAACCTGGATTTGCAAATACTAGCAAAGAAAATATAAACAAACATGAGAAAATGATGAAAGTTACATTTGTCGTATATCTAGTGTGAGTTCTGTCAGCTGTTTTAAAGGTTGTTAAAAACAGATGTTTTGAAATGGCTCTAACACCACAACATTCAATTTTTAATCTTACATATGACTAATACAAATGTTTCATTTAAAATCCATTAAACTATCATTCCTAATACCAAGCAGTCATTCTTAAAAACTCTCTAAATCTGTAATATTTTCATATTTTAAGTAAATGGGTTGGGAACTACTTAAATCCCTTACTTAAAAGATTTCAAAACTCATCAGTAAATTATTTTTCCAAATATTCAAAATTTTCAGTAATGAAAATTTGGCTGGATGGTCCAACAGTCCCAAAGAAACAAAGGGAACAGATACTCTTATTAAACTGTCAACAGCACCCAGAGTATCCCATTTTTCTTCAGAAACACTTCCTTATGTCAGTTTTCAAGGATTATCTCTAGCTTTCTGCCCAATTAGACTTAACCATTCATTTCAAAAGCTGTTTTTTATTGTACTGTGAAAATGCCAGGAAATTGCTACAGTGGTTGCAAATAACTTACAGCACTTTAATAAAAAAATTGACAGCTAGATTTAGAAAACGCAGGGTCACAAATTTATTACTTCCCAATGCTAAAAAGATTCAGTTTATCCTAAATATATGGTCTGAAGTTGGCTAAGAAAGCAGAAATTTACCATTCTGTAAAGTAGCCAAATCCCTCAACTCATTACAAATTTACACGCTCATAATTTCTTCAACAGTGAGGGCAGAAGAAACTTAGAATCAGCCTGATGTAGCCCCAGCTTAGCTCACTGCACTTTGTGGAGGTGGCCTAGCGGGCACAGCTGCAGGCTGGATTCCATCTTCTCCAAACTTTAGAAACTACTGCAGTCATAGAGCTCACTGTTTCCCCTTACAGATACTTTCCTTTTTAGTAGTTCTGAAAGTTAGAACTTTTCTGTTTTTAAGTCTGAACCTTATTTTGGCCTCCGTAGTCTCTCACACACACACACAATTTAAACATTGATGCCGGCGTGTGTAACAACTGCTGCCGCTTTACCACGAGTTCTTATCTCGCGAAACCATAGAAAGGAATTCAGACTTTTTGGAGTAAGTAAGCAGAGAGAGACAAATCTTGTCTTTGAAAGAAAAGTTTATTTAGGAAGAAAAGAGACAAAGAAGAAAGACTCCCAGGTATAAAGTACCTGGGAGGGGCCAAGATGAGCCGGTATGGGATATTACATTGGCAATATATACTTTTTCTCTCTCATTATGTTAAAAGTTCAGTCTCTCTTCCTGATTGGCTAGCTCTCAGGGGGTACTGAGGAATTTCACATTCCTTATTTTAACAGTATTTTCTTTTCCCATTTGTTATGCTTATCGCTTTACCTTTATGGTCTAGCCCTCCCGGTGAGCATCTTTACACTTTATCTTATCATCTGAAGAAAACCAGGACCATCCTTAACAAGATTATCTGTGGTGCTAGGATGTTTGTTTTTCCCCTAGTATTAACAACGGTGTTCGTTTTTCCCAGTGGAATTGGTTGCATTTCCTTGGTTATCCTTATCTCTGAAGACTCCCTTAATTCTTCAGAGGTCCCCTCCTGCACTGTCCCTAAAACTGCCTAATAACACTAGCTTGCCCTGTGTCTCAACATAAACAGAGCAAAATCGTGAAGTCTTATCTGCTTTCTTCGAAATTATTGGACAAATATGTTTGGGTGATCCAACAGTCTCTAAGTAACAAAAGGAACAATAGCTCCAAAACTGCATCAATAATAACACAATAAGATATTGCTTTCTTTCTTAAACAAATATTTACTGAAGACCTATTATTTATCACGTGATATGTTATACACAGAAAACAAAATGGTCAGTAATACAAAGTTGAAGCCACTTCTCACTAAGTTTAACCATGAGAGAAGACAAACTGGCAATTAAGACAGAGAATGCTTAGCATTGTTATATGGGGGGGGGGGCGCTTCTCACATACAAAATGCAATTTAGTAAGACTTCCCTTCTATAACCAAAACAGTCAAGTTAGATGCGACATTTCTTAGAGAAACAGAAACTATAAAATATCTTAGTGGGAGTGCTTCTAACTTTCACATTAAATACAATGCTGCACACATTGGTTGCTTTGTCAGAATTAACATCCTGAAAATCAGTTTGAAAACACGAAACTCGTAAACTCTGGAAGCAGGTATTTTTTTAGAGCAGAGAACCAAAAATATAAACATAACACAATTCCTGATTTGTGCTTCCAGAAATCAGAACTTTCCATAAGCTGGTATTGTTAGGGGGGAAAGGGGCTGCTCCGTAACAGTATGACTTGTGAAAAACCTTTGAGAAACAAGAGCAGTATGTTTCATTTTCTAAGCACCTATAAAGTCCCAAGAGGATTATGAGCTGCAGATAAACAGGGAGATAAACAGTTTTCAGCTTGGAAGATTGATGATGGCATGCTATCAATCATTCCATATCAATGGCATAAGTACTCCCTCAGAAGTATCTGCAAAGCACGCTGGGAAGTAGGACAACAGCGTTCCCCCTATAAATTGAGAAAGTTGAGGAAGCTTTCAGAGTGGCATCAAGGTCCTGCATAAAGAAAGATCTACCGGATACAAAAGGGGAAGGTGTTTTGGTACAAGTAGCTGGCTATCCTACTACTTCATCTTTATAAAATGGGACTTTTCCAGACTAGTACACTAGTACGTCTAAGGTATAAAAACTTATCTGAACCAACAGAGTAATGATGGAAACCTGCTTTCCACAGGAAAATTTCTCCCTCTAAGCAAGGATGCAGGAGAAAAGTTCTCCTGGACAAAATGGATTAGCTGTGGCCTCTATTTTCAGTTTAACTAAGGCTGATATTCAGGAGCTTAAACAACCTGAGAAGGAAACTAGCCCATTGTTTAGGAGGAAAATGCTAAAAGATTGCAATCAATGTGAACAATAGTGTAATTAAGACAAGTCAATTTAGCAAAGTACTTAATTTGTAATTCACAAAGTTCTTTCATGTTTTGAGACTACAAAGGGAAGAAAGAAATTTCATCCTTAAATAAAAAGACCCTGGCTTAGGAAAAGTGCCTCATTTGGGAAGGAAACCTAAACTTCAAACCAATTCTTCTAAAATTTCAACAGACGTCAATACAATACATTTTTTATTCCACTAAACCATTATCCATGGCACTTATAGATGGGATTCAACAGAAAACCTACCACAGTGTGACTGAGATTGTCATTACCTTTTTTTTTTGTGAAAAGATTTTCCTTTTTGTTAGCCCAGTGGAAGTCCTTAGCATGCTACCCCTTATCATTTTACAATTAGAAGCAACATGAGCTTAATTAAGTACTCTAGGCAACTAATTTTCTGATATGTCAATGAAGACAGTAATACATCTAATTAATAAAATTTTTGTGAGGATGGCTCAAAATTAAAAAAAAAAAAGTATTAACCACACTATTTTTCTGGCTAGGGATACTACGGTTCTATGAGCTGTAAAAACATACTCCATAGCAATTTGCCTGACCTCAGAAAGCCTCCCTATGACCCTAATATAAACATGTCTTCCACAAGGCCACTTCCCACCAATAATTTATTTGTACATCTCAAGAGATCTTGAAGACTTGATTTCACCTTACAGTAAGTGCTGTAAGGTAATTAGAAAAATCAAAGGCATTTAGCAAGAAAATTTAACTGCGCATAAAATTTGCAATGTGAGCAAAATAAAACACAAATTTCAAATCCTAACAAATTTGGAAAAATCATTTCAATATAAGAATATTCAAAAAAGAAAGTAACTTGTGAAGCATACAGTTCCTTTTATTCAAAGGCTGACTGGTGAAGCCACCTAAGACTTGCAGATTTCTTTTTTCTTTTTCCTGCGTAGTCTCTGGTTGGTCACAATCCAAAATGGTGTCTGTAGCTTTCCCAGGAAATGTTCAGGAAGGCAGCTGCCTTGGAGGTGTGTCCCCAGGAATTCTCTGCATCTTAGATGTCCATAAGGACTCCACAAGGAACTGCAGTTGCTAGGAGCCTGTGCTAGTGTCAGAAGTAGTCCACTGTTGCACGCTGCTCTGCCTCTTAGCCCCAATGTCTGTTTTTGGCTGTAGTTTTTAAAAGATCCCCTCAATAGATGATCTATTTAGTAACTATAAGACAATAAAAACTAGAGTTACAAGCCAAAAAGGATTGAATTGTTTCTTAAAAAGCTCTAAGTAAAAAAATACCAGTAGTAATATTTGAGATTCTGGTATTTTTTTTAGTGCATTTTAAGACATTTACAAAAAAGCTACCATTCTCTAACTGAATGCTTAAGCGACACATGCTATGCAGATGCATTTGAAATTAATTGCTGTTGCAGAAAGCTATTATTTTGAAATGTACTTAAGAAATAGACCACTTTTAGCCATTTAGATACATAGACATGTATACTCTACAAATTCTAAATGTAGGTTTAGTGTTGTCTGAATAAATGTTTAGTCTATTACCAGGTTATAAATAGCCCCATTTACAGTGCAAATGTAGGAATATCTTTACTAGTAGAAAGAAGTCATCCTAAGTAAGAGGAATGGGAAGGTTTTTATGGCTAAATTTCTTAAACCTTATATCTGAGAGTATATTTTTGTGAAGAAAAAAATGAACTTATGATGGGGAAACTGCCCATTAAATCTCCTTCTAAAGTTCTATACAGCACATTAAATAATTTTGTTAACTCTAAATAAGAAAAGGAGAGAAATAATCCACACTTACTCAACCACCAGCACAGAATTCAGAAGAAACAGTTTATTTGTTTCAGCTCTAATTCTCACTTTGATCTGTTGTTAGTCACTGCCTGGAAGAAACTCTAAGGTTTAACAATATGATGTGTCATAGAAACAACTCATGAGCAACCTGGTAAATGTGTGGGTCACTGTGGGTCTATCAAACCATTTGGAAAATGCTGACATAGCTGTGGTGTTTTAACACTTGTTTCCAGTTCCCTTTTTCATATTATGATTTTTTACTTAAAAGTTAAGCAGAAATGCTATGTTGCTATGTCAAAATGCAAAGAAGTATAAGCTTCAATCAACTTCTCTATCTATCCAATCATTTTTCCTTCACAATTTTAGATGATGAAGAAGGAAATGAAAACAGACATACAGGAAACTAGAAGAACACCAAATTACCACAACTAAAGGAGAATTACAGCAAGACACATAATAGTGAAGCTTCCAAAAGTCAAAGACAAAGAAAAAATAATGATGGTGACGAGGGAGAAGAAACAGATGACTTATAAAGGAAAACCTGTTAGTCTGACATCAGACTTCTCTGAAGAAACACTACTCCAAGATTAAAAATGCCAGCCAAGAAAAACTATCCTGCAAATTTTTCTTTCCTATGAGGGAAAATTAAGGACCTTCTCAGACAAACAAAATCTTCAGAAATTCACTATTACTAAACCCCAACTCAGAAATATTACAAGAAGCCTTAAAATCTAAACCAAGAGAGGAATGAACTGGGAGACTCCAAAAAGGATATGAATAAACACACAAGAAATTGATAAACAAAATGGCAACTATGGACGCCTATGTATCAATAATCACCCTAAATGTAAATGGAGTAAATTAACCAAAACAAAGACACAGAGTAGCAGGTTGGATTAGAAAACAGAACCCAACCTTCCACTGTTTTCAAGAAACACACCTAGGAGTCAAAGATAAACATGGATTAGAAGGGCTGGAAAACAATTCTACAAACAAGCAGCCCTGAAAAGAAGGCAGGGGTATCCATACCTATATCAGATAAAATAGACTGATGGAACCAAATTGAAAACCAAGACATAAAACCACACATATATGTACAACTAATCTTCGACAAAAAAGCAAAAAAAATATATATACAAATATACACTGGAACAAAGACAGCCTCTCCAATAAATGGTGCTGGGAATACAGGACTGCTACATGTAAGAGAATGAAACTGGAATACTACCTCATACCATACACAAGGACCAACTCAAAGGGGATAAAAGATCTGGATGTAAGATCTGAAACCATTAATATACAGAAGAAAACATAAGCAAAATACTCCATGATATACAGCTCAAAAATTAGGCCTTACTTCCTGAAGCAAAGAAAATGAAGGAAAATAAACATCCGGGACAACATCAAACTAAAAAGCTTTTGTACAGCAAAAGAGGCAATAACCAAGATGAAGAAACACCCTACAGATTGGGGAAAATATCTGCACTCCACATCAAAGATCTACAAAGAGGTTACACAATTCAACAAAAACGAAACATAGAAGCCTATCAAAAAGTGGGCACAAGAGCGAAGAAGGCGCTCCTACAAAGAAAAAATGCAGATGGCCAATAGGCACATGAAAAAAAATGCTCAACATCACTTACAATCAGGGAAGTGAAAATCAAAGCCACAATGACAGGTCATCTCATACCAGTAATGGCCCACGTTAAAAAACAAAAAAACAAACAGCAAGAAAAACAAACAAACAAACAACAGCAAATGCTGATGAGGATGTGGAGAAAAAAAAGAATCCTTTGCTGGTGGGAAAACAAACCTGCCCAAACACTATGGAAAGCTGTGGAGAGGACCCTCAAATTACTATAAATGGATCTACCATATGACCCAGCAGTTCTACTCCTAGGAATCTTCCCAAAGGATACAAACATCAATTCCAAAAAAAACCTGCACCCCTATGTTCACTGCAGCACTATTTACAATAGCTAACATAGGGAAACAACCTAAATATTCAAAACAGATGACTGGATCAATAAGATGTGGTACACATACCCAAGAAATACTATTTAGCAATCATAAAAGTAAACTCAAGCCATTTGCAGCAACATGGATGGAGCTGGAAGGAATAATGCTCAGTGAAAGGAAAAAGGAAGATGCCAAATGGTTTCACTTATAGGAGTGATATAGGGAAACTGAACAAGGGTCAGGGAAAATACTAAAGACAAAAAGTTGCAAACTACAGAACTGAGACATACCACAGGGGAGTGGCAGGGTAAAGGGTCTTAAAAGGGGAGGGAAGAACTCACAAGAGACCATATTGATAGTTCAAGGGTGATCTGGGCATGGGCATTTTATGGGGATTGCACCTGAGGGGAGAAATCAAATATTATGCAAAAATGAACAATTATGTAAAAATAAAATTAAAAAAAAATCAGATGACTAAATTTATGGCTTCAGTAAAATCAATGGTTAAAATATAAATTCTGAAAATGTTAAGAGAATGTAGAGTGAAAAGTCAATATTCTATGTCCTTAGGAAGGAGCCAGTTTTAAAATGATGGGTGACATCTTACAGGGATGAGTGACAGGTATGCCAGCTTCTCTGAAGTGCAACCTTCTCCAGGAGAGGACAGACCTAAAATGCCTTAGCCTCACAGCTTCCCTCGTGAGAGTCTTTTTAGGAGACGAATGAGCTACCTAATGCAGCATAGGTACTTGAAAGATATGAAGAGAAGTTGAACCAGTCTTATTCTTAACTGGGTCTTTATCTTTTGGATTTATGATTGCTGATGTTTTGAGCATGATAGTTGGGAGAGTTAATTGCAAACAGAGCATAGTAGAGTGAAAAGCCACTCAAGTAAAATAATGCAGGCAGGTGAGAAATAGCAAATAAACAAGCTCAAGCCAGAAATCTCTGAGAAAACCAGAGCAGCACCCATTTATCTCTCTCTCTCTCTCCTCCTGATGAAGAGATGTTTATTTCCATCAGCCACCAGGCAGGAGCAAAACTTATTTTTAATAAGAAAGTTGAAAATAATTCAATAACGCTCACCCAGCTTGTTCCTCAGATGTGGCAAATCATAAATCCCCACTGTTCCCAGTTGCATGAACAACTGACTGATAAAATCAGTGACATCCTATAAAAAGTTTGGTAAACTGAGTCATTATGATGGGATTAATTATCTTCAACACCAAAGAAGACAGAGCAGTGACACAAACATCAAATTAAAATTTGACTCTTTCACCCTCAAATGGAATGCTCTTAAAAGAAAACCTTTGTTATTTTTTAAGACAAAATATTGATTTTAGTGCATTGACTCAATATCAAAACAAGTAAGTATATCCCAATAAGTATTCTAAAAGCTGTACTGTTGCATCTTAAAAGTGAACCCTGAAGTCACAGTGGAAAATTATTTCCAAAACCTTTATTGTAGATATATATCACTGACATTTCTGACTATTGTGACAAGCTTAAAATTTAAAAGCCACTAGAACACAAAATGGGCAAGTAAATCCTCTGATACGGATTTCTCACCATACCACTCTTGTTTTAAGTAGCAATATGCTTTACAAACACCCATGATGATGTTATTTTAGTTTTACAGCCAGTGTAAGTCTGGTGGAGTCCCAGGAAAAACTTAATTAGAGATCAATGACATTTGCTTGACCATCTCCCAATAAAATTTTCAGTCACAAGTCTTGTTTCCATCCTTGCATCTTCTCCAGCCCTTGAGTAGCTTAATCTGCAAATAAAATCTGAGTTCTTTCCCTATTGCTCCCTTTTCTAGTCAGTTTTTTTTCAAGCCTTTGAGAAGTACAAGGAGAAACTTAAAAATTAGAAATCCTCTTTGGAGTCTACTGTGTTTCATATGACTCCTCCCTCTGGGTAATTTGGCAGAGGTCAATCATGTGTACAGAGAAGCTATATGTATGTTCATCATAAAAATGAACAAGTACATAAAAGCATAAAGAAAAAAATACTTAACCACTTATCATATAATTAGACAGAATTACATTGTTTTATTGCACTGTGCTTTTATAGAACAAGATGGCTGCTTTTAATATATAGGTACTTCAAGGGGTGCAAATTTGTTTGTGCCAATTATAACCAAATGGTAAATGCTATTAAAACTGTCCTGCAGGAAGACTGTCTTTTATTATAGTCAGTATAGTGTTTTAAAAGAAAATTTTGATTGAATATCTCTAAGATTAGTTTGTTTTGCCATAGGTTTAACCTTACTGTTTTATACAAAGCTGTTTTAAATACTTAGGTATCTGTTCAGGTGGTTTCTAATTGTATTTGTGTGTGTAGCTACCACAAAGTGTAAATAACTGAATGTGTACAGGAAGCTGAGTAGGAAAAGATCTTTAAAAATAGCTATTTAGTGCTTCTGAACCAATTCAAACTACACAAGACTTTGAGTCAAGTCACATGCAAAAAAAAAAAAAAAAAAAGAATACTACCCTTGTTCTATTCCCAAATTCTCAAGAAATTAAAATCAAGGGGCGGGGGGAATGTAGAAGTCCCACATCGTGAAAATATCCATCTTTCAAATAAGGCTTGAATAAGGAGAATTAATTACAGCAAGTTTATAATAAAAGTGATATCACAATTGCTTTAAAGGTGGAATGCAGGAAGAAGGATGTGGAGATGTCTTCTCCGATGAGCTGCGGGAGGCTCTGGAGAGAAGATGGATCAGGAGCCAAAGAGAATACCCTTCAAGTATCACACGTTCTGCAAGTTTTTAGGAGGAACAACAATAAAAAAAAAATGATGAAAATATAATGTAAGGGTAAAAAGGAACAAGTAGGGTCTGGGAAAAGTCACTGAAGAAATCTGGAACCCCAACTGACATACAGAATAATGTATATAATGTACAGATATTAACGCATAGAGTAACTGGCAGATATACATATGAAACTTCCTGAGGGGCCTCCCCAGTCACGCAGTGATTGAGCATTGGGCTGCAAAGCTGCCCGCAGCCTCCGCAGCACCGGTTCGATCCCTGGCTACCTGCAAGGGTCTCACATGGCGCGCAGACCTCTCCTGCTGCCCGCTGCTCCACTCAGCAGTGTACTTCGGTCCTTCTGCCTGCTCTGCTCCCCGCTCTGACTCTGGTGAATCCTCTCACCCTCCTGCCCTTCTGACTGTACCCAGTGCTTGTATAAACAAATAAATCTTTAGAAAAATAAAATAAAATTTCCTGAGAAAATAATGTTATAGATACATAAAACACTTAACCATGGATAACAATGCTGCTTAAGTTTTGATAATTCTTCATTAAAAGATACTTTCTAAAGTCTGTAGTAAAATTTGGGCCTCCCCGGTGGCGCAGCGGTTGAGCACTGGGCTGTGAAACTGCCTGCAGCCTCTGCAGCGCCGGTTCAATTCCTGGTCATCAGCGAGGGTCCCACATGGCACGCAGATCTCTCCTGCTGCCTGCTGCTCCCCTCAGCAGTGTACTTGTCAGTCTGCCTGTTCTGCTCCCTGCCCTGGCTCTGGTGAATTCTCTCAACCTCCCGCACTTCTGACTGTACCCAGTGCTTCTATAAATAAATAAACTTTAAAAAATTAAAAAAAAGAACAGAAGAAATTTAAAAAAAATAAATAAAATAAAGTCTGTAGTAAAACTTTCATTTGCTTTACCTATTAAACTGGTTTAGGGCCTCCCTAGTGGTGCAAGGGGTTAAGTCGCAACCTATGAAGCTATCTACAGCCTCCGCAGCAAAAGTCTGATCCCTGGCCAGGGAGCTATCCACATGGCAAAGCAGACCTCTCCTGTCTCACCCGCTGCTCCCCTCAGCAGTGTATTTCAGTCAATCTGCCTGTTCTGTTCCCCGTTCTCTCTCTGGTGAATCCTCTCACTCTCCATACCTCTGGCCTATACCAGTTCTTGTATGCATAAATAAATCTTAAAAAAAAAAAAAAAACTAGTTTAATCAGGAAAAAAGAATCAAATGTATTTATCCTATATAGAGAGAAATGGCTTAGGAGTGAATTTAAGTAAGTATAGGTAGACTCTGTCTTAAATAGGTCATACCTGCAATTTATACAATATAGTACAATGCTACTTTAATAAAACTATTTAAAAAGTAATAAATAATTTACTGTTTTTCCTCAGTTACACACCAGACATGGTTTCCCCAGACCACTATAGGAAATATCCTGACACTTATGGTACACTTCAGAAAGCTTTCTGTGTTAATAAATATTTCCGAAAGTGCTTGACTTTCCTATAATCTTAAGTCAATTCTACTCTACCAACTTTTCCATATTTTGTTTTTTAAACTCTGCTACCTAATATTCTTTCAGTTGGGTTTGTTAAAACAGCAAGCCATTTTATCACTCAACAAAACAAGTTTAACTGGAATCATTTGATTATGTAAAGAAAACTTTTAATAACAAAATATCAAGAAAATCATCTACTCTGCTTATCGAAATGACAATCATTATCACAAGACCTAACTTTTTACTGGAGTGGTTGATTTTTCAGCAGGAAATGAAAACAGCCCTGATAATGACTCTGTCGAAAGGACACTTAAAAATAAATCGAAGTCAGCAGGATGACAGAATGCCATCCAGAGGCATGTGATCAGACAGGGCATCACCATACAGCAGTGCATTTACTAGCTCTTTCACTTAAAATTCAGAACACTTGCAACCTTCTTTCGCTTTAAAAGGTGATTTTCTATTGACCTGTGGTTAATGTTCTGAGGCTATGTATAAATATCAGCCTGCATACACTGAAATGTAAAAAGAAATACAAAGAAGTGTTCTGATTCCTCCTTTCGTACCAGCTATTCTCTCTGCACCTTCCAACTCCAGATTTCTATTTAAGCTGAGAGTAAAGGAGATCTGCTCTTTTCTGTTTCTAATTATGTCTCTTATAATTAAATGGTAATTTTAGAAATTTTCCCACCAGTTTCTCTAATTGTATAGAAGATTGAAAAAGTTTCTAAGCCAAATTGAAAAAAAAAAAAAAACCAACCTATTTACTTATTTATATACAGCTCCCCATCTTGCATTTAAATCATTTATTCAATCCCCCCTTTTCAAGTGAATTCCACTTGATCCATTCAATTTCATTTGTTAAGCAAATATTGATTAAAAGCCTTATATTATGTGTCACACAGAAAGGGAAAGGAGGGAGGGAGGTGAGGGGAAAAGCAGGGAAAGGGGAGGAAAAATGAGGGGCCTGAGCAAGTGTATAGTAACACTTGTCTTGAACATCTCTTGTGCATTAATTCCAATGGCAACTGATTCTCAACTGAAAGCAAAAATCTTTCGAGGGACTATGACAGAGTATCAACAACAGGTCTACAAAGCTCTAGGTTTATTTATTTGAAGATCTAAGCACTATGTTCAGATTGATTGACATTTACCACATACAAACTACACTTTAAATTTACATAAATATTATGATTTTTTAAATATACACTATCAAGTGGTGACATTAAAATATTTTTTAAATTTATTTATTTATGCATACAAGAACTGGGGTACAGGCCAGAGATGTGGGGGGGGTGAGAGGATTCACCAGAGACAGAGTGGGGAACATAACAGGGAGACGACTGAAATACACTGCGGAGGGGAACAGCAGGGAGGCAGGAGAGGTCTGCCATGTGGGTAGCTTCCTGGCCAAGCTCAAACTCATGCTGCAGTGGCTCTGAAAAGCTTCATAGGCTGCATCTTAACCCCTTGTGCCACCAGAGAGGCTGGGTATTAAAAATATTTAATACATGATCAAGCATGGGCTTCAGCTAATAAAGTCACTGCCTGCCTTCAACAGGCCATATGGATAGAACAGCAGACCTGTCAATGCAGTTGAAGAGAAACTAGTTTTTCCTCTCTCTTATCCTTTTCCATATTAAAGAATGGTCTTCATAATTAAAAAGTTAATGGGGAGTACTATTCTGAGAAATACGTTTGCTATGATGCAACACTGTATCATACTGATGAAATCACAACCAATGTGAGAAATCACAGTAAATTTAGAAGTCTGTCTTTTATTGGTGCTTTCTCTTTCATCCTCTTTACCACCCCCCACTTTCCCACAAATCTCTGTAATTGTTCAACCCTTACCAGATGCTCCAGGGCTGTAAACACCATCCTATGAAAAAGTCTGTCTTTATTTACTCTGTTTGTAATAAGAAACAGTTAGATTTGAGGATGCAATTTACTTAAGCCACTCAATACTCTGCTAAGAGGAAAAGTGCCAACTTCAAAAGAATATCTGAGGTGGACAGCAATCTGTGGTAAACTATCTACATTGCAAAAACTGGAAACAAAGTGTTTAAAGTTCTTCCCTAGTGAGAGATGAAAACTAGCTGGAATGGCTACATTTTACTTGAATTGGCCAGAAAAGTTATCTAATGGTCTCTCCTCTTTGTCTTGTTAGCCAAATAAGTTATCCTTATTATCTTGCTTAGTGCATTACAGTATTTCATTGAGATATTTAGTTCAATTTCTCAGAGCCAACAAGCAATGATCAGAGGGTAGCATAATAATTCCAAGAAAATCTGTAACAAGAAAATCTGTAACACCCATGTATGTCCTACAGATTCAGAACAAACTGACTTAAGCCACACAAATAAGGTGTAGAAGTGAAGGGAGAGGACCTCCCTCGTGGTGTAAGGGGTTAAGCACAGCACTGTGAAGCTGTCTGGAACCTCTGCAGGACAAGATTGATGCCCTGCTGGCCAGGGAGCAACCCACATGGCGAGCAGACCTCTCCTGTCTCACCCACTGCTCCCCTCAGCAGTGTATTTCAGTCAGTCTGCCTGTTCTGCTCCCCACTCTGTCTCTGGTGAATCCTCTCACCACCCGCACCTCTGGCCTATACCCCAGTTCTTGTATGCATAAATAAATCTTTGGGAGAAAAAAAAAAAGATATGAAGGTATAATAAAGTATTTAGTACTTATGCAAGTGAAAATTTAAATACAGATGGCCTATCAGTACTCAAATATAGATAGCTTTTTAAAGCCTACTGAAATCACAATTCTTATATGTGGCAAAACTATGCCATCTAATTTCTCTTGAAAAATTATCTTCTTAAGCTAAAATTAAAATTTTCAGGGTCTTCTGATTAAAAGAGTCTTCAGTTATCAAGTTATTGATAATACAAAGGCAGTTGCCAACAAAACTGACCTTAAAAAAGGCAAACCACTTGTAGTCATTCAACACAATCTCAAAGCCTTGGTTGTAAATGATGGTGAAACGGCCAGAGTTGCCGAAGTCATCATAAGCAGTATTCAACTTCTTTAGGTGTACCAGTACTTTCTTTTCTGGTGGTCCTAAATAAAAAAAAAAAGAAAAAAAAAAAAGATGCACACACACAAAAAGGAACATTATTTAACTTCAATAGGAAGAAAATTCTTAATCTTCAATAGGAAGAAAAATCTCAATAATTGCCGTTATTTTTAAGCACTTTCTTTTCATTCTACCCATATGGTGCCCAACGGCTTATGAAGAGATCAGTCTCGCCAGGCAGCCTCCCTCTGGGTGGGTCAAAGCATCGCAGGTAAGCCTGAGGACCAAGGAAGCAAAAAGAGAGGTGACATGTTGCCCAGCCAGCAGAGGTACAGGCACAGCAGAATATCAAAACACTGAAGAAAGGGAGAAAGGGGAAATGCTGGAAATGACAGGTAGAAAGAGAGAAATGAAAAAATGGTCACAGAAAGGGAAACATAAGAATCCCTGCCATCAGATCAAAAGGACAAAAGAAATGGTCTCTTCAGAGAAGGGTGTCTTGGTCCTCAGTGGTTTTATAGTCCAGAACCTCAGCATATGCATCCTTCCAAAGGACACAACAACCTTGAGAGTGCTGTGCTAGGAAGCTAATTTCTGCTGATAGGAACTAAACTTTCAATCTCCAGAAGAAGGCCGCTCAGGTCTTCCAGGGTGTGCAACTATTAGAGGAAGGCCGAGGTGTGTTCAGCGGGCAGGGCTGTCTGCAACGGTCCTACTGTGTGCACACCACAGCCAGGCCCCGCACTCCGGTAATGCCCTGACTTAAGAGAGTGGACGCGACCCTACACGATCCTGATCCCTGCCCACCAAGTTCAGCTTTTAAAAGAAAAAAAAAAAAAAAAAAAAAAAAGAGGCTGAAATGGCCAGCGTTATGAGAGTCCCACAGCATCTGCAAGGGAGGTGCTGAGTGGGGCCATTTCAGTAAGAACCTCCTGAATCTTTGTTCTGCTGACAGGAAATTGGACTGGGCGTGTAAGTAACCCTCACGAGTCGCGGGGGGTGGTTGAGGGCTGGGAGGACAGCAAAGCCTCCCCAGCACCCCGCGGGCTCTGCCACACACCCGGGTGGAATTCCTGGCGCTCAGTCAGGCGCTCCGAGCAGGCACAAGGACCTTGTGCCCAGCGCGGACCCAACGCGGGGTGTTCACTCAGAGGCTCGCAGAAGTCAGGCATACGCTGAGCTCTGGTCATTTCAAAACACACGCGCTGGCTCAGGAATCAGTTTAAGAAACAAAACGTGGGTAGCTTTGCTCGCTGCGCCTCTGCGAGCCTCCCGGGCAGGGCGCGCCACGGCTGTCCCGCCAGCGGCAAGGAACAAACTTTCCTCCTGCTTTTCCTTTTCTCCTCCAAGCACGCCTTGCTCATTTGTTTTCCCCAGCGTGCACACGCGCACACACGCACACGCGCACACACACACGCGCGCACCCTCCACAGCCTACAGAAGGTGACAACTGCGCGGTTTCAACTCTCGCAAAGGAAAAGCAGAACTCAAGGGGCGGGAAAAGTTCCTGCAGAAAGTGAAGTTCCAGTTTCCTGCAGCTCAGCTCCACGTGGCGGCAGAGCGCGCCCGACGGCACCCCGCGCACCCCGCGCACCCCCGCGCCGGGCTCCCGCGGGCAGGGCGGAGCTGGGGCGCCCCGCGCCGCCGGCGGGGTTCGGGGCGCACAGGGAGGCGTCGCGGCACCGAGCGCCCAGCCCGCGCTTACCCATGGCCGAGCAGTTGACGTCGCGCTGGAGGCCGCCGGGGCCCACCTGGAGCAGCCAGGAGCCCAGCAGGTCGTGGTAGCTGCAGTTGGCGGGGGTGTCGCCGCGCGCGCGGCCCGCGCAGGCCAGAAGCAGCGGGAGGGCGGCCAGCAGCCAGCGGGGCCCGGCGCCCATGGCTGGAGGACGCGGGACAGCGGACCCGGGACAGGCGGACCCGGGACAGGAGCACCCGGACAGGAGGACCCGGGACAGGAGCACCCGGGACAGCAGCACCCGGACAGCAGAGGACCCGGGACAGGAGGACCCGGCGGCGAGGACCCGGACAGCAGAGGACCCCGCTGCGCAGCGACGGCCGCCCGCGCCTTTGAAGCAGAAGCGGTGGGGGAGGGGGAGCGGAAGCGCGGGGGGCGGGGTCTGGAGACGGGGAAGTGGGGGAGCTGCGGGGACAGAAGGTGAGAAAACACCGTGCAGAGCGCCAACGGGGAGTTTCACTTCCTTTTCTTAACAACTGCCCCCTGGGCCCTCGCGCTCCCGCGCCGACACCTGCTGCTGCTTTGTGGTTCCTCCTCCAAGACTCGCGCGCCCCCGGGCCCTCTGGGGAGCCGCCCTCCGTCGGCGTTTCAAAGCTTGACCTTTTCTTTGCCTGGTTGCGTCTGATTTCCTGCCCATGTGTTTGCCTGTCCTCTAGAGGGGAATTCGGCCGTGGCACAAAGTTTCTCTGTCTCTCCTGCCCCCCTCCCCACTCGGCCCAGGGGCGCCCCGAGGCCTATGAGCTCGGAGGCAGAAGCCACTTGCCCAGGGAGCGAGGAGCCGGGCGAGAAGCTGCTGTCTCAACCTCTGATGGTCCACGGCCTGGCAGCACCACGCCGTGCTGCCTCCCTGCTCAGGGACATGGCCCTGGTCGCCCTGAGACGCCCCTGGCTGCCCAGTCTGCACAGTTTATTCATTGGCTCCAGTGTCAAGCCCTGTGTCCTCAAAGGCAAGTGATAAAATAGATTCGTGTGCCCTCTGTGGTGCAAGCATTTTGCCATGCTCATACTGCTTAAAATAAGTATTTCTTCATACACATTTCCACCAGATTAGATCCATCACGAGGGAGCAAGTCTGTATTATTTACTTTTGTTTCCCTAGATTCTGCCTTGAAAACGCTCAGAAGTGTCCAGAGGTGTTAAAATAAAGGCATGCATTTTTTTTTTTTTAATCGTGACTTCTAGTTCTGAAAGTCAATCTCGGTTTGGCAAGAGAAGCTACCCTTGAAAGCCCAGGCCCTTGCACCTGCGCTGTACTTAGTCATTGATCCCCACTGGAAAGTCCAAGTGGATCCTCCATCATGACAGGTGAAGGCTGATCAGCCAGTGTATCCTACTGAGTCTACCTTCCTCACTGTCATTTCATTTTTTATTTAAATGTAAATCATACCAAATTGTTCCCCAAACTGGGAAGCTGAGTACTTCCCAATAGGGCATCATTTTATAATCTGTAAAGAAAATACTATAAAGCCTCAAAAACTGTCTAGAGTAATTGTATTTTCATGTATATTATGTATCTACCTCTCTGTGATTTCAGCATCATGGGGTTTGGGCCTTGCATGTGCTAGTTAATCAGTTCTGCAGTAGGTGCTCAATAAACATGCATTAAATGTTGACTGAAACTCCTTATTCTTTAGCTGTAATCATCAGATTATTTGGAATTAAATTTCTATTGGACAAACATTTTTGTTACTACATGATAAGTTTCATATATCTTAACCTTATTCTATTTATTTTCAGAGATATTCAGCCAACATAAAGAACCAACTTGTGAGTCCCAGCAACATAAAGAAGTTTCAGTTAATATACTTCTGTGGAGTAGCTTGAAAGTGCTGGAAGTTGACCCTAGACTTCTTCATATATTTTTTTAAAGATTTATTTATGCATACAAGAACTCGGGTACAGGACATATGTGCAGGAGGGTGAGAGGATTCACCAGAGACAGAGTGGGGAGCAGAACAGGAGGATCTACTGAAATACACTGCTGAGGCACAGACAGGAGAGGTCTGCCTCGCTATGTAGGTAGCTCCCTGGCTGGCAGAAATTGAAACCACCCTGCAGAAGCTGAGGACAGCTTCACAGCGCTGCACTCAATCCACCGCGCCACCAGGGAGGCCCAGTTCTTCATAAATGTTATCCAGAAGCCAATTTATAAACATATGTTGGAAAATACGAAGACTAACCCCTGTCTTGGTGTTTTCTTTTCAAACCTTTCCAGTTTAATTAGATTTCCCTTCTTCCTATAATTTATTTCTGAGCAGGAAACATGAAGTTAAATAAAATGTATTGTAAAGTAACAAAACTGCAGACAGTATTGACAAGAAGAGGGAAAAAACAGACTAGACCATGGTGACAGATTTAATGGTCAAGACTATCAGTTTCTCCATTTTTGAGAAAATAACTCTTTTCCAAAAATAAAATAACTTACCCAAGTAATGATATGGGGACATTTTAAATATTTCATTTTAATAAGTTGAAATACTTTGACTTAATACTTATTTGTATATAAATTGATAAAGATCAAACTGGTGTTTCATATCTCTTGCATTTTAAAGTGTTGAGTACTTAAAGAATTTAAAAATAAATAAAAAGAATAGTTAAATAAACAAATAGAGGCAATTAAAGTAACAGAACTCTGACAAAAAAAGACCTAAGATTTATCATAATTTTTGGTTGACCTTTCTTGATTTTGTCCCTTCTATTTAAACATTTGTTGTTTATTATATGATAAGATACAGCATTCGGTAAATTTTATTTAAAATTATGGCAATTAGGGCCTCCTCTGGTGGTGCAGGCGGTTGAGCGCCACGCTGTAAAGATGTCCAAGACCTCTGCAGGGCCAGTTCGATCCCGGCCCGCTGTCAAGGGTCCCACAGGGCATGGCAGACCTCTCCTGCCACCCGCGCTGCTCCCCTCCTGTTCTGCTCCCTGCTCTGTCTTGGTGAGGCCTCTTGCCCTCCAGCGCATCTGGCCTGTACCCTGTTCTTGTATAAATAAATCTTAAAAAATAATAAAATTATGGCAATTAGGGGCCTCCCTTTTGGCGCAAGGGGCTAAGTCTCAGCACTATAAAGCCTTCCTCAGCCACAGCACTATGAAGCCAATCCCCAGCCAGGGAGCTACCCACATGGCGCAGCAGACCTCTCCTGTATGACCTGCTGCTCCCCTCAGCAGTGTGTTTCAGTCAATCCACCTGTTCTGCTCCCCACTCTGTCTCTGGTGAATCTTCTCACCCTCCCCCACACACCTCTGGCCTGTATCCTAGTTCTTGTATGCATAAATAAATAAATCTTTAAAAATATACAACCTTACATTCTTTATGTCCACATCCTCCCTCATGTTCCTTCCAAAACTTTTAGTAAACTTACCCAGTCACTTAGAGACATACATTAGAAGTGACACATAATGGCTGTGTGCACAGATTCTAGGTACGAAGCGCCACAGTTTGAATTCCAGCATCAACCCTATCCGTGTTTGACCTTAGGAAAGTTATTTGTCTTTTCTGACTCAATTTCCTCATTAGTAAAACTAGGCTCACAATGTGTCTACTACATAACATTGCAGTGAATTTTTGAATGATTTAATATGTGAAATGCTTGAAACAATATTGTCACAAAATAAATACTACTGGTGGTAATAGCATTATTTTGATGTCCACATATATGAATTTGGGGGTTTATTGTTATTAAATGAGAGCATACTCTACATAATTTCTCCTCAGCCTGATTTTCAGACTTCCGTCCAGTTTCCAGGGCATTTTTTTCATTCTATCTAGTGGATTTCAGAGATCTCTTCATATCACTAAATTGAATTAATTTAAGGACAAATAGCTGCATGGTGCTTTAAGTAAATAACATCTACCTGTCATTAATAGGGCATTTGGGTGTTTCCCAGGTATTTTAAGCATTATTATTTTTTTTTTTTTGCCACTGCCAACAATGTTGCAATAAGAATTTTTACCATATATCCTTCCAACAATTGTTATACCTACAGAAAAGTGACAGGAACTAATTGCTGGGTCACATAACTATTGCCAGATTAAGTGTCCAGAATAGCCTTAACAGAGAGCAATGTCAGAGTCCTCTTCCACATTTATCTTCCATTCCCTTTTTCCCCTGAGTTGCCTTCACTTTTTTTTTTTTTTTTAAGATTTATTTATTTATTTATTTATTATTTATACAAGTACTGGGTACAGTCAGAAGCGCGGGAGGGTGAGAGAATTCACCAGAGCCAGAGCGGGGAGTAGAACAGGGAGACTGACGAAGTACACTGCTGAGGGGAGCAGCGGGCGGCAGGAGAGGTCTGCACGCCATGTGGGACCCTCCTCTGGTGGCCGGGGAGCAGCCGGGATCGAACTGGGAGCAGTGCTGCAGAGGCTGCGGGCAGCTTCACAACCCAGCGCTCAACCGCTGCGCCACAGGGGAAGCCCTAGATTTTTTTTTTTTAAGAACTGATTTTGGATATATTCATCCAGCTTAATTTTTGAAATAATTTCCTCTTTCATTCAAAATAGTTTCTTCCATCTTATTTAGCTCATTTTGTTTTACTTTGTTTATCAACATGAATGCTCAGCACATAATTTTTAGTCTTTTTCTTCCACTATGATAACAGTATATTAGGCGCTAAGTTTTCTTCTCAGACAAGCTTTAATTGTGTCCCAAAAGCTGTGGTAGGAAGTTCTTTTTCTCTTTGTAATTTAAAAGATTTAAATGGTTTATTCCATTGATTATTCAGTCTACTTCTTATTTTAAGGAATTGAGTTTTTATGTAATTACTTTTTATTTTATTAGATTATATTCTGAGAATTTGGCCTATTATCAACACCTAAATATTATTAATGATTCATGACTGAGTTTTATATGTGTGTGTGAAAAATAAATTGGTACTAGAAGTATAATGCTTTAACAATAAAAACTATTTATTGCATCAGTATCTATTCAGTATGTCACTAGTGTTGCAAACACTAATCAAGAGGAAATGATGGCAGAGTGCATGTTTTTGTGAGGCAATAAAGACAAATAGAGACATGTCTGATGTAGCTGTGGGATATCAGTATGGAGATGATGAATAGTAAGCTGGAAATATCAGTTTAGGATTCATAGGAGGAGTCATTTAGTCATTCAACAGATATTTATTAGGCATCTATTGTGTTCTATGCATAAGTGGGCAATGAAAATAGCCTCAAGGCATACAGGATGCCTGAGGTTTGGCTGAATATAATTTTTATTAGTCATCACAAAATAAATGAGGGTTAATTTTAGCAGAAATTCTCACCAATGGAGGGTACAGATAATGAAAAGTATTCATAGTAAACTAATAGAAACAGAGAAACCAAATTAAAAATGAATTGTAGGAATAGATTAGATCATCAAAATCAAGCTCATATAAATCAGGGAGGGAAATTAGGGGGAAGAGGCTGAAGACAGCTTAATAGTCACCTAAATTTATGGGGTTAGCCTAAGGAAAAGGAGTTTGTGAAGGGAAACTTCAGAATGAGAACAAAGAAAGAAAATGGTATGATGAAAGTAAAGAAGAAGGAATTTTGAATATAAAATTTAACAAATGGATTTTGCTTCAGCTACATCTGAATTCTTCTTCCAGGACCATATGCTTAATTGGCGTTCCATTTCTTGAACTTAGGGCAAAACTTCCCAGCAAAATGAAAAAATGACCAGCAAGCTAAATTTGAGTCCCAAAAACCTCTAGAGAATTGAGGACTCCCTGAAACTGCAGCACAGCCACTCTTGATGGACAATAGTAAAACTGGATTCATATCTTTCATTCTGTGAAATAGACTGAGCAGTGTTTGAAACCTCTTCATTTCCATTATGCCATTAAACCACAGTGTGGGGCCTCCCCAGTGGCGCAGCGGTTGAGCGCTGGGTTGCGAAGCTGCCCGCAGCCTCTGCAGCGCTGGTTCTATCCCCGGCTGCTCCCCAGCCACCAGAGGAGGGTCCCACATGGTGCGCAGACCTCTCCTGCCACCCGCTGCTCCCCTCAGCAGTGTGCTTCGGTCCTTCTGCCTGCTCTGCTCCCCGCTCTGGCTCTGGTGAATTCTCTCACCCTCCCGTGCTTCTGACTGTACCCAGTGCTTGTAAAAATAAATAAATCTTTAAAAAAAAAAAAAAAAAAAAAAACACAGTGTGGCACACACTAAGAGTTACTTTAAAAAATAAATTTTTGGGGCCTCCCTGGTGACTCAAAGGGTTAAGATGCAACCTATGAAGCTATTCTCAGCCACTGGAGCATGAGTTCAATCCCTGGCCAGGGAGCTAACCCACATGACATGGCAGACTTCTCTTGTCTCACCCACTGCTCCCCTTTGCAGTGTATTTCAGTCAGTCTGCCTGTTCTGGTCCCCACTCTGTCTCTGGTGGATCCTCTCACCCTCCACACCTCTGGCCTGTTCCCCAGTTCTTGTATGCATAAATAAATAAATATTAAAAATTAAAATTCTCATATCAATCTGTTTATCATTTATTTCCTTACAAAAATACACATACATCACCACAATTTGAACTCTATAGCTGCTTACACAAGAATAAATAGGAGTTACTGTGTTATGTTAGATTTTTTTTATTTTCCTTTGAAAAACTTATATCCCTGTTGCAAAATTGTAACAGTTAATGAGGAAACTCACTTGCACATGATTCACATGATCTGTCTGAAAGTCAAAACAAAATTATGATCTCCTACCCTATACAATGTTAAGTTCCCCCTATATCATAATTCTTGATTTGGTTCAACTGAATTCATTAAAATGGAAAAAAAGTGATTCAGCGATATTATGAAACATTTCTAGACAAAAGTGTAGTGACTCTCTGATTACCCTAGTTGAGATTCAAATATACATGAAATTATTATTTTTCATGATGCAATGTCAAAAATTTATTGAAGCATTGATTGTATTAGGAAATTTATCTACTATGATCCAGGAAATCGAGATTATAATTGTATCTTTATCACAAATTCACTTTGTGACATTTGAGGTGACCGCTTCAAACTATTCCTGTGATTCCTCCCTTGTAAAATCAGGAATAATTGCCCTTCATTTGATTTCACTCTATACAAACATTGAAAAAGATTAATTCATTAAAGAAATATATTAAGTGCTTATTATGTGACACCTTCTGTTCTAGCATCAGGGATTCATTAAAGATGAGACCTTTACATTCATGGAACTTTAGTTCAAATCAAGAATAAAAACATTAAAAGGTTCTTGTGGATGAGCATGACAAAGGCAGGCAGAAGAAGACAGGGAAAGAAGGTGGTGGGGGAACTCTGACAATGTGACATTTTAGCTGAGCTTTGCAGTAAGAGTTGTCTATGTCAGCAGCATCCTGATCAGAGGGAAGAAAATGTATAAAGGCTGGAGGAATTTGAGGAAGTGTAAAAATTTCAGAATAGCTAACACCATGAATGATGAGGAAGTGAAAAGTAATGGTTATGAAAGCACACCGTGACATAGCTTAGTGAAAACATAAATTGGTTCAAAATTATTTAAGTTATTTTTAGATTTATTTTTACTTATTTATGCATACAAGACCTGGGTTTGGCCAGAGGTGTGGGGGGTGAGAGGATCCACCAGAGACAGAGTGGGGAACAGAACAGGCAGACTGACTGAAATACACTATAAGGGGAGCAGCGGGAGAGACAGGAGAGGTCTGCTGTGCCATGTGGGTAGCTCCCTGGCCGGGGTTCGAACTCTGGCTACAGTGGCTGGTGATAGCTTGATAGTGCTGAGACTTTAATCCCTGCACCACCAGGGAGGCCACGTGGTTCAAAATTTTTAACATATAAATTTGTTCAAACTATTTGGTAATATGAAATAAGAATCTCAAAAATATTTCTACTTTTTTTGTTTGACAATTTGGCTATATATTCTATTAAAAATCATGAAATACAGGGCCTCTCCAGTGGCGCAGCAGTTGAGCACTGGGCTAGGAAGCTGCCCGCAGCCTCTGCAGCGCCGGTTCTATCCCCAGCCACCGGGTGAGGGTCCCACATGGCGCGCAGACCTCTCCTGCCGCCCGCTGCTCCCCTCAGCAGTATACTTCATCAGTCTGCCTGTTCTGCTCCCCGCTCTGGCTCTGGTGAATTCTCTTGCCCTCCCACGCTTCTGACTGTACACAGTTCTTGTATAAATAAATCAATCTTTAAAAAAATCATGAAATACAGAAAAAACTTAAGAACAAAGATATCCATTAAATTGTATTTGTTACAGAAAAGTCAGGGAAAAAATCTAACTATATATAAAGGAATGAGCAAAAAATATGGTATGTAAAAATTAAGTATGTAGGAAATAGAAGTCTGTTTATAGAGTTTACAACATAACATTTGTTATGCTATAACTAATTTTTTAAAGTGAAAGAAGGCAGCAAGGGTCAGCCCAGGTAGACTCTGCTCACATCTGGGTCTAGAACACAACTGCGTGAAAGGGGCCACAGAGAAAGAACAGGACGACAGAACAAGTTTAAAGGGCGGCTTTGTTGCGTTCCCAGGGCGAAATTCAGGGACCCAAATCTGGGGTTGATGAAGCTGCGCCCATTGTCAGGGGAAAGCAGGGTTTTATAGGATGGGAAGCGGGAAACCGGGCTGGCAGGTGGGGGTTTGAGGAGGAACAGAGTTGTTTTCTGATGGTATCAGCAGGCCCTCATTCTTGGCCCTCATTCTCGAGGGGATATCTGGGCCCGTGGTCTTCAACATTCTGGACAGTTCCTCTTACATCAGTTAGGATTTTTCAGCAGGTGCGGGGGTGAGGGGGGCCCGCTGAGAAAGATACCAGACCCTTTCCCCCTAGTGCCTCTTGCTCCCGCCAGACCTTTCACACTAACCTGTTTACTTAAACAGGAAAAGGGGGTGCCATCTGGTCTGGCTACTCCCTGCTGACCGGGGGCAGCATGGAGCGAAATAGGTATTAGGTGGCATGAGGGTCTTGGCGGGGCAGCCGAGCATAGGGGGGTAGCAGCAACTGGTTGAAGGTGGTTGTGGTCATAATCTGGGATTGAATGAACTCGGTTAGGCAAGGAGCAAAGAGGAAAAACAGGCATATTAGTACCAATGGCCCTACCAAAGGCGGGAGCCAAGAGGACAGCGGGTGGCTCAACCGGGCCCAGCCTTGATAGGGGCCCTGGCTTTGGCTAAGTCCATGGTGAGTTTGTTGAGGCGGTCTATAGTTTGTTCCCCCAAACCTGATTCAGTAATGTAACAGCAGCACTCTTCCCTTAGGAGTAAGCATGTGCCCCCCTTTTTCTGCAGTCAGTAGATCCAGTGCTCGCCGGTTCTGGGACGTGACCTGAGCCAAAGCAGTCGGTTGTCTCTGGAGGGAGCGAGGGAGCTAGCTGTGTTATCATCAACGACTGGAAGCCCTTCTGCCAATTGCTAGGCTGTCCTGAGATGATGACCCAGAGCCCCTCCTGCTATTCCTGCCCAAGCCACTGAGGAGACCAGCTGATCCCAGCTGTGAGAGGCAGGAAGACAGCTCCTTCACGGCAGGCGGGATGCAGGAGCCCTGCCAGCTCAGCTCAGCCATAGAGGGTCAGCTGGAGACCTGGTATGGCTGGAGTGTGGGGTGCCATTACACCACAGGAGGGTGTTACTGGGGGCAGCTGCTGTGGAGTGAAAGGTGATGTTAGTTGCACGGGGGATGGACGAGGCTCCTGGTGTCGAGGGAGAGGAATCAGGCCAAACACAGACTAAGGGAACGGGGTCCCTATGTAGGCCGGACCTTACTGGGCCCCACAACGGAGAGGTGATGTTAAGGGACTCCTCGGAGTGGTGGGCACCAGGGGCAGTGGCACTGGCGGGGACTGCAGCTAACAAGAGTTGTTGCCGGGAAGCGCAAAGGAAGCAGTGGGACACGCTGAAGCCTGGGTTTGTGTGGCTGAGCAAGGAGAGAGGTGATTTAGGAGAGACGGCCATGCGGCATGGACCCCGATGCAGTGGGGCACTTCTGGCAGGAAAAGCAGGCTCTGTGATGTTTTCTCCTGGTGTAAGATGTCCTGGGCTCCTACTACCGAGCTGTTTGGTGAGGGGACCAGTTGTCTGAAGATAAAGAATGAGGCCTTTGGATACTGGGGCATCATCCTGCTGTTCCTTGGTCCACCCAGCAGCCCAGGGGTCTGATACAGTGATATACACCTGCTGCCCTCAGCCCCAAGCATGGATGTGGTGTTGCAGCTGGAATTTACTCTATGCGTTGAACACGACCAGTAAGGACAGCCCCCATAGTCTGGGTAGTCACTGGCACAATAAGGGTGCTTTTGATCACAGGTAAAACAGAGCATGCACTCACTGGGCATGACCGATTGAATGCTAGAAAAGTCCATAGGAACCAGCCAGCGGCACCCCTGGGGAGGGCAGTCAGCCTCCCAGCTGAGTATGCAGTCTGGGCAGAGCCAGATACATGTGTCCTATACCTCGAACCTCCATGTCATGGGGACTTTGCCCGCGAGGCTGACAAGAAATGAGCAGCTGAGTAGGTCCCAGAGGAGTGGGGGGACACACTGGTCCGTGTGTGGGGCCTGCTGAACCCGAGACAGGTGGTGCCAGGACGGCTGATCCGCAGCCTTAACTGCAGTGGGGTGCTGAGAGTCACCAAGTGGGGTCCGGTCCGGCAGCTTTGAGGAGAGGTCCCGTGGCAACACCTGATCCCTGGGGTGGACAGGATCCTCCCAGGCCAGTGGGGCCAGCTGAAGCCTGGGTCAGAACCGGTCTGTGTGTTCCCGGAGAAGCTGTCTGAGAAGAGAAAAGTAAGGAAGATAGCCAGGCAAAGGCGGGGCCATGATTAATCAGGAAGGGGCTTCCATACCTGAGCTCCAATGGGCTCAGGTAAAACGGGCTCCGTGGGGCTGCGTGAGTGTGCATCAGTGCCAAGGGCAGCCACTCTACGCAGGAGTTGGAAAGGCAGCCTGGAGAGCTGAAAGTCAGCCTGGAGAGGTGGTCCTTCAGGAGCCATCGGCGCGCTCCAACTTACCCGATGACCAGGGCTGACATGGGTGTGGAGTTTCCAGGAAAGCCCAGGGACTCAGACACCTGTTGGGTCACTTTGGAGAGGAAGGCCGGACCGTTGTCCGCCTGTAGTGAGTCAGGCAGACCGAAGCGAGGAATACTGTCATGACCCAGGGCTCCTGTGATGACTTGTGCTGTCTCCCGGGTGGCCAGAATGCCTCGACCCATCCTGACACAGTGTCTGCCGGGGCCAGGAGGGGGCACATTTTCTTGTGTTTGGGCAAGTGTGTGCAGTCTATTCACCAGTCCTGACCTGCTAAGCAGCCTCTTAACTGATGAGCCACAAAGTTGGGTGGCCTTAGCCCCCCTTGGGGGGACACCCTAGAGCAAGTGTGACATTTGAGCAGATCCCCCCACCACTTCGCACAGGGAAGGGTGAGCAGAGAGCGGCTTTAGGGAATGTGTCAGGGACCGTGGCCCAGTGTGGAGAGAGCACTGCATTTGTTCCATGAGTGTGGGTGCCAGGTCCTAGGGAATGGCCAGTCTGCTGTCAACTACTATCCATCCCTCCTCGCCCATGGAACCCCTCTGGCCCGCAGGGAATGAGACTCCTGTGGGGTGTATGAAGTTGTCAGTGTGGGGACTGAGAGGAACAGGAGAGGGGCTACCGGGTGGCGGGAAGGGTCTGCAAAGGTCCTGGCGGTCACATAGCTTTGTAATTCCCCTCTGAGATGGAGGAGCCATCAGCTGATGCCCCTCACAGTGTGTGATGGCGGCTTCCCTTGGCAGGCGCGGGGCTTCCAGGAGCTTAGAATAAGCTTGGCAGTAAAGATAGGGTTGCCTTTGTGGTGAGGAAGCCCGTTCCTCCCCAGTGGCCGTGTGGCTGTGGGCTATCAGGAATGCATGTTTGGAACCCGCTTGTCCTGGGCTATGGTCAGGGCCCTGGTTGAGGCTATTAGTCTGGCTTTTCGGGAGATAGTGCCCTCAGCAGCAGGGTGTCTTCAACTACAGCATAGGCTGCTCTCCTCTTCCTTTCCCCATCTGTGACAGAACTCCTGTCCACAAAGAGGGCATGACCAGGCTCAGGGAAGGGAGAGCCATGGAGGCCGAGACAAGACGCCTGAGCGTCCAGTACCCCTGGGCAGGAGTGTTCAGGAGAGGGGTCAGCGGGAGAGGCAGCAGTGTGGCCGGGTTTAGGGCTGAAGATTGGCTCAGCATCAGGGCAGGATTTTCAAGAGACAAAGCGTGGAAGTTAAAGACCCTAAGTTAAGAGAGAGTGGGTGAGGAGGTCCTGTAACCTGTGGTGAGCCTTTACAATGACGGGTTGGTCAAGGGTGAGTTTAAGGGCCTGTCTTGCGAGGAGGGCAGCTGCCACCAGGGCCTGCAGACAGGGCTGCCATCCCCTCACAGTGGAGTGCATCTGTTTGGATAGATATGCCACTGGGCAGTCTCGGAGGCCCACCGGTTGGACTAAGACACCAATGCAATGCCCTGACACTCGTCCGTGTAGAGTGTGAAAGGCTTGTTAGGATCCGGTAGTGCGAGGAGCTTGGAGTAGGGCGGACTGGAGGAGAAGGGACGCTCACCTCTGGAGAGGTGCAGGCCATGTCCTTGTAAGGGTTTCGGGCGGAGGGCATAGTTGGGAACCGATGTCGGAGGAAGCCTGGCAGACCCAGGAAAGAGATAATCTCTTTGGCCGATTGTGGGCCTTAAGGGCTCAAATCGCTGACTTCCTATCAACAGTCCATTGTTTTGTGGTGGGTGTCACCCGGAGACCAAGGCATGTGACCACTGGTGTGGACAGTTGGACCTTGGAGGGGGAGGCCCTGCAGCCCTGGGACCCCAAGAAGTTTAGGAGGGTGGCTGTGAGAGAGGATCGTCCCAGGGTCGGGCTGCAGCGCAGGAGGGCCTCTGCGCACTGGAGCAGACGGAAGGGTGAGGAGTACACTGTGGGGGGTCTTGGGCTGGGGCCTGACAGAGAATGTGGGGGCTGTCTCGGAATCCCTGAGGTCAGACTGTCCAAGTGAGCTGACCTGAAGTGGGGTGTCGGGGTCCTCCTCGTGAAGGCAAGCAGAGAGGGAGGAGCAGGATGGAGAGGGACAGCGAAAAAGGCATCCTTCCAGTCCCTAGCTGAAAAGCGGGAGGCAGAGGGAGGGATGGGAGGCCGGAGAGCGTCGGGGCTGGGAACGCAGGTGCACGGGGGTGACCGCCATGGACAGGGATGACGCCTCCTTAATAGCCCGCAGGTCCTGAACCGGGCGGCAGGACCCGTCGTGCGCTTTAGCGCCAGGGTGGACGCGCTGCCAGGGCCGTGCGGGTCCCGCAGGCCGCGGAAAGCAAGTGACGGGCTTGAGGCCCCCGGCGGGTCGGGGGTCGGCGGGGAAGGAGGAAGCTGGGAGCAGAGGGGAAGGCGGGGGTCCCTGAGGGCGGTCATGACCGGTGGGTGGTGGGAAGCGAGGGCCGGTGTGGAGCCGTCCCAGCCTGGGGACAGCCGCCGGGTCTGGGGGGCAGTCATGGAGTGTGCGCTTCTGTGAGGGATGATAGCCGGCCGCGGAAGGACACGGAAAGACGGGGTGGCCCCCAATTTAGTCAGAAGCGGAGGGGGCCAGCAGGCGTGACCGGCGCGGAGTCCGCGGTCTGCAGTACACAGCACCGGGACGCGGCGGGCCGGGCGGAGGGGCCGGCGTCTACACCCGTGATGGAGGCCTGGGGAGGACGGGTGACCCCCGCGCAGGCAGGGAGGATACAGTGGGCGGCCCGTGTCCAGCAAGAAGGAGAAGGACTCACCCGCCACCTTGTGCGTCACTCCAGGCTCCTTGCAGGGGAGGGTTCACGGAGCCTTCGGTCTGCAGCCTCCACCCCCAGGGCCGCTGCAAAGTGGGGCGAGGGGTGGAGGGGCTGCCCCCCAGGGGCCGTGCTTCCCCAGCGTGGTGCTGTGCACGGCTGGGGCGCGGCTTGCCCGGGGACTGGGGCCGGGCGCTACTTGGAGCGGTGGCCTCGCTGACCACACTGGGGCAGGCCCCGGGGGCTGTGGGGACCCCGTGTCCCCCGGTGTCCACGAGAGGGCCGCGGGGGTGGCCTCCGGGCGGGGGTCGAGGCCTGGCCAGCGGGTGTCTGGGCCGCCTCGGCCTGCCCCTGCGCCCAGCGTTGACACCTGGAAGGCCCCGCGTGCGGGCCCGGACAGCGGCCGAGGACCGGCCTCCGCCCTTGGAGGTTTCCTCAGGTGTCTGGGCCTGCTGAGAGAGACAGTAGCCAGAACAGTGGCCCCCGGGATGCGAGGTCTCTGCGGGGGTATCTGCACGGCCGCCTCACACTCCCCTATGTGGTGACCAGCCTGTCCCTGTGCCCAGCGCCGCGCGGTTGGATGGCCCTTGCCGGGTCTGTCGGGGAAGTCACCAGCTCAGGAATGGTTGGGGCTGGGGAGCCGGACCTGGCCCCCATGATGTGGGGCTGACGACACCCCCTATTCGGCTCCTGGGGCGAGAGAGGAAGAGAGAACAGCAGGGGCGCTGGCGGGGTGAGCACAGGGCTGAGAGCCGGGGCTGGTGCGGGAGGACCCCATGGGTGCGCCGGCCCGGCCTCTGCTGGGTCAGAGGGGGGTCATCGAGAAGGGAACGTGGACTCGACCGGACCTTCCGCCCCGCCACCTCCTGGAGGGGACAAGAGTGGCCGCCCCGGCTGGCCCAGGTGTAATGAGCAGGGAGAGGCCTGTGGGAGGATGAGGGCGCTCTGGATTACAGGACAGGGAGGAGGGAGTCATGGGGGCCATCGGGGTTGAGTGGGGAGCGGGTGCCGGGGAGGACCAGAGGGAGATCCAGAGGGTCAGAGGAGGCTGAAGCCGGGTGGGTATTGGGGGGGGGGTTGAGGGAGGAGGGCGGGTGGAGGGAGGAAGAGGGGCCACCGTGGACAGGGAGAACGTGGAGAGTGTGACAGGACACAGGGAGGGAGGGACGGGAATGCAACAGAAAGAGCCTGGACACATGGAATTTCTGCCCACTGTCCCACGCTGGCAACAGTTATGAAGGTCCCTGAGGACATTAAAGTCAAAGGTGCCATTTTCCAGCCACCTGGACTCATTGTCCAGGGGATACTGAGGCCAGAGAGAGTTGCAGTAAGACACTGTGGCCGGATGTCTTGTCCAGGCCTGGAGGGAGGCCAGAAGGCAGCCAAGAGGCAGTAGGGTTTGACTTTGGAATTTGAGGAGCCAGTGTCTGGTCACCACCCCGCAGCTCAGGACTTGGAGGTCCATGGAGGCTGGTCTGGCTGCCCAGAGGGACTCCAGCAGACGGGATCAGGCACGGACGGTCCCGGACCTCTCTGGGGACCAGACATCACTCACGAGAAGAACAGGAACACCGAGAGGGAGAGGGGGAATGTCACCCATCTTTAGGGACAGGCCATCCATCTTTATGGGCGTCCCCAGAAAGGGTCGGTGGCAAATGGACCTGGACTGGCGTGGGCTTAAGGACAGCCCTGGCTAGGAATGAGCTGCTGGTGGGGCACCCCAACCGGGCAGGAGGGGGCACCCCAACCGGGCAGGAGGCCCTCTGGTAGGAGGGGCTGAGGAGGAGACTCACCCTGGTGCAGATGATTGGTAGGTGGGGCAGGCGCCAAGCAGCGGGAGAGTGGAGTCCACGTGGGGGGACAGCTTGTCCATGGACAGCCGGCCGCCCAGCAGGTGGGTCTGTGTGAGGTAGGTAGGCCGCCCAACAGATGGGCTGACACGAGCTCTCCTGGGTTTCGGCACCAGGATGAAAAGGTCAGCAGAGAAAGAGGAGGAAGACAGAATAACTTGAAAGGGGGGCTCTGTTGCGTTCCAGGCCACTTCACAGACCCCCACCTTGGGTTTATGAATTTCACCCGGGGACGCAACAGAGCCCCCCTTTCAACTTATTCTGTCATCCTTGACTTTCTCTGCCAACCATTTCACTGAGGAATTCTCAAAGGAAGACATCTTGATCTTATGTGGGGATTGCCAGCAAATCAACTTCCCCTTTCTCCCCTATAAGGAAAAATATTATCTCTTTTACCTTTGAATCTCTTCAGAAAAGAGAAACATCTCATGTCTATTATCCAACAAAGGTCTCCTTTGACACCATAGATAGTTGCTATGTTACCATGTCTTTGTGCCATGGCAACAATCTTGAAAAGATAATGTATAAAATGTATAAAAATGCCTTATCAAATCGTCTCCTCCAAATCCTTATTTTTATTGCTTTTAATTTTTTATTGCTAATAATTCTTAGTGTTATTTTAGCAAGGCTTATTATAATGAGATGAGATTCATAGTTGTGTGAATTACAGGAAGTTGACTAGGTAGTATTTAGACTATTATTTCCCACAAATGATGGCCAGTGTGAAATAGTGTATACAGTGCCATAGAGGTCAAAAGACAGTGCCAAAAGAATGGACAGGCCACTGCCCATGGGTTCTACCTGCACACACAATTGCAAAACTTATCAGGCTCAGGGAACGAAAACAATGGGGTTTACTTAAACAAACGGGGTAAACAAAAAGTTTCTAAGGCCATAAGTGGGAAGCTAGCTCACCCCAGATAGTGTCCACAGTGTCCAGAAGGCCACTTGTTCAAGATGCCACTGTCCTGTCCATGAGGCCTGGAGGTCGTGGCACACCAGCAAGCAGTAAGCCAGGATCCAACTCGTGGTGGCAGCCATAAGTGCTAACAGGTGGGGTCACTAAGATGACCCCACAGCAGCCCATAACAGCAGTCTGAAGGCCGGCTAGACAGCAACAAAGGCAACAGCACCAAGAAGTGGTATTGAACAATCTGACGAAGTAGACATCTGTATAGGCAGCCCAGACACAGAGTGCTGGTCCCCTCTCAACAGTGCTGGACAGTCTGGTCAGTAGTGGCAATCACCACCAGTCACCAGAAAGTGGTGTCAGACAAACCAGTGAAAGCAGCTCTTTGTGAGTTGTTGGCTTAAACAGCTATTTGAGACACCAGGCAGAGGCCTCTGGTGCTCCTTTTAGGTGATGTCAGAGGCAGGGCTATAGGCAGGTGCAGTGGCCATGTCTCTGCAAAGGTATTTGGTTTTTCTTCTTTCTTCGGGTGTCAGCTGCTGGATGCTTCTTACTTCAGAGGTTAGCTGCTGTTACTTCTTCTTTCTTCTTTATTTGAAAGCCAGGAACAGAATCTACTAAGCTGACTCCAGCCCAGCCTTATATTTTCTTTCAAGGTCCCTCACCCTACAGTTGGACTGTTTTCAATCCAAACTAATTGATTCATCATTTAGCACTAGTGAACTCATTCTTCTTCTTTAATCTAAATCATTAACTAATGAGCTGAATTTAGACCTGATTTATTCATTTAGCTTGCACCTGATTGGTCCAGTGTCAAATGAAAAAGGGCAAACTTGATGCCTACATAGACCTAAACTGCCCTTACCTCAGGGCAAGCTCATGGGCTGATGGGCTCCAAGGAACCACAGCCAGATCCTGACTCAGTGGGGTCAGAGGCACTCTGCACCCTGTATCCCTCCAGTGGGACCAGGTGTAACAACATAAAAAGTGGTGAGGGGGGCTTGCAGCAAAATTGGGACGCTGTTCCCAGCTGCTGCAGGGTGGGCTAAGCTGGGAGTCCACCATGTCGGCCCAGTACTCCACAGACCTCTCTACTCTGTGTGGCACCAGTGACAGGGCTGCAACTGGCCCAGTGGGGGCCCATGCTCTTCCCTGCTTCCCTCAACAAGGGGCCACGGGGCTAGTTGTTGCATACTCTACCTGAACTTGCTGCAGCACTGGGCAACATTGTCAATGCAGCCCCAGTGGAGCAGCATGGCAGGGGAAACACTGCTGCCCTCTGTCACTGCTGGCCTCTGCCCAGCAGCCTCAGCCCCAGTGGGCTCAGGTGGCAAATGATAAAATGCCCACCACCAGCTGCTGCCATCTGCCTGTTGTGTGGCCTGTAAGCAGCATGCTTTTAGGGCCAGGCACGGGAAGCATGAAACTGGGTGGTTGGAGGAGGGGGAGGGTAAGGAGAGACAGTTCTTCTGCATGACTAGTGAGAAACCCCTGCTGTTGCTGCTGCTGCTGCCGCCGCCCTGCTGCTGGAGCCTTAGTAGTCTAGCACCCAAACGCTGCTTGCCCCGGGGAAGGGCCTGCACACAGGTCCCATGCTTCATTGTTGACAAGCAGAAACTCCTACCACTTGCTGCAACTTCTAAGGTTGTGCTCACCAGCTCCCCCTGCACATGTTGGGACAGTAAGGAGGACAGCACAGCTGTGGGCCTCCAGTCCCAAGTGTAAGGGAGGTACCGCCACTAATTAGATGTCACATCTCTGGACTCCAGTTTCTATTAAAGGACACTTCAATAATAATTGGTTATGTAAATTTCAATCTACTTTAACTTCTATGATTTAATTATTTCATACTGGGGCAAAAAAATGAAAACGACAAAACTAACAACAAAATAATACTCTACAACTTAATGACTTATAACAAATTCATATTAATTTTTTAAAAGATTTATTTATTTATTTTTATACAAGAACTGGGGTACAGGCCAGAGGCGTGGGAGGGTGAGAGGATTCACCAGAGACAGAGCGGGGAACAGAACAGGCAGACTGATGAAATACACTGCTGAGGGGAGTAGTGGGCGAGACAGGAGAGGTCTGTGCGCCATGTGGGACCCTCGCTGGCTGGCCGGGATTGAACTGGCGCTGCAGAGGCTGCAGACAGCTTCACATCGAGTCGCTCAACATCCTGAGCCACCAGGGGAGGCCCCATATTAACTTTTGAGCTAACTTTAGTATATAATATTTTTGTGTGTGTTGGATGATTAGGATCACCCCTTGAGCTATTGTGACCATACTACCCCCAACACTAAAGCACCCATCATTGTAGTCCATTGTGCTCCCTCCCCATTTTGTTCTCAACCCTTTCCCTACTCCTCTAGTAATCTTAGTTCAAAAGCTGTCCTCAGCCTCTGCAGCGCCAGTTAGATCCCAGCCGGCCAGTGAGCGTCCCAGATGGCGAGCAGTCCTCTCCTGTGGCACTCACTACTCCCCTCAGCAGTGTATTTTGTCAGTCTGCCTGTTCTGTTCCCCACTCTGGTGCTGGTGAATCCTCTCACCCTCCTGCAAGTCTAGTTGTACCCCGGTTCTTGTATAAATAAATAAATCTTAAAAAAATAAACAAATAAATCTTTAAAAAATAAGAGCAGCATTACAATTAACATATAAATGCATGTTTCCTTCTAATTAGTGTTTTTGTTCCTTTCAGGTATATACCTGATAGGGCTAGGAAGGGGGGAGTGAGATGGGACATTATACATGGTACAGCAAGAAATCTGCAAACACATATTGCTTATGGCCTGTCTATTTTATGTTCAACTTCTACCCTAAGGACACATCTGCAGGAGTGCTGGAAACCAGTGCTATCAGAAAAATCTGAGTCAGCACACTGGGATGTGTCCGAGGATAGATGTTCAGGAGAGTGATAAGGAGCTCCAGGGAACTGGAAATCAAGAGCTCCTGTCAGCGGTGAAGGTTGGCTTACTGCTGGACAATGGCCTTTATTCAATCCACTATAAAAATGCCTGCTAAAAATGCAATGTTAAGTAGTTTCCTTAGGGTATTAACCCACCATCTTTCATATTGCCAGCTGACTGATTAAAGTGCATCTTAAAGATTCAATTCCTGTCTTTATTGACAATGGAGTGGTGACAGGTGGCTCAAGCTCTTTTTCATAACTAGAAGTAGAATTGTGGGGCCACACGGTAGATATATTTTTAATGTTTTAAGAAACCTTCATACTGGTTTCCATAGGCACTGGGACAGTCTACACTCCCACCAATTTTGTAAGAGGATTCACTTTTCTCTACATTTTACCAACACTTGTTGTTTCTGGTCTTTTTGCTAAGGGTCATCCTTACAAGTGTTAGGTGGCAACTCACTGTAGTTTTGATATTTCCTGAGTGGTCACCAGTATATTTACTTTGTAGAAGTGCCTATTTAGCTCTTCTGCCCATTTATCAATTAAGTCTTTTGTTTTTATTTCATTGTTGATTTGTATCATTTCATTGTAGATCCTGGCTATAAGCCCTTTGATGGCATGCAAATATTTTCTACCATTCAGTGGGGTGTCCTTTCTCTGTAGTTAGTTACTTTATCTGGGCAGAAGCTCTTTCCTTTGTGTAGTTCCAGTTGTTTATAGTTCTCTTGCTTTCTTTGCTGCCAGAGACATTCCACAATGATATTGTTGAAGCTTATGTCATGGAGTCTTTTGCGTATGTATTTTAGGGTTTCAGGTCTTACATCTAAGTCTGTTCTCCATTTTAAGTTGATGTTTTGTGTATCATGTGATATAGTGTATTAGTTCCATTCTTTTCTCTACGACTCTACAGTTTTCCCAATGGCAAATTATTGAACAGATTTTCCTTTCTTCAATGGACAAATTAATTGCAATTATAGATGTGAGTTAATTTCTGTCTTTCAAATCCAATCATCTCTGTGTGCCTGATTATGTGCTAGGACCACACTGCTTTACTTATTATAACTTTGTAGTATAGTTTGAAGCCTGGGAATGTGATACGGCCATTTAACTTTTTTTTTTTTGGTCAGAATTGTTTTTACAGTTTGGGGTCTTTTGTAGTTCCCTATGAATTTCAGGAATATTTGTCCTATTGCCATTGAGACTTTGATAAGGATTACATTTAATTTATATATTTTATTGTGTATGGTGGCCATTTGACAATATTAATCCTCTGGTAAATGAGCAGATTATATATTTCCACTTTTTGTGTCTTCTATTTCTTTGATAAATGTCTTAAATTTTGCTTTGTATAGGTTTTTAACATTCTTTTTTAGTTTACTTCTAGGCATTTAGTTCTTTTTTTTTCATTTTTGCATAGAAAAACTAGGGTACAGGCCAGAGGTGCAGGGGTTGAGAAGATACACCAAAGACAGAGTGGGGAGAAGAAAAGGTGTATTTACTGAAATACACTGCTAAGGGGAGCAGTGGACAAGACAGGAGAAGTCCACTGTACCATATGTGGGTTAGCTCCCTGGCTGGGATTGGATTCAGGCTGTAGCAATGATAGTGCTGCGACCTAATCCCTAGGCCACCAGGAAGGGCTGGTATTTATTTCTTTTTTTGATGGAATTTTCAGTGGGATTATTTTCTGACTTCTTCCTCTTCTAACTCAATGTTTTCATATAGGAAGTCAACTGAATTTTGTGTATTGATTTTGAGCTTTCTCCTTTTTTTTTCTTACTATGCCTATCTAGAGGTTTGTATATTTTTCCAAAGAATCAGCTTTGGATTCATTAATCTTTTGGACTGTCTTTTTTTATTTCTATTTCACTTATTTGTGCTTTTGTTTTTTATTATTTCCCTCTTTTTACCTGCTTTGGTTTCAGTTGTTCTTCTTTTTTTAGTTCTTTAAGTGAGAATCAAAATTACTTATTTGAGCTCTTTCTTGTTTTCTTGATATGGGTCTACATTGTGATGTACTTCCCTCTTACTACTGTTTTTGCTCTGTCACATAAATCCTGGAAGGTTGTGTTCTTGGTATCCTTTGTATTTATGTATTTTTAATTTCTTCTTTAACTTAGTCGTCTTTCAGCAGTACATAATTCAGTCTCCACATATTAGAGATTTTTCCCACTTTCTTTGATTTCTAGTTTGATTTAATTGTGATCATAGAAGATTCTTGGTATGATTTCAATCTTCAAGAAATTGTTGGTGGGGGCCTCCCTGGTGGCACCACAGCCACTGAAACATGAGTTCAATCCCTGGTCAGGGAGAATATCCACATGTCACAGTAGACCTCTCTTGACTCGCCCGGTGCTCCCCTTGGCAGTGTACTTCAGTCAATCTGCCTGTTCTTTTCCCTGCTCTGTCTCTGGTGAATCCTCTGGCCCCCCACACCTCTGGTCTATGTCCCAGCTCTTGTATGCATAAATAAATAGGTCTTTAGGGGGGAAAAAAGACATTGTTGGTATTTGTTTTGTGACTCAACATGTGGTCTATCCTGGAGAATGACCCATGAATATTTGAGGAGTGTGTTTAGTTATTTTGGGGCACAGTGCCCTCAAAATGTCTAGTAATCTCATGTGGCCTAATTTTTTATTTAAGTATATTATGGCCTTGTTTATTTTCTGTTTGGTTGATCTGTCCATTGATTAGACTGGGGTGTTGAAGATCCTAGTCACAAATGCATTTTTCTCAATGTCTGTTTTTGGATTTGGTAGTCATTGTCTTATATACTTTGAGACTCCATTGTGCATATATTAATGAATATTATGTTTACCAGATGTATTATTCCTTTAATCATTATATAGTGCCCGTTCCTGTATCTTGTTATCCTTTTTTACTTGAAATCTATTTTATCTGACATAAATGTGGAAGTCTATAGCTTTCTTTAGATTCAATTTGCTTGTAGGATTGTTTTCCAACCCTTTTCTCTGAAGCTATATTTATCTTTGGAACTCAGGGGCATTTCCCAGGAGACAGGAAAAAGTTGAATTCTGCTTACTCTGTGCCTATCAGTTTATAATTAATTTGATTATTTTTAAAGATTTATTAATTTATGCATACAAGAGCTAAGATACAGGCCAGGGATGTGGGGGGAGGGGAGGTGTGAAAAGATTCACCAGTGACAGAGTGGGGAATAGAACAGGCAGACTGACTGGAATGCATTGCTGAGGAGAGCAGCAGGAGAGGTCTGCTGTGCCATGTGGATTGCTCCCTGGCTGGGGATTGAATTTGTGCTGCTGTGGCTGTGGTGAGCTTCATAGGTTGTGTCTTAATGCCTTGCACCACCAGAGAGGCCCTACTTTGATTATTGATATTTGAAATTATATTACTGTAATTTTCTTTTTTTAATTTTGTGGTTATGTCTATTTTCTTGTTCACTTCTTTGTGAATGTTCTTACTCTGATTTAGATCCACAAGTTCCTTTCAGCATTTCCTGAGGGTTTGTCTGGTATTTGCAATATGTTCAGCTTCTGTTTGTCTGAGAAGGCCTGCATTTCTCCCTCACTTCTACAAGAAAGCTTTGAAGGTATTTTTGACTACACTTTTTACCATTCCATTCTCTTGTTGCCTGTAGTATTGCTTCAGAGAACTCAGGAGTCAGATGATCAGGGTACCTTTATTGATTATCTCCTTCTTAAAACAGCCAGATTTAATAGTCTTTCTTTGTTTTGAACTCTTGGAAGTTTCACTAATATGTGTCTTGGTGTAGGTCTCTTTATGGCTAGACACACCACTATTCTTTCAGCTTTATGGACTTGTATATTTAGTTTCTTTTAAAGGTTTGGGAAATTTTTATCTATTATTTCTTTAAATATCTCTGCTTCCTTGTCTCTCTCATCCTCTTATGAATACCCATTAATTTTATATTGCCATTCTTCATGGAGTCAGATGATTCTTGATGTGTTTTTTTCATTTTTTTCTTCATATTTATCTTCATTCCTCCACTTGGATTTTGTGTGTATTATCATTTTGAAGTTATTGACCTGATCTTTCATTTGGTCTATTCTACTTCCATAGATTTCTGCAGAATTTTTTATTTCTTCTATTGACCTTATGACAGTCTTTATTTCCTTTATTTTCTTATTTAAAGTTTCAGTTTCAATATTATATTAATTTACCCCCTCAGGGCATTTATTTGTGTTTAATAGCATTTCTGTGTATATCCATAATCTGTATTATTATTATTATTATTATTATTATTTATTTGAATTACTATGTCATAACAAATTTGAACTCTGTACCTGATAGGAAGAAAAGTTCTTCCATGTCTATGTAATTAAGTTCTGGAGACTTGATCTAAGTGCTATGTTATTCCTTTGATAACTGAATTTGCCTTTTGTTGTATTTTTTTCTTTCTCCCCATTATTTGATCTCTCAATATGAAGGGTGCAGATCATCCACTTTTTCAGTAGATGGTGGACTAATCTGTAGTTGAGTCTTTTGTGGATGGGAAATAAACCTGAAGGGGTAAGTCACTTTTGAAAGTAGTGTGCAAGGGTAAAGCTAGTGCCTGTTTTGATGCTGAAAGCCCTCATCTCTATGTTTCAGAGCTGAACTTTTGCAGTCTGAAGTCTTGGCTTGGATTTCATTTCAGCATCCCAATAAAGCTTTACTGCACCCAGTCAGCCCCCGTCTCTGTCTGATCTTGAAGGAAATCCAGGTGGGGAAATTTGTCCCTTTCTGAGGTTTGTGTTCCTCCCCATGCCAAGCTCATCTTAACTTTTGCCAGCGCTCTTGTCCACATCTCCCCCAGGTGCAACTGCCCTCCTGGAGCATGGTTAGTTCTGCCCTCCTGGAAAATGGCTTTCTCTTTGGCAGATACTTCTCTCCCCACTCACCCTTGTGTCCAGAGTTGAATTTCCTCAATGCCACTTCCACTGCCCATTGTTAACATTGGTCTCTAATGATAAAGAGGTAGTCTGGTTTTGCCCCAACTCAAGGGATCCTCCAAATTCAGTGTCTGTCTGAAGTTCTCTAATTGATTGTTTCAGTGGCAAAGCAGGAAAATCCCTCTTATGACATCTTCCCCTTCTCCCATTTTTTGTTTCAAACCAAATTGAGTCTGACTTCTATTGACTAGATAGGTTAAATATAGTGAGGGTCTAGGAGTGCAAACAATAAATCACTATTTAAAAGCAAAATTTCTGCTGGTGTAAAGTGATGGGCAATCTGTTGGCAAAAAGACATTTCAGTGGTAAATATTTAATTAATAAGGTCAAGTGACCTAGCATATTGTCTGCTTGCAGAAAAAGCTATATACATAGATTTTTATTTAAATAACTTTTATTTAGGTAACATAGTTCACAAAACAGTATATGTTCTGGGGGTATAAGGGCACAACTCTTCAAATGTATGTTAACACAACACAATACCAAAGAACCAATAATCTTCCATAGTCCATTGGATGCCCTTCTTTCTGCTCTTCACTCTCCAACCCTCCCCTTCTGGAAGACTCGGTTCTGCAGTCCAATTTCAAGAACATGTTTTGCTTTAGTTTTTTTTTTCCTTATATTCCACATATGTGTGAAATCATCTTGTATTTGTCATTCTTATTCTGACTTATTTTGCTTAGTATAATTTTCTTCACATCCATTCATGTTGTCTCAAATGGAAAGATATAAATAGATTTTAAAATAAGATTCAAACTTCTTTTTTTTTTTTCTGTGCACATGATAATTCCACAGACTATTTATAAAATGAAAGCAGGATTGTGGTTTTGGAGACATTTAACAAGATGTTATAAAGATTACTGGAAATAAATAAGAGCTGACAAGGAAATTAGAAAGCTAAAAAAATATTCTTTTTTCTCTTCTGAACCAGTTTGATGGTCTCTGATTATAAAATGCTATATAAACTATATGGTTTCATTTTGTTCTATTGTGGAAAGAATACTAACATTAGAAGATGAAACTTTGGAATCTACCACTATATGTATTATCTTGGGGAATTTCATTAAGGTTTAGATATTTTCATTATGAAACAAAGGTAAATTTTACCCTAAAGAGATACTGCTAGGATGTGGAATGATATATTTGAAAATACTTTGGAAAGTCTTGAGATTTACAATAAAAATATAAATTACTGTTAAACTGAATGATAATGCCATAATACTTAGAATGATCAAATAGATTATATATACAATTCTAAAGATATGGAAGGGACCTGAATCAGAGGAGGTGAGGTTCCAGCTACTCATTGATGATGGAAGATTATATTTAACAAAAAAATAAAGAGAGAGAGAGAGAGAGAGAGAGAGAGAGAGAGAGAGAGAGAGAGAGAGAGGCTTCAGTGTACCATAAGCAGAGGTAAAAAATAGGCAAAGAAGCATCAACATTCCTATTTTATTGGCAAAAAACACAGCTTGATTTCTTTGTGAAATTTCCCTGCTAATTTATCACTGATGTCTAAAATTTCAATTTTTTGATTAATGTTAAGCCCTACCTATTATACCAACTGTACTTATTCATTCTTCTGAATAAGTACAACTGCTTTATAATGTACCTTCTTCAATTACCAAAGTAACCACAGGGTTCACTTAATCCACTTGCTTGTCTGAATTCTGGAGCATCTTCCTAAGGGGAGATATTGTAACTAGAGCTATCCAAGGGTTGGGATAAGTCTCTTAATGATTATTGAATTGAACTGCTCCTTGTTAAATTGTAAACACCTCTGAGAACAATAAAAAATCCTAAATTATGACATCTCCACCAATAAAATTGAAAAAAAATTCTAATATCACAGTTGGCTAAGGTTATTTTCCCACAGCTTCTTAGTCTAGCAAAGGGGGTGGGAAGGAGATCCATATTTGGGAAAAAAAATCTAGAGAAATCATCATAGCAGGAGCGTCCAGGACCCTCAGTGTGCAAGCTTTCCTGAGACTAGAGAGGAGGAAAGGGGGAATGGAGCAAAATAGACAACATCAAGCTTCTCTATATTTTTCCCCAAGACTCTGTCTCTCTGCCTTCAAGAAATTCACAGTTCTGAGAAGAAAAGAGTGACAAGCAAAAAAAAAAGATTAAAAAAAGAACTGTATATCCAAGGTTTCTTAATACAAAACATATGAAGTTGAAGTTGCTATTTTTAATCATAATAAAAGAGATTTTATTGTTTATTAAATTCCACCCATAAATATTCAATCTGATGCATGATTTAGAATGTTTCCTTTGAAAAATATATATCATGGGAGAAATAATAATATATAAATTTAACAGTTATGCCAAACTAATATAAATAACATTGTTATATTCTTTCTCAAATGTAAATTTAGAAATAGCTAAATGTTTGTATCCCAGAGAAATAATTTTTATTTTTATTTTTTTACAAATAATGTCCTTACACTGCTGGAAAAGTTGATGCTATTTTATGGCATGATGTAGGGAGCAAGATGCATCAAAGCACATATAACTAGGTAATAGGTTTCATTCATTTCATATGTATGCATTAATAGATTCCATTGCAATTAATAAGATACAATGTATATAAGGAAATTTATAGAAATATTTAGTAAAATGTATGTTCCTTAACAACTACCAGAAAAGGTAGTACCAATATAGATGAAACAGAGGTTAAATCAGTGACATTTTAAAAATTATTTAAATGATAACCCTTGAAAACTGACTATAGAACTGCTGTGCCCAAAGTGGGGAGGGGTAGGGCAGGAGTTGCCAAAGAGGGAAGGAAGCATAATGGGCAATGTGGTGAACTAAAGGTAATTTGATGGCAGGTGTCCTATGCTGGAGATGCCTGATGGAGAGGATCCTAATGTCACCACAATGAAAACAATTACTTATTATTTACAAAATCTGGTAAGGGTAAGTCCCCTAAAAAAATAGGTTATTTTATATTGGAGAAGTTGGAACAATTTTGACATTTTTTGCCCAGGAATCAAGAAAACCTGATTTCAGGTGATGTTGGATAAATCAATCTCTCACTTTTTTTTAAATTTTATATATTTTTACATCATTTTTCATTTTTGTACAATGTATGCATTTTCATCTTGGTTATAGACCCCATAAAATTCCCACCGCTCTTGTCTTACTTAACTAGTTGTTCTGAGTTCATCAAATTTGTCTCAGAATAATCAAGAAAGTATCTTATATTCATGAATTCTCTGAATTCGATTTAGGAATGATAATGCTACAAAGACAACATTTCAGCAATGAAATTTGGTTATTTGAATTTCAACACAAGAAGAACACACCTACTCTTTCAGGTATTTTGCAATAATTTTAAAAGACAATAATTTTAAAAGGAATTTTAATTCTTCATATACACATTAAGCAGGTATGACAATATGAACGTTGCCAACTTGTAGACATTCTACAACTTGGAAGCTGTGGTGTTAGCATTCTGCCTCTGTCAACAGCCAGTCCCCGTTCTCTTTCATTACACCACATGCCGAGCCTTCAATATCTGAGAAATGTAGTATTATCATGAGCCTCTACTTCTCTCTGCAAATGATCTCTTAAGTAACTGAAACAGTTCAAGGAGCATTTATAGTACTTAACAAATATCTCTTTCATTAGAGAAAGTTTGAAAATCAAGAAGCTCAAAATCCAGAGGCTAAATAGTTTGGCAGAGCTCACAAAACCACAAAGCAAACTTTCTCACCTTTTAGCAAGGAGTCATATTTAACTTTGTTTGTTTCAAATCAGAACAACTACCACACAAATAGATCCCACAGATCATGGGGGTGTGTTGTCAGATGTGAGTGGGTTTCAAGGCTCTGGAAGGCAGGGGATTAATTCATGGACTAAACTGACCCCAGGGCGGCTCTTTGAAAAGGGGAAATGGCTTCTGTAGCTGCTGATAAAACTCTCACATGCAGAGTCAGCATACATGCGCCACCCAAGCCCATACGCTTTCCCTTTTACTTGTCTCTCTCCCTGGCTTCATTTTTTCTTGTACGAATGAGGGGTTTTATATAAAGGCATAGAATGTTTTCACATGGGTAAAGAGTTTTAGATCTTTCAAGTTTTATTTTCTTCTCTCTGAAAGCAGAAAATTTAGTTCGGATATGCTGAAATCACATTTTTAAATTTAGAAATTTAAGTGCGGACTTGTGAAACATTTACAAACATTTCATATTTGGCAGGGATAGACAGAAATAGTCTTATTTCTTCAAACATAGAAAGCACCAAGTAGCTATTGGTTTTTCTGACTAACTTGTCAGCTAAATGGATTTATACAGCTATCGGAATTGTATAATCCTTCATTGCAAACATCAGCATTTCTGGAATGGGCTGAGGAGTTCAAGCAACGTTTAACTCAAAGAAAACTTAACTATTCAAATAATTGAAAATAGAAATTCCAGACTATCCAGTTAGCACACTTTGATTATTTTTTCTAACTATTCTGTTATTAAAAAAAAAAAAAGAAATCCTGTCATTTGTAACAATATGGATGAAACTAGAAACTAGATGGTATTAAGTGAAGTGAGTCAGGCAGAAAATGACAACTACCATATGATTCAATATGCAGTATATAGTGAAAAACATATATATATATAGTGTATATATATGTAAAAAAACAAAAATAAACTCTTGGAATCTGGTAATCAATTAGTGGTTACCAGAAGGGAAGACATAGAGGGAGTAGGTAAATTGGATATAGGGATCAATTGTATGGTGAAAGACAGAATTTACCTTTAGCGGTGAACTTAATATAATTTATGCTCATGATGGGTCACACAGATGCATATCTGAACATGATGCTACACTCCCTACTTACTTCAATAATAGAAAAAAAAATAAAAGAAGGGCCTCCCTAGCAGCACGAGGGGTTAAGACACAACCTATGAAGCAATCCACAGCCACTGAAGCACGAGTTCAATCCCCGGCCAGGGAGCAACACACATCGCACAGCAGACTTCTCCTGTCTCTCCCGCTGCTCCACCCAACAGTGTAATTCAGTAAATCTGCCTGTTCTGTTCCCCACTCTGTCTCTGGTGAATCCTCCTACCCACCCCCCGCCACTACTCTGACCTGTACCCCAGCTCTTGTGTGCATTAAAAAAAAAAGAAAAGAAAACTAAACCAGACAGGAGGAACTATTTTTAAATTACTTAGCTAAATAATAACAAAAAATAAATAGGGCAAAATAATAATTTAGGAACTGTTTTATCACAGTTATCAAAGTTATGTTTACTAAATAGTAGCCCAAGCATATAGTTGCCAGGACTGCATCTTTATCTCTTTCCACTCTGACCAGAGTTTTTCAGAATGTGTGTGTGTGTGTGTGTGTGTGTGTGTGTGTGTGTAGCTTCCAACTTCCTGAGCTTCCAACTTCCACTTAAGGAAAGGAAGAAGTTGAAGAGTATAGTAACCTCTTGAACACTAACCTGTTGAACCAACTGACTTCTCTTCAAGTTCAAGCATTAGCAGAAGCTTCCTTTCCCACTAGAAAGAACCCTATCTAATCCCTCATTTTCTGCTTTTTGATTTTGATACCTGTTTGCACAGAGGGATTTTTCTGCTAGTAAGAAGGAATAAAGGGAGAGCTAGGTATCCCTATAATTGTCAAGTTTGAATCTCTCTTTCTGCACTTCTCAAGACATTTCTATCCAAGTGTAAATGATGTTTCTCTCAGGGAAAAAACTCAAAATTTAATGGGATTCTTCAGTGAATGTATTTCAAACTTTTCTTTAAACAAATATTCTTTATTAACAATGAAAATTTAAAAGAAAGAAGAACCAGAAATATATGAATTAGCAGCATATTGTAATACAAATACTCTAAATTTGTAACAATTAATTAAAAAGTGCACATTAAAATGAGATTTTTGTCAATAAGATTATCAAAAGTGTAATAGATTGAACATACTCATTTTGGTTGAAGATGTGAGGATATGAGTACTTATAATTGCTGGGCACAACAGAAATAACCTTTCTTAAGCAAAATTAGAGAATTTTGATAAATATTTAAGTTCCTATGGTGCTTTGACCGAGATATCATGGATTATTGCATTAAATATAGCATTGTTTATAAAAGTGAAATAGCACAAAATAGGACCATGCTCAACAAATTAAGGAAAAAATACATACCATGGAGACATTTGGAGATTTTCGAGAAAGAATTGGATAGAACTTTAAATACAGACATGGAATGACGACCACAATACATGATGTGAAAGCAAGTTACTTTATAAAAGAACATGTATAGTTTTGTGCTGTATAGTCAAAGAAATAAATTGTCTGTGTTAACCAAGACTCCTGAACAATGCTTGTTTTGGGGGAGGGAGCGACTAAGATACATGCACTCCAATGCTACAAAAAAGAACTGACTCTAATCCTAGGAGGCTGTGCTTTTTATCACCTATGTTTTTATATTGTAAATTCGGTAGAAAAAATTCAAAGCAAAATTCCAACATTAATTCAATATTTCATCACCTGATTTTTTTTTTAAAGATTTATTTTTTATTTATACAAGAGCAGGGGTACAGGCCAGATGTGCGGGAGGATGAGAGGATTCACCAGAGACAGAGCAGGGAACAGAACAGGCAGACTGACGAAATATACTGCTGAGGGGAGCAGTGGGAGAGACAGGAGAGGTCTACTCGCCATGTGGATTGCTCCAAGGCCAGCGGGGATCTAACGGGCACTGCAGAGGCTGTGGAGAGCTTCACAGTGCTGAGCTCAACTGCCTGCGCCACCAGGGAGGCCCTGGACTCGATTGTCTTCATCACCTAGAATGTGTGGTCTTTTTCGTCTCTTCTGCAGAATCCATGTAATCCTCAGTCTACCAAAGAGAGTTAAACACATTGCTACCTGACAATATGTTGGATCTCCAAATTCAAATTATACATATTCCTTTAGTACAGAACAGCCCTGTGACTCTTTTCAGTTGTGCCAAAGAGTATAGCTGGGTCCTTCAGCTACTTTAGTACCTACCCCACAGGCAGGAGATTAGTGGTTGTGAGCTTAGATTTCAAGTCAAAGGATTTTAATTAGATTCATATGTTAGTGCCTGCTTAGATTTTACACCTCTCTGAGCTAGTTTTTGTAAAATAACAAAGCTAATTTATATTTTTTTCATAAAGTCAGTGTGATGTTTAAGTGTGGCTTCCTACCAAATGTGGCCGCCACCATCATCATCATCATCATCATCATCATCATCATCATCATCATCATCATCATCACCACCATCATCATCACCATCACTATCATTATTATTTTACATGTCTAAAAGCCTTTACAGTTTTCCCAGTTGAATTATACTCTCTATCTCTCCATTCTCTCTGGCTCCCTGGTTTGGATTATTCTCTCAAACCTTGATTCATTTTTCAACTCTGCTGATTTTTTGTGTGTTCCCAGTTCTCCCAGTCTTTTTATATCCTTCAGACCACAATGAGTTTCCCCTTAAACATCTGGATGTCAACTCTTTTGAGGGCAAACAGGAGCAGTCAGAAGAAGCCTCTGTTTCTTAGACCATTAGCCAGGATAAGATTCCAAGAAAGGCTTTTCTAACTTCAGTAACCTAAACTTTCAACTTTCCAACTCTGCACTTTCATGCTTTTCCCAAACTTTAACCATCATTTTTAGTTTATTCTGGCTCTTAGAGTGATTTATGTGACAATTCTTTGGAAATTCTAAAGTGCTATAGAAATTTTGAAATTGTTATTATTCCTATCTTCCAGCCAGCTGTTAATAACTCTTAACAAAGAAGTCTAGTTGTTAAACTAAAGCATTAATTCTTATTTAAATTTTGATGTTGTCCACACTGCAGAGGCACATGTTAGCTTACATTGTGAGGGAGAGGGTTTTAAGACATCGTTAATAGTAGGTTTCTTTTCCAGACCTTTGAAGGTTTATATGGTCTGTTTGTCATTCAAGGCTGCAAAGTCTCCTTGGGTTATGAGAATTGGGAATAAATTTGGGTTTATTTAAAATGAACCAGATATATTTAATTATTTATCAAGAAATTTAATTAGTTTGTATATAAATACAAGTTTAATAATCAAGTGTTTATGATCTATACACAAAACACTTGGAAATTTTTAAAATTTGAGTAAAACATAAAAATGAGAAGTTGCCAAATACATCATATTGACTAATTATAAAAGTTGTGGCTGTATTTTGAGAAGAATCTGTCCAATGGAACTTGCTATGACAATGAACATATCTGTGGTGGCCACTATGGAAGCCACTAACCACATTTGATTATTAATCACTTGTTTTTGGCTAGTTTGACTCAGAATTTAATTCTTTAATTTTAAATTTTTAAAAAAAGATTTATTTATTTATTTATACAACTACTGGGTACAGTCAGAGACAAGGGAGGATGAGAGAATTCACCAGAGCCAGAGTGGAGAGCAGAATAGGCAGACTGATGAAGTACACTGCTGAGGGGAGTAGCGGGTGGCAGGAGAGGTCTGCGCGCCATGTAGGACCCTTGCCCAGAGGCTGGGGATTGAAATGGTACTACAAAGGCTGTGGGCAGCTTCACAACCCAGTGCTCAACTGCTGCGCCAACCAGGGAGGCACTTAAGATTTATTTATGCATACAAGAGCCAGGGTACAGGCCAGAGATATGGGGGGAGGGTGAGAGGATTCACCAGAGACACAGCAGGAAACAGAACAGGCAGACTGACTGAAATACACTGCTGAGGGGAGCAGCGGGCGAGACAGGACAGGTCTGCTGCGCCATGTGGGTAGCTCTCTGGCTGGCCAGGATTGAACCCATGCTGTAGAGGCTGCGGACAGCTTCACAGCACAGCGCTCAACCACCTTCACCACCAAGGAGGCCCAAGTTTTTAAAAAAAAATTCTTTAACTTTTAAGTTCTTCCAACCTAATTTTTTCAAAAATATGTTTTGTTGAAGCTGCAACTCTGTTCTTTATTTGAGAAGATTCACATCATTCTGAGGAATAAGTACAGTCTTCACTGTTTGACTCTGAGACCTAGGAAGTTTTTTATAAATTCCACCCTAGATTGTGCAGCCACTGGTTTGTTCTGAGTCTATTTTGAATGAAACGTTCAAACTGTTAATTTAATTAGGTCCTTTCTCTTAAAGCTTCAATATCTTTCCTCTGAAACAAAATTTTAACATTTTTGAAGAAATTGGAGAACTCACATCTCTTCTGATTCAAGCCTGTAGAGATACAAAAACTATGTAGTTCAGGCTTTGGGATGGTTAGTAATCAGTTTGGTGACTAAGGTCATGCTGTTTTCAAAGACTAGTGTCTGTAGAAGTTTCTTTATATGCATAGAAATAAATATTTATCTGTATTCACAGGATGAACTACTGACTTTTTCTGACCACTTCCAAATGTGGATCTTTCATCACAAGAGTGCAAAATTGGATAATTATTTTATAATACATGTATAGTTTCATCCTCTTGTGGGATGGATGCAGAATATTTTAAGCCAGGAAGGGTTCTAACCCACAACTTAACCTGTCATCCAATAAGAAATCATGTGCCGAGATAGTTCCATCTCTTTTTAAACACAGCGCATTGAACAAATTTAAAATGAAAAGAATGTGACTGGAGCAGGGATGACTGAAATAATTCCACTGAGCTCATTCACATTACACTAAAAGTTAATAAAAAGATTTATTTATTTATTTATTTATTTATTTATTTATTTATTTATACAACTACTGGGTACAGTCAGAGACAAGGGAGGGTGAGAGAATTCACCAGAGCCAGAGCAGAGAGCAGAACAGGCAGAACCCAATCAACTGATTTTTTTGAGATTTGGTAAGCTGACTCATAGAAATTCCTGAAAAAGGACATTGTCTCCTTACAGAGGGTGCTTAACAAGATCATGGGGACAGTAAGTATTTTGGCTTTGGGTTCAGATTATATCAAATTATTTATACTGTCACCTAAGCTAATCAGTCAGCTTTGCTTTCTCTTGCTCCAACTTTTATTTCTCTGTGCAGGATGACACACATTTGCCTTTCTGGTTCTGCCACTTTTCCCTGCACCAAGAGCAGAGATACCTTAGTGCCAGATAAGAACAATATAATTTCACTCTGATGTTGTTCTGTTTTTTTTTTTTTTTTTTTTTTTTCCAAAATGCTAAGCACATTATCAATTGTGACTGAAATGTGAGACTTCCTCTATCTTACTGATGTTTGTCTGGAGATAGAAACACAGCGCAAGAGGGCTTGGCATCTGTAGCACTCTGAAAGAGCATCTCTTCTCTTGCCTGCCTTCTCTACAGCCTCTGCTTCTTCAGAGTCACAATGTATGTACGTTCACATTAGGGAGCAATAGATCATTACCAGATGTGCATAAAAGACAGATTACTATGACAGAAAAAATTATTTATTTTTATTTTTTATTTTTTTAAAGATTTATTCATTCATCTATATAAGAACTGGGCACAATCAGAAGCGCAGGAGGGTGAGAGAACCCACCAGAGCCAGAGCGGGGAGCAGAGCATGCAGATGAACCGAAATACACTGCTGAGGGGAGCAGCGGGAGGCAGAGAGGTCTGCCACACCATGTGGGACCCTTGCAGGAGGCCAGGGATTGAACTGGCGCTGCAGAGGCTGCGGGCAGCTTCGCAACCCAGCGCTCAACTGCTGCACCACCACGGAAGGCCTGACAGAAAATTTTAAAAAGAGACAGAAGCATTAGTGAATATCCATTGGCAAGGAATCAGTAGATAAATCTGCCCCCTCTTTATGAACGGGAAATGATTTAATTGATTTGGGGGATCAGGATTTAGAACAAAAGAGTTAAATTTTATTGGCTATAAAGCAGTTAGGAAGTAGATTAGGCTAAAGTTCATGTCTAGTTATAGAGCAATTCATACATGGAGACAAATTATAACTGGGGCTCAAGCCAAAGATTGTTATACCAGGTGCCCCCTGGAGTGGGGCACAGGTGAGGATGAATAGCATCAGATAAAATATGGACAAAGTATTGGTGGGGGTGGAGACTGATAGAAAATATAAGGGACTGCAGAAGCAGCCCCCAATAGACTCAGCGTTTTCAGGATTTCAATGTTTTTGGATCTTCACTGGGATTAGCCATTTCTGCCTCCAACATGTCCATCTTCCAGAAAGTTGTTGCAAACCACTCAGGACATGGAGAGGCTTCTAGCAGTCAAGCTCAAAGAAGATCATTTTGGAGGCTTTGCTGGTAGCCAGGTGACTGAAACTCTTCCAACAGTACTGCTGCTGCAGCCTGGAAGGGAAGGCAAAGACCCAGGGATGAGCGACTGCTGAGCTGTATGACTGAGGGAAATTTGTTGGGTCATTCAGCTGCAGCAGCTGCTGCTTCCAGTGTCTGGTACTTTGCTGGCACATCTCGGCACCTCTGGTGAGTCTCTCCTGTTGTGTCTTCTGCTGTCATTCTGACTCTGATTCCAGCCTATTGTCTGGCTGCCACATGCTCCAGGCCCTCAGAGGTGGGAAGATGCCACCTTAGACGCCTTTTGTTTTAGGAATTCAAAACAACAGACACTGACTTGGGTGAGATAAATGACCACTGTTGGCCATAGTGACTCTTTGTTTTCCCTTGTTTGTTCATTAGATCCCACTATTGTTCTCTGAACCTGAGTAGTCTTGCAATTGTGCATGTAGATGAAGAACTCTGGCAGTGACTGGTACACTATTTAGACAGCGTCTTTGGCCAGTTTTAGTGCCCCTTGCTGTCCTGTATTAAAAGGAGAGGATTTTTCTCAAGACAACCGGAGTTTTGAATATCTGTTGGTGATCCCGTGACATCTGGGTAGCCCCCCTTCTCTGCATTTCTCTCTCCTAGTTGTAATTGACCTTGGAGTTCAGCTCCAGGTTAATAACTTCTGCATGCTCAGCTTGGGCCATTGGCTGGTATTAGGCTCTGCTGTCTGTGTAAACAAACAAAGAATAAGTTAGATTTTTTTTTTTTTTTTTTTTTGCTTTTTTTCTCTAGGGTCTGAAAGCAATTTCACCAGTTAGTCTTGCTTATAGGCACACTTGCTTCAGTCACCACAGTGCTTTTTTGTAGTCTAGTACAATATGAATGCTCCTAGAATAAATAAATTGCAAAAAAGAAAAAAAAATTAAAAAAAACTTAGAGATAATTTGCAGTTGAAAGATCTAAATGGGACCTGAATCTCATGAATTAATATATTAAGAGTAGACAATTAGAGGAGAAATAAGTCTTCTCTGAGTTACTATAGACAGCAGCATCCACAGTCAGTACCAACACGAGTTTGTTCTTGGGGAAAGATTTCTATTTCAAGGGTTTAGTGCTTTTTACAACTATCATCCAGAATCATATGTCAGCTACATCTGCTGATGTGAGTGAAGTATTTTGAGAAGGCTGAAAGGAAGTCAGCATTAGAATGTGATCATTATCATTCATTTTCAAGTAGACAATGAGGTCCTGCATTTTATCACAAGCACTGTAGATTCATTTATCCTATGTAGCTTTCTTTAAACTCATACCCAGATGGCAAAAACTAATTCCTCTTTGCTAGAATAGCATTTTGTAAGTCTCATTAGAACTGTTATGTGTATGTATGTATATAAGCACATACTGTTATGTATGTTTATGTATAGGTGCGTACGTATGTATTACTACACACACACATAAAATCACCTGCACTGAATCAAGATTCTTTTTTTTAAAGATTTATTTATACAAGAGCCGGGGTATAGGCCAGAGGTGTGGGAGGGTGAGAGAATTCACCAGAGACAGAGCAGGGAGCAGAACAGGCAGACAACTGAAAACACTGCTGAGGGGAGCAGCGGGCTAAACAGGAGAGGTCTGCCGCACCATGTGGGTATCTCCCTGGCTGGCCAGGAATCAAATCCACACTGCAGAGTGTGTGACAGCTTCACGACCCTACCCTTAACCTGCTGCACCACCGGGGAGGCCCCTAAATCATCTTTAAATCAAGATTCTTGATGTAAAGGAGAATTGAAAGGGAACCAATGGTTCATTGAATTATTACTATGTCAGATGTAATGCTGGATTTAAAAAAAAATACATTCTGTACTCTCATTTATTTGTTATAATAGTTTAATGACATAAGCATTTTCTACTCTATTTTGCAAATGATAAACTAAAGAAAGGTTAATGGAATTTGACTAATGCCACCAGTATAAGTGATACTTCCCAGATTCTGCAATGTTACTGAGAACAACATCCAAATCATTTTACTCATCAACTTAAAGGCAATATAACATAGTAGCTTTGGTTCTAGAATCACACTACTTTGGTTTATATTTCAAATCTGCTTTTAACTAGCTGCATAACTTTTAATGCTCTCTGACATAGTTAATTGAATTATAAATTAAAATATAACATAGTATGATAATATAATATAATATAATATAATATAATATAACCTCTGTAGTATATACAACATGTGAGGGCTAAATAAAAATAACAATATTAAATCATTAGAAGAATTCTTGTGGCATCTTAAATTTGAGTAAAGATGAACTATTTTTGAGGACAAATAAAAGGTCCTTTTCTTTTGTACTGATAGACCTTAGCATGGTGCCAAATCCAATGCTTAGCATTTGGTAAACCCTCAAAAAATTATTGTGGACTTTAGTTCTATGCTGATGAAAGGTAAATTATCAGAGTTTTCTGGAAGCAATTTTTCTGGTATTTCCTCAAATATAAATTACTTTTTCTGCCAAGTTCACATATCTTAGGGAACTCAGTGTGGGTGGTGTCTTTGTTATTACTCATATTACTCATATCTCCACCTGCCATTTTTTACAAAATGCAAACTTTTGAATGAACGACAGTAAATAAATATGAAATTAGAAAAAAAAAATTGTGACTAAAGTAGTAATAGAGGGTCTCCCCAGTGGTGCAGTGGTTGAGCACTGGGCTGCCAAGCTGCCTGCAGACTCTGCAGTGCCGGTTCGATCCCCGGCCGCAGGCAAGGCACCCACATGGTGCGACAGACCTCTCCTGCTGTGCCTGTTGCTCCCCTCAGCAGTGTATTTCATCAGTCTGCCTGTACTGTTCCCCACTCTGGCTCTGGTGAATTTTCTCACCCTCCCGCACTTCTGACTGTACCCAGTGCTTGTATAAATCAATCAATCAATCAATCAATCAATCAATCAATCAATCTTTAAAAAATAGTAATAGATATTCAGGCAATAATCATCAATTGATGCTAAAGCTAGTGGAAGTTGGATAATCTACAAAATCATAATTCTTTTTGAAACCATGAGACTGCTGAGGTTGCAAGGCAAGCTAACTGAATTCCCAAGACAGGCATGTCTCTCCCTTTGAGAAGAGATCGGGCCAAAGGATTATTTCATCTTCAACAGAACATAAGAGAAAAAGTTGCTGCCATCAAAGCAAGCAAGATGAAATCAGTGACACTGTTACTGATGTTAAAGTCAGAGTGTGGGACAGTTTCTCAGTGTAGAATGACTGAAAACCAAGACACAACAGGTGGAGTTCCCTCTAACTCTCAAGTACCTTTCCATAGGCTTCCTGTGCTGTTCCTACTTAGGATTGGGCACCAGGTTGAAGGCAGCACAGACAACCCTCATGTTTAAGTGTGTAAGTGTCCAAAGAGTAATTGGTTCCCATGGGAGTGAAGTGCAAACTACTACTCACTTCCCTTGAGCCACATCATATATTGATTTATATATAATTATATATATGTGTACCACACACATACATACATATATATGTATGTATGAGTATATATACAACAGAGATAGAGACAGAGAGAGAGAGAGAGAGAGAGAGAGGAAACAGAAGGTTGAAAAGATGTGACTCCAGGTCTGTGACACATGGGGCCTCCATATGACTGAGGCATGACATTAATTCTTGATAATTAATCCTGGCAATGCCACTAATATGTATGAAATCGTTTTCCTAATGACTTCATTCATATTATGATATATGACAAAGTTGTGTGACTTGATTTTGATTTTCAGAATTTATTAGAGCCATAGAAATTATATCCAGGGTCAATAATCACAGTGACTCACCATCAACTGTCTTTATTCACATTCCACTCTACCCTTGTTAACTCCAGCTCTAACAGGTCTTCTCAATATCAGACTTCAATCTTTCATGGTATCTTTCTACATCATCCTAGATTGTATTAATATCTCTCTTCTCTCTAAAAAATGACACAGTGCTCTGTCATTTTTTGATTGAGACAGTCTCTATCACAGTGTCCTCTAATGTCATGAATTTTTTAAAGCTAAAGCTGATCCCAAGCTTAGTTTTTTGTAGTCCTTAGATAATATCTTACCACAAAATAACTCAGATTTTCTTTTTAATCTTGTAAAAATGTTACCTCTTTGAATTTATCTAGATCCAAACAAAAGTTGGGGAACAGATACAGAAGATATTTATCTTTTTATTGCTTTTAATTAGACTTCTTGATGATGGTAAACTACATAGGCTTCCTTTAACACCAGGTTTTCATTACTTTTTCCAAACTGAAATGATGGAGTATGGGCATGGGCGGTTTGATGGAGAAAACAAAATGATAATTAAGGCAACCAGTTCTTAAAATGCAGGAATATAGCAGGTACATAAAAAATAAGAAAACTGATGAAATTGAACATGAACCATTAGCAGTTATGTACCTCCATATACCGGCCTTTAAAACAAAGAAGATTGAGTTTTAGGACAGACCTGTCTGAAAGTGCATTTCCCTTTCTTCCTGGAATGCAGATGGCCATAGCCAAGGGTGCTACTAAAAACACAAAGGCAAGAGAGACTCCCAGGCAAGGATGAATGGTTCTAGTTTTTCTCCCAGACACAGCTGGAGGCAACTAGCAGGACAACTAGAGGGCATGGGACACTTTACAGTGTCCACATACGCTCACTTTCTTCCTGCACTTGAGTCAGAGCAACAAAGGCAAGCTTGTGGGGTTCCCAAACGTCCCTGTCTCAAACAAACCCAGGACTCCCCACTCAGCTCTAGCTTCCAAGTGTGTGCCTTCTGCCACTTAACCCCATCACTGCTGACTCTGTTTATTTGGGAAATCAAGAAAGCAGGAAGAAAAAAAAAAAAAAAACTTGAAATGTCTTTGTCCAATAAAATAATGGCACCATCTTATAGTATAGAAATATATAAGTTTTTAGGGCCTCTCTGGCGGCAGCAGGGGTTAAAGACAGTGCTATCAAGCTATCACCAGCCACTGCAGCACAAGTTCAATTCCCTGGCTGTCCAGAAAGGTGACCCACATGGCGCAGCAGACCACTCCGGACTTACCTGCTGCTCCCCTCAGCAGTGTATTTCAGTGGATCTCCCTGTCCTGCTCCCTACTCTATAGAGAATCCTCTCACCCCCTGCACCTCTGGCCTACACCCCAGCTCTTGTATGCATAAATAAATAAATCTTTAAAAAAAGAAATACATACTTTTTTATACTGGTTAGATATTTATATCCCTACCCAGGAAGCTGCCTCTATAGCAAGACAACAAGATATTATGGGAACAATGTCTGAACAGACTGTTTGGAACAAATGTACTTGTAACAAAAACAAGTTGTGTTGTTGGCACCAACAGCTGAGCACTTTTCTTAGACCAATGTTTCACATACTCTGTGTTTCTCAAGTTGATAATTAGTTTCCCCTGAAATGAATAATTAAATTTGTGGCCAAGTGCATTAAGGACATTCTGTACTGTGTGATTTACAACGCAAAATTGACTAAAGTTTTTGAGAAGTCCTACTGAAAAGAAATCCACCATACTTAAATACCTATTTCAACATCTCTAAGATCACTATTTTCAGACCAGCCTGGGATATTTTGACTTAGACTATTTTCAAAATTCTTGGTTAATTCTGTCAGTCAGCACTTGGTTGCAGAGTATGGAATCCACTGTTGCTATTTCAATTAGAAAGAAATTCACTGTTGTGTGTTAAATGACTTACAGAATTTGGGGGAGAAATTGAGTAGTAGACTTTAGTTGATCTTCCAACAATGACTCTCAAAGCTACAACACAAGACTGTCTTTTGGTGCACTACTTCCATCATGATCAGGAACCACCTGATAAAGCAAGGAATTGCTGTTCTAGCCAGTAACATATCCTCTCTGCTCCACTGTGATCCACACTGGCAGAATAAATGGTTCATAGCAGGCTTTCCTCCTCATTTAACCCAATTTAAAATCAGATTTTATGCATGTGCCTATGATTGGTGGAAAATAAACATATCTAGAATCTTAGCTTCAATAATATCTGGAAAATGTGATTTTCCGCTCTTCAACCTCTGCATTACTTAGGAAGCAATTGGAACAGATACTGAGAGAATCATCCACGATCCCCTAAACACCGTTGTTATATTCTCCCAGTGTATATACTTTTCAAGGCAATGAACGGTGATGGGAAGTTTTCCAGTGATGCAACAAGATGAAATAATTAAAATTCAGATTTCATGAAGGCAGAACTTACCATATTACCAGGGCCTAGCTCAGTGCCTATAATAGAAAGGTGTTAAAAGTATGTCATTTTAATGAGAGAAAGATGTGTGAATGAGTGAGTGAAACTATAGGATCACCTTGGTCAATGTCCTTGTTTTTCTGATTAAACTGAGCTCCAAAGAGGTGAAAGAATTTCTCATATTCTCCACAACAAACCCCAGTCAAGGTGTCATATTTTAAGTTTGTAGTCATTCTATTGTTTCATGGTTATGATATTATAATTTGCCATATCAAATAAAGTGATCTGCCTTTTTAAAAGGCAAGGGAAATACAATGTATAATCTAAAGGAATACAACAAAATTGAATCAACAAATGTTAACAAACTATTAAAATATGCAGATGTTACCTAAGTACTGCAGGGAATATACATAAGAATGGGTGGTGAGAATTTTACCAGGACTATACCTGAGATGATAAGGCATACATTGTATAAAAATGAGGAATAATGTAAAAATATATAAAATAAAATAAAAAAGAAAGAATGCAAAACACTGCCTTTCTAAAGTGTCAACAAAGTGAAATTCTAATGCTGGACTTTCTCTTTGTATACAGTCATATACAGTGTTAGACAAATTACACATGCTGTTTCTATGGCCATTTTTACAAACACATCCCCAAACTTGAAGCCTACTGCTTTGTACTTGTATTGAGTACATTACTTTCTCATTTTAATGCTTTATAAACATTTGCCAATTTTGTATTTACCAGAATTTTCCTTCTTAACTTTTGTCATTCCTTCTTAGAGTCTAATTCTATACATAGAAGATTTTTTTCTTTTTTAAGATTTATTTATTTATTTATGCATATAAGAGTTGGGGTACAGGCCAGAGATGCAGGGGGTGGAGAGGATTCACCAGAGACAGAGTGAGGAGCAGAACAGGAAGACTGGCTGAAATACACTGCTGAGGGAAGCAGCTGGCAAGACAGGACAGGTTTGCTGGGCCATGTGTGTCAGTTTGCTCTGTGGCTGGGGATCGAACTTATGCTGCAGTGGTTGCCAAAAGTTTCAGAGTGCTGACACAACCCCTTGTGCCAAAGGGAAGCCCCACATTTAAGATCTCTATTAAAACTTATATTAGACTGCACAGGCTGGCGTAACACCATTCTATAGACCAGTTTGACTTAAACATTAACTATAGTTTTGAAGGATGAGAGTTCAAGATTAATGTGTTGAAATTATACGCAGTGAAAATATTCCCCAAGGAGAAACACAATGCATTTTCAAACAACAAAACACAATGCTTTTCACAAGAGACCATGGTGATGATTCACAAGTGATGTGGTAGTGGAATATTTACAGGAACATCACATGAGGGAATAATCAAATAGTGTACGAAAATAAACATTATAAGAATATTAAAAAAAATAGAACAAAAAGAACACAATGCTTTTTCAGACAAGAAAAGCCAAGTTAAGAAAAGCTAAGATTGCCAGCAGACTTTCATGAAGACAAATATTAAAGACAGATGTGGCAAGACTATGAGACAAGATAATCTTTTGAATCAAAACATGCAGGTGGGGCCTCCCTGGTGGCACCTTCCTGGTGGTGCAGGTGGATGAGTGCAGAACTGTGAAGCTGTCTGCACCCTCTGTCTGCAGCACTGCTCGATCCCCACTGGCCAGGGAGATACACACATGGCATGGCAGACCTCTCCTGTCTCGCCCGCTGCTCACCTCAGCAGTGTATTTCATTAGATCTGCCTGTTCTGCTCCACACTCTGTCTCTGGTGAATCTTCTCACCCCTGCACTTCTGGCCTACACCCCAGATTTTGTATACATAAATAAATAGATCTAAAGAAAAAGAATCCAATTTGTAAAAATTCTAAATGCTGTAGTATACACATAATTAGAATCATAGAAGAAAAAAAGATAATTGGGGCAGAAGAAATATCTGAAAAGATAAAAGCCAAGATACTTTCAATACTTTCAATCCCTGGCCGGGGATTGACCTTCTACTGCAGAGGCTGCATACAGCTTCATAATGCTGAGACTTAAGCCCTGGTGCCACCAGGGAGTCCCCATCATTTTGTTACTTAACAGTTTTATTTTCCTCCTTGTGTTTTAGTTTGGATAATTTTTACTGAACTGCTTTCCAGTGTTGTGTCCATTTTCTGATAAGATCTATGAAGTAACTCTTTATTCTTGATATTGTATTTATTTCTAAAATTTATATTTGCATGTTTTTATACTTTCCTTCTTTATGCAGATGAATCCACATTGATAGAAATTGATGCAAAATTATAAATCTGCATTGTCAAAATTATCAAGCTCCTGAATGTGAAGGGAATGTTAAAGAACTATTGCTTATTTTTTAAAAGTATTTTGTATAGAAAAGCTGGGGTGTAGGGTTCTCCATGGTGGTACAAGGGTAGTTAAGTACAGCACTGTGAAGCTATCCACAGCCACTGCAGCACAAGTTTGAGCCCCGGCAATGGAGCTACCCACATGGCACAGCAGACCTCTCCTGACTCGCCTGCTGCTCCCCTCATCAGTGTATTTCAGTAGATCTGCCTATTCTGTTCCCCACTCTGTCTCTGGTGAATCCTCTCACCCCCACACCTCTGGCCTGCACCTCATCTCTTGTATGCATAAATAAATCTTAAAAAAAAAAAAAGAAAACCTGTGGTGTAGGACAGAGACGTTCAGGGATTGGGGTGAGGGGATTCACCAGAAACAGAGTGCAGAGCAGAACAGGCATATGTGGGTTAGCTCCCTAGATGGGGATGGAACCCAGGCCACAGCAGTGATAGCACTGTGACTTAACTCCTAGGCCACCAGGGAGGACTCAAGAACTAATGCTTACTAAAGAAAACTGACATGAAAAACTGAATAGATAATGTGATTCTGAATTTGATTTTTGCTACAAAGGACAGCATTGATACAATTAATGAAATATTAATGAGATCTGGAGATTCATTGATGGTAATTATTCAATTCTTAATTTTCCGATATTAGTTTTATTTATGATTGTGTAGAAGTATGTCTTTCATTGTAGGAAATACATACAAAAGTGTTACAGGTAATGGAGCATCATGCTAACAAGTTACATGATGGGGAAAAGTGAAAGATTAGAGGGAAAATTATTTGTACTTCGCTTCAACTTTTCTTAATTTGAGATCGTTTCAAAATAAAATGCATATATATAAATTATGTATTTCTATACTAACATAATTCTATTTCTTGTTATGACAGAAAATGTTTTATTTTCTTTTATTTCCATCCAATCAGCTAGCAGAGCTCCATGAAGTAATTTTAAATAAGGTATTTATCAAATAAATCTATAGGAAGTTATGGGAGTCAATGATAACTAATGTGACTTCAACAATATGAGAGTCTGATTCATATTCATGGTGTTCACTAGTCTCTTTTTAAAGAAATAATTGATTATTTTTAAAGGAATGAAGAAAAAGGCTGTTTGTTAATACTTAAAGACTTAAGCACAACTACTGATAGCAATAGATATTTCAATCATTTAAGATCTTACCACATACAGATAATTCCAGAATTTTTTTTTTCTTCAAAGATTTATTTATTTATTTATACAAGCACTGGGTACAGTCAGAAGTGCGGGAGGGTGAGAAAATTCACCAGAGCCAGAGCGGGGAACAGAACAGGCAGAATGATGAGGGGAGCAGCGGGCGCAGCAGGAGAGGTCTGCGTGCCATGTGGGACCCTTACTGGCGACCGGGGATTGAACCTGCACTGCAGAGGCTGCGGACAGTTTCACAGTGCAGCGCTCAATCACTGTGCCACCAGGGGAGGCCCCCAAGAAAGTTTTACTGTTGCGGACATTGGAATATCTGTAAAATATTCAAAACAAGGTTAACATCTCGGGAGCGTAATGTGCAGCATTGTGACTAAATTTAACATTTTTATATATTTGAAAAGTTGCTAATATATTCAATCTTCACTAAGGATCTGATTAGTTTACTCTCCAGGTTCTTAACATGATGTGAGCCCACAAGCAGAGTTTGTGTGTCTCCATTCCACTACTGTTTCTCGTGTTAAATCACCATTCTTTTCAGTGACATATTCCTCAAATATCTGTGTTCCTTCTGAAAACTGAGTGACTGAGGCTGGGATAGCAAAGGAGATGAAAGACTACTAACAAAATAGGCACCTCATAACAGACCTACTTATTATACCCACATGAGGTCTTCTAGTGATGGTGGCTGTGCCCCATAGCACTCTGCTTCTCTGAGTAGATCTGGGTTTTCTAAGAAGAACCCTATAGAACTCAACTCATAGGAAGAATACTGGTAAAATGCTGACGGCAATTTAATTCAGTACCAATTAACACAATCAAACAGACCTGTGGAGTGTCTATTGTGATTAAGGTACCCTGGTGCATTGTGAAGATGTAAAAAACAAGACCTTTTCTGATTTTACAGATGTTCAGAACTTAATAAAAACTTATAATTTAATATCTTCTTTCTTTTTTGTATTCTATATTCTTAGCCCAATATTGGCAGAATGCAAAACAAATGTTTAATTAATTGAAAAAACAGGGCCTCCCTAGTGGTGCATTGGGTTGAGTGTAGCACTATGAAGCTGTCCACAGCCACTGCTGCAGGAGTCCCATCCCTGGCCGGCCAGGGGGATACCTACATGGCGTGGCAGACCACTCCTGTCTTTCCTGCTGCTCCCCTCAGCAGTGTATTTTGGCCCATCTGCCTGTTCTGTTCCCTGCTATCTCTGGTGAATCCTTTCATCCTCCTGTGCCTCTGACCTATACCCAAGTTCTTGTATAAACATAAATAAATCTTTAAAAAAAAAGAAAAAAAATCACAAGTACATTGAACTATAGCAAAAGGCAGAACTCTTTTAGAAATTTATGTCTCAAAAATGAGGCTATGTTGTTTATAATTCTTTTAAGTAAAACAGGACAGTTTTTCAAGATATGAAGTCCAATAATTTTTCTTTCTATAATCACTCATCTAGAAAATGTTTATCATTGTTCAGGTATCATTCATATTCTTTTCAGTTCTCTGCTGAAGGTAAGTTTAACTTGCACATTTAAGCCATCCAGATATTTTAATTCGCATATCTCCTTTGGAAACGTAAGCAGAAATTAAAAGTTTGCCCACAAATCAAAGTCCACAGGCAAGGCTATACGGAATATTCATGTCTCTTTCAATCACATTCCCTAAGGCAGAAATGGTAATGTTCAATTCAAACTCTTAGATCATCCAGGATGTAAAGAGCAAGTCTATATATTCTCTAAATAAAATAGCAATTAAATCTTTCAAAAACAACTAAATACAATTTTGGACAGAAAGATCTACCCTTTGAATTGTGGAAACATGTCAAGATATATATGTGTATCTATTACCAAAACCAAACAAGGACAACACAAAAAAGAAAAACTACACGCCAATCTCCCTAATGAACACTGATGCAAAAATCCTCAATAAAATTTTAGCTATCAGAATCCAACGGTGTATCCATAAGATAATTCACCACGACCAAGTAGGATTCATGCCAGGGACACAGGATGGTTCAACATCCAAAAATCAATCAACATTATCCAACACATCAACAAAAAGAAATATGAAAACCATATGATAATATCAATAGATGCTGAGAAAGCTTTTGACAAAGTGCAACACCCATTCATGATAAAAGTCCTTGAAATTCTTGGGATACAAGGAACATACCTCAACATCATAAAGGCCATATATGACAAGCCAACAGCCAGTATCATTCTCAATGGTGAAAAGCTGAAAGCATTTCCATTAAGATCTGGAACAAGACAAGGATGTCCACTCTCACACTGCTTTTCAATATAATACTGGAAGTCCTAGCCAGAGCAATAAGACAAGAGAAAGATATACAAGGAATCCAAATGGGAAAAGAAGTCAAACTATCACTATTTGCAGATGATATGATAATATACATAGAGAACCCCAAAAGCTCCACAGAAAAACTAATTCAACTCATCAATTCATTCAGTAAAGTGGCAGGATACAAAAACAACATGCAAAAATCAGTAGCCTTCCTATACAAAAAACAATAAATCTGAAGAAGAAGAAATAAAAAAAAAATCCCTTTTATTATTGAAACAAAAAAAAATCAAATCCTTGGGAATAAATCTAACAAAAGAGGTAAAGGACCTATACAAAGAAAACTATAAAACACTGTTAAAAGAAATAGAAGAAGACACAAAGAAATGGAAAGACATCCCCTGCTCATGGATTGGATGAATAAACATTATTAAAATGGCCATCCTACCAAAAGCAATATACAGATTCAATGCTATTCCAATCAAAATTTCAATGTCATTCTTCAAAGAAATAGAACAATTATTGATGAAATTCATATGGAATCACCTAAAACCCCAAATAGCCAAAGCTCTCCTGAAAAAAAAAAGAAGGGAATGGAGACATCACACTCCCAGACTTCAAACTATACTACAAAGTCATAAGCATCAAAACTGTATGGTATTGGAACAAGAACAGACATACAGACCAATGGAATCGAATAGAAAATCCAGAAATAAACCCACAGATGTATGGTCAACTAATCCTTGACAAAGGAGCAAAGACTATACATTGGAGCAAAGAAAGTTTGTTCAATAAATGGTGCTGGGAAAACTGGGTCGCTACATGCAAAATAATAAAGCTTGACCACTACCTCACACCATACACAAAAATCAACTCAAAATGGATTAAAGAACTAGACATAAGACTTGAAACCATAAAAGACATAGAAGGAAATATAGGGGAAACACTACATGATATGCACATCAAAGACATCTTTATAGACACATCACCCAAAGCAGTGATAGTGAAGGCAAAGATAAACAGCTGGGACTACATCAAATTAAAGAGCTTCTGCACAGCAAAAGAGACAATAACAAAAACAAAGAGAAACCCCACCAACTGGGAGAACATTTTTGCACACAACACTAATGATAAAGGACTGATCACAAAATTCCGCAAAGAGCTGATGAGACTCAGCACAAACAAAGTAAATAATCCAGTCAAAAAATGGGCAGAAGAGCTAAAAAGAAACTTCTCTGAAGAGGAAATGCAAATGGCCAACAGGCATATGAAAAAAATGTTCAACATCACTTGTAATCAGGGAAATACAAATCATGAGATACCATCTTACATGAGATACCATGAGATGCCATCTTACACCAGTGAGAATGGCACATATTAAAAAAAAACTAGCAACAACAAATGTTGGTGAGGATGTGGAGAAAAAGGAACTCTCCTGCACTGTTGGTGGGAGTGCAAACTAGTCCAACCAGTATGGAGAGCTATGTGGAGATTTCTGGACCTGCTAAACATAGAGCTTCCATATGATCCAGGAATTCCACTCCTAGGTATTTACCCAAAGGACACAAAACATCAATTCGAAAGAGCACCTGCACCCCTATGTTTATAGCAGCACTGTTTACAATAGCTAAGCTTTGGAAACAACCCAAATGCCCAAAAATAGATGACTGGATCAAGAAGATGTGGTACATATACACCATGGAATATTACTCAGCATTCAAAAAAGATAAACACATGCAATTTGCAGCAACATGGATGGCGCTGGAAAGGATCATGCTCAGCAAAATAAGCCAGAAAGAAAAAGAAAAATACCGGATGGTCTCACTCATAGCAGGAATCTAGAAAACTTAAATAAGGGACCAGGAAAAAGAATAACTATAAGAAAGAAAATATCAAAATCAATAAACTATGAACAAGAGACACTCTATGGGGGGGGGTGTGGGGAGGGGAGGTATTGGGGTCAAAATAAGGGGATTGCAATTGTATGGGGAATATAAAAATAAAATTTATTTAAAAAAAGATATATATGTGTATATATGTAATTTCATGTGGGGTATTGAGTGTGGGATTATCTTCAGACCCATAAACTGGAATATAGCATGTGGTATTCTCCTGTGTCCATTCCATTGTCAATCTCTAGCTGCTTTCTTTTGTGGTTTCTTGAGAGTTATACATCTTTCAACTGTCTTCTCAGGTCAGGAAAATGTTTAATTATTTAAATCGCCCCAAATTTTTCTATGCAGTTGTTAAAAGTTATAATACTACACGTGCACACACACAAATGGAAATGGAGGGGGATCAAAAGTGAGAGAAAGAAATTTCTAAAGTCATTTGTTATACTTAATGAGTGATTAAGAGGTTATCTGACTCCCTCACATAGCTTCTTTTTATTGAAATGGAATGATCTGAAGATTTAATAAAGTATGTTTTGATACAGCAAGTTTCCTATTAAGTTGAATCATATAAAATTTTTATTCTTAAAGGTCAAACCTGTCATTTTTTAGCAATTTCTTACTACTAAGCTATTTGGATCACCTTCTATGAATTCAGTGTAAAGTGATCTGTGCCCTAAGTAACATAAGATATTCAAACATATGCTACTCAACACTGGGTAGATTAGATTGACAGCAGCTTTTGGTTACATATACTCACACCCTGGAAGGAAGATACTGCCTGCCACTATGGCCACAAGAGGTGACACTTGGGAGCAGAGTGAGTGAGCACAGATTTGGGATGCAGGTTTCATGGTAATTAGAGGATAAGGTGCCCCTTGGTTTCTACAGGAGAATGTAATTGGTTTGTGGAAGTTGGCATAAAACTGAAACTATTAGGTTGGGGTTTTTCTGCTGGGTGGGAGACAGCCTGTCTCCTAAATGTGTTAGGTCTTTGAAACCCTTTGGGAACTTATTACCCACATAAAGTTACCAAAAAAAAAAAATAGATAATACATCAACCTAACTTCAACTGCCATTCAACTAAAAGAAAAAAAGTGATTTTTTTTTTATTTAAAGATTTATTCACCTATACAAGAACTGGAGTACAAGCCAGAAGTGCGGGAGGGTGAGAGGATTCACCAGAGACAGAGCAGGGAACAGAACAGCCAGACTGATGAAATACATTACTGAAGGGAGCAGAGGGCGACAGGAGAGGTCTGCTTCGCCATGTGGGATTCTCGCCGCCTGGCCAGGATCGAACCGCGCTACAGAGGCTGCAGACAGCTCCACGTGCAGCGCTCAACCGCCTGCACCGCCAGGGAGGCCCAAAAGCGTTATGTTTTAATAGTGGAGAAAAAATTAGTTGTATTTTATTGATATTTTCACTCCTGGAGCCTTCCCAATGGTAATCTTCAGTATATATGATTTGCTGATTATGGGGTGAGGGACATGCTGCTGCTGTCTAGCCAATATTGGTTCTTTCTTTCGTCTTAAGTAATATAAACTCCATTTTATTCATGTCAATATACTCAGTTAATTTTTTTCCCAAGTCCTATTGTATTTGTGACAGCCATGTGACTTAATTGAATCCAAGAAGACATTGCCAGGAGGTTACCTTGTTGGGCTTTTCAAGAATGTAATGTTTCTCTGGTAACCTACAGTAGACTCAGTGTCTAGAAATGGGATGTTTTGAGTATGAGTATGCTACAGTTTTCATACATGTAAATAATTTCAGGATTTAATGCACCATAATGGTAGACCTGGATTTTAAATCTTGATGGTGTACATAGACTTAACTAGATGTACATGAAAACATTATGTAAAGTTCATGTGTCTCAGTTTACTCATTACTTACTTTTAAGTTCCCTATGAGGATTATATCTGAAAATACTCATTTGCTTTAAAATATTTACTGCTCCAAGACTTTAGAGCAAGAAAGTATGAAAAAAAATCAGTGAAGACTGTTCCTAGTGAAGGATGTCAATGCATTTAAAAACCAGTGTTCTGGGTTACATGTTATTATGAAGTACATGGTATGAGTGACAATGTAGGAAGATGAATGCTATTAATGGAGACAAAATGACAGAAGATTTTGCTTCTTTTCTTCCTCATTAACCTTTTCAAAATTGTTATTTATACTTGTCCTCCCACTGACTTCCCGATCTATTCTAATTTGTCTTCCCCCCAAATCTACTTCATCACTTCATGGAAACAGCTCTTACTAAAGTCGCCAATCACCTCTATGTCACTAAAAACATTTTTGCTACTTTGTCTGAGTTTTTATCTCATTTGACAGAATTTAATTCTCTACGTTTCTTGAAAACCCCCTTTTCCTTCTGTGGCACCACATTCTTCTAGTGTTCTTCCTTAAATTACCTCTTGGCTTATCTAGCAGCTAATACTTATTTTCTTTGATTATGTATTGAAATTTTTCATAACTAAGCCTGGGGTCTCTTTCTCTGTTTGTTTTGTGTTTTTGATGATATTATCCATAATCATGGAGTCAATTAACATGTATGTGTTAGGAGTTCCAAATTTATGTTTCTAGTCCTGATTTCTCTTTTGAGCTATAAACTAAAATCCTGATCTATCCATGATGCTGCATGAGAAATCATAGTGAAAATCTGTTATTGTTTTTAACTTCCCAACATATGAATTTCTTTTATTTGAGGAAATTAAGAGGCATAGCTCAGGTATTACAATAGAAATTTAAAATTCCAAATCATTGATTTCTCATATTTCCTTGTCTTTAGAGCCTGGGAATATCACCTAAATAGATCAATCTGAGGTATCTGCCCCACACTTTGAATGGAAAACTGTTCATATAATGAATTGAAATTTCTGAGACATTACCTGTGGCCAGAGTATTAAGGGAAGAATGCTCAAAATCCTGGACCAGTACCTGTGGTGGAGACAGTGACAAAATTCTGTGTTCAGTGCTTAAAGGGTCAGGGGTACAAATTACAATTGCTATAGCTGGATTCTCACTGAACAATTTATATAACATAATTTTAGTCATTGTTCCTGAACCTGTCTTTCTGGGCCTGGCTCAGTGAAGATTCTGTGAGCTACTAGATACCATTTTAAAAAAGTCTTTCCTGAAATATAACATTCACAAGGAAAAATCAACAAAATCAGAGTTTGTACGCTTAAATAATGATTATAAACAAACATATTATAGCACCCCCTGAAGCCTTCTTTAAGTCCACCTCCTTTTACATGCTCTCTTACAAAGGTAACCATAACCTTGACTTCTAAAACAGTAGAATAACTTCATTACATCATATTCTCCTTTCTATTTGGTTTCTTTTGCTTTACATTATGCTATTAGAATTCATTCACATTTTTGTACATAGGTATAGACTAGGCTTTCTTAATGGTTTATATTTATCATCAAATGAACACATGTAATTTATTCCTGCATTCTTCTGTATACAATAATTTTAGTTGTTGTTCAGATGAGGACCATCACTTTGTTGTTTGCAATAATATTGTTATGGACATTCTTGAATTTATCTTTTGATAAACGTATATATTCAATTCAATTGGATTTATACTTAATGGAATTGCAGGGTGATACGGTTTGTGAATGTTCAATTTTATCAGGTCTTGCAAAAGTGTTCTCTAAAAAGATTGTGATATTTACTCTTTTTCCATATTTTTTTAAAGATTTATTTTTTATGCATAAAAGAGCTGGGGTACAGGCCAGAGATGTGGGGGGCTGAGAGGATTCACCAGAGACAGAGTGGGGAGCAGAACAGGCAGACTGACAGAAATGCACTGCTGAGGGGAGCAGCGGGTGGAACAGGAGAGGTCTGCTTTGCCATGTGGGTTTCTCTCTGGCCGGCTGGGGATGGAACTCATGCTGCAGAGGCTGCAGATTGCTTCATAGAGTGGTGCTTAACCCCTTGTACCACCAGGGAGGCACGATATTTTCATTTTAGACATTTTGTTGAGAATATAGTAGTGTTCATTTTAATTTGCATGTCCATAAACATGCAAATGTTTGGGCTGCTATACTAAACAATAGCATAACAAATCAAACATAACATTTGGAATATAATCCTGTTCAGATTTCCATTTTTGTAGTAGTGGAAGAATGAAATATATCTCTAAAAATGCTTTTTAGATACATATGGGATAATAATGACTACTAAAGCTATGATATAAAGATAAATCATAAACAGGGTGACTTAAAAATTAAATATTTATCATAGTTTTGGAGACAGAGAAGTCCAAAGTAAAAGCACAGGTAGATCCAGTGTTTGGGGAGGGTCTTCCTCCTGATTGATAGACAATCACTATCCCTGTAGCCTCACATGGTTGAGAAGGAGAGAAAGCAAACTCTCTTGCTCTCTTTTCTGATAAGGTCTCTCATTGTGAGGACTTCACATTACTGACCTAATTAGCATACAAAATTCACATCTTCAGGCCCTTTCTAGTGGCGCAAAGGGTTGAGTGCAGCACTATGAAGCTATCCACAGCCTCTGCAGCACAAGTTTGATCCTGGCCAGGGAGGTGACCCACAGGGTGCAGCATACCCCTCCTGTCACCCTGCTGCTCCCCTCCCCAGTATATTTCAGTCAGTCTGCCTGTTCTTCTCCCCACTCAGTCTCTGGTGAATCCTCTCACCCCCTGCACCTCTGGCTTGTACCCCAGTTCTTGTATGCATGAATAAATAAATCTTAAAAAAATTCACACCTTCAAATATCATACCATTGAGTATAGGAAGAATTTCATGGGAACTATGTCTTCAGTCCATGGCAGCAGTGAAATTGATGCATCTTTTCACATACTTTTCATTTGGATAGTTTCTTCTATGAATTACCTACTTAAATCTATGACAATTTCTCTTTTGAGATCTCTGCCTTTTGCCTTTATTTGTCATTGTTATTTGTACGTTCTGAATATGCTGCTTTATTTATCTATATTACAAATATGCATATGCTTTTATTATATATTCTGCATATGATCCATTTATTTTTTTAATTGAAGGCATATTATTCATGAATAAATTTCCATGAAGTTCAAAGTAGAGACAATTTGGGGGTGCAAAGGGAAAGGGAATATAAAATAGCATCAACAAAAAACTATGAACCAGAGACACTTTTGGGGGGGTGGGTGGCAGGAGGGGAGGGATTGGGGTCAGAATGAGGGGGTTGCAATTGTATGGGGAATATAAAAATAAAATTAAAAAAAAAAAGCGAAAAAAAAAAGCAACATGCCACTTGTTATTTATCTATGATCTGTCTTAGTCTGTGGGTTGCTTTTATGTTTTCACTCTATTAATAGTGTCTTTTGATAAAAAGAAAATATTGAGGAACAGAATTCCCAAGTTATTATTATTATGTGTGATAGTGATTTTGTGTTCTGCTTAAGAAATATTTGCCTAATACAAGTGCATATAGATATTTCTTCTAAAGATTTCCCCTAATAACTTTTAGTGAATTATTTTTCTGTATAAATCAAACAAAGTTTGTTTACATTGCTCGCAACTAAGAATTCTGTTATTTATAATTGCCTTGATGTCCCAAAGATAGCCCAAATTTATCCAGAATAAAACAGAATTTGTTCTGCCCTGAAAATTTAGGTCATTGCCTGTGAAAACATGTCAAGGCAGCTAAGCAAGTCAGAAATCCAGGAATTATCCTGGCTTTCTCCCTCTTTCTCACTTTCAAAGTCAATCTGTCACCCTATTAATTATGTTTCTCTATAACAAATTAGTAGCTAAAAACTACAATAACCATTTATTGTTGCTAATAATTTCCATGTTTCAAGATTCAGCGATGATTTCCCTGTGCAATGCTAACTTAAGGTCTCTCATAAAGATACCGTCAGATGACAACTAAGGCTACACTTACCTGAAGACTTCAGTGGGGCAGAACGATCTCCTTTGAAGTTTACTCACTATTTGGCAAGTTGGTCTTATCATTGGTGTAAACCTAAATTCCTTTCCACACAGACATCTCCAGAGGGCTGCTGAGTGTTTTCATGAAATGGCTGCTGGCTTTCACCAAAATGAATCACCTAAGATGCCAAGGTGTGAGTTGCAATGATTTTGATGATCTAATCTCAATCATATATTTAACTTCTGTAGTATTCTCTTGGTCACGCAAAAGGCAAAAGTATGAATACCAGGATGTGAGGGTTTTTGAGAGCCATTTGCAGGTTGGCTACAGCAATCATCAAGTTCCTATTTTACATAAGTGATGACTCTCAACTCTGCCACCACTGTGGACAAAGGGACCATCATTTATCGCTCATCTAAATCTCATATCCTCTCTTTAACCCCTCCCATATCTTTTCCTCACCAGCAGCCAGAGCAATCTTTTTTAAAAATAAATCTGATCATGATATTTAAAATAAATCCTCTGTTTTAATTCATCAGTATTATATACTTACAATTTATAAGTATTATGAAATTATATAGTACCGTATAAAGACTTTTTTTTAAAGATTTATTTATTTATTTGTTTGTTTGTTTGTTCGTTTGTTTATATAGGCACTGGGTACAGTCAGAAGTGCTGGAGGGTGAGAGAATTCACCAGAGCCAGAACGGGAAGCAGAACAGGCAGAATGACAAAATACACTGTTGAGGGGAGCAGCGGGCAGCAGGAGAGGTCTGTACGCCATGTGGGACCCTCTCTGGTGGCCAGGGATTGAACTGGCACTGCAGAGGCTGCGGGCAGCTTCACAGCCCAGTGCTTAACTGCTGCGCCACCAGGGGAGGCCCATGAAGACTTTATTATGTGAAATAATCAGTATTATAAACTGTCCCCAATATTTTTTTAGAAAAGGTCTAAAGCCATTGAGAGAAATGTTTGTTTCTCCATGATCTGGCTTAATTCCTTCTATACTTCCTCTCTTTACATATTATTGCACCATTCATTCTCTTTCAGTTACTCCAACGCTTACACATTTGTTTAACTTCAGAGCTTTTTCTTGGAATACTCTCCCTTCTATTCCTATTTCTCCTTTGAATGATTCCTAATTTTTATAAATCATGCCCAGTCAAATACTAATTTTTAAAGTTTATTTTTTTTCCCAAACCCTCAACCTGTACTAGGTTTTAAGGTTATTCTCTCTTATGGTATATAATTTCTTTCTGCCTTTAATCTTGTTAGCATATAACTATTTAAGAATTGGTTGACTATTGTCTATTTTTCTTCCACTAAATTTCTTTGGGAATTGAAGCTCTATATGTTTTGCATTCCATAGGGAAATCTTTAACCTACATTATATCAACACTTATATTGAATAACTTTGAAAAATGGATGGATGGGTAAATGGGTAGATTCATGGGAATGACTGAGTCCCTGAAAAGACAGGTGAAACATAAACTTAAGTCTAAGAACATGAAAAATAAAAATAGGGTGGTGGATTTAGGTGGCCAAATCTTTTTTCAAGTTAATTGGTTTCCAAATTTCTTTTATTCGTGTGTATGTGTGTGTGTTAGTGGTGAAGGGGGCTGTGGGAGTATATGCAGGCCAAGAAACAGATATGATATGTAAAGCATACTGTGTCTAACAAAGAGTAGGTGTTCAATATATCATCGTTATTACTTGAGGAATGACTGGGCATGCCACAGACTCACTTTACCCCGCATGTATAATTGCTGATAATCAAGTATTTGATTGAAAATACTTGAAAATAAGTATTTTGAAACACTTGCATTTTTTAAATCACAGAATTCATGATATATAGAGGAGATGTTTAAACCTCAAAATGCTCAATCTTTTCCAATATATGTATATGTGTATATATATATATATATATATATATATATCCAAAAGCAACCTATTAATAGATTCCATGTTAGATTAATACTCTACAGAATAAAATGGCAATGAGAGAAGTACTTTCAACAATGGCCATAACATGAACTCATTAGAAAAATAAATCACTTTAATCTTATAAAAACATGAGGGAAAAGCATATTTTTAGTTGTCTTTACCTTTTATTTAAGCCTCAGTTCTTAATTCTGCACACTAACTTTGTAACTTTTAAAAATACATAAGGTGCAGCAGCATCAAAGCTATAAATAAACTACCTGAAATGTAAAGTTGGAAGCAAGATCTTGACACTAAGACAAAATGAACATTAGATACATTGTAAGACTTGGTTATATTTATTTTTGTCATGTTTGTGTTTGATGCGGAAAATATCTGTTTATTTGAAACACATGAAATAAGTTAAAGTCCATTTCTTTTGCCGCAGACCCTGAATTTCTAAATTTTGTTCAAGTTTTTCTCCAGTATTAATGCATAATTGGCTGCATGGGGATATCTATCTCTGTTTGCTTAAAACACATGCCCATGGGGGTTTTCCTATAGTGTTTAAGAAAGAGGAACAGTTATAGAGTCATGTTTGGCTCTATTTAATTTCACTCAACAGGGAATCATTCTGACTCACTTCCTGGGAAAGGAAAGCAATAAAAAAGTCATCCATTGGACTCTCATTGGTAAGTGGAGAATACACAAAATTTTAATTTCAGTTTTATTCTGTTTTGCTATAATAATATTTTGCATTTGTGGATTCTACAGTTCATATTATCCTTTCATGTGTGTGAGATATTTTGTGCTCCCTTGTACAGGAATTTTTCTTAATAAAAGTCTCTGTACTTCTTTTATTTATTTATTTGTTTGTCTGTTTGTTTATTTATTTATTTATTTATTTATTTATTTATTTATTTATTTATTTATTTATTTATTTATTTATTTATACAAGCACTGGGTACAGTCAGAAGCACGGGAGGGTGAGAGAATTCACCAGAGCCAGAGCGGGGAAATAGAACAGGCAGACTGATTAAGTACACTGCTGAGGGGAGCAGCGGGCACGCCAGGGAAGGTCTGCACCATGTGGGATCCGCGCCGGTGGTTGGAATGGAACTGGCGCTGCAGAGGCTGTGGGCAGCTTCACAGTCCAATGCTCAGCTGCGCCACCAGGGGAGGTACTTCTTATTCTTACCACATTAGCTGAAATCTTTTCATTATCTACCTTGTTGATGAGAAAATTAGCACACATTTGTTGGATCTATGCCATGACTAAATGTTTTCAGTACCATTAAGAATACATACACAAACACACACACACACAGAGGAAAGTACATATACTCATAATCCAAAATCCAACAAGGACAGGACAACTGCAGACACCAATATCAAGGGGAAATGTTATTTATGAAAAGATAAAAATGAAAAAGTTGACTTTATGAACAGAACAGAAGTGAAGAGTCTTAAGTAAATTATACAATAGATACTTTGCCTGACTATGGAACACAAACCACCCAATGAGTTACCTTCAATATCAAGTGGAAAGCCCCCCTTTTCATGGTAAGTCATTGGAATTTGGGATTTTTTTTAGCATTTATTGCTCCCATAAAGCCCTTACTGAATAATTTGGTGTGATAATTATTATCTCTGACTTGAACCCTGATTCTCCACTGGTATTCCCAAGAGATTGAGCAGTGCTAAATAAATTGGATGATGCCTTAACTGTGCTCCCAGTGTTGCCATGACATCCTTCTGCATGCTTCTGGCTGTGAAGTGTTCTCATTCCACTCAGGGCCCTAGCTTAAAGATTTACTTTTCTCATAAAGATTGTCTTTGTCCCATTCTCAACATTTGCTTTCTCTTTAGCTTAATGCTTATTTTTTTTTATTTTTATTTTTTAAAGCTGTATTTATTTATCCATACATACAAGAACCAGGGTACAGGCCAGATGCACAGGAGGGTGAGAGGATTCACCAGAGATAGAGTGGGGAACAGAACAGGCAGAGTGACAAAATACACTGCTGAGGGGAGCAGTGGGTGAGACAGGAGAGGTCTGCTGCACCATGTGGGTCACTTGACTGGCTGAGGATTGACCTTGTTCTTCAGTAGCTGCAGACAGCTTCATAGTGCTGCGTCTCAACCCCTTTTGCCACCAGGGAGTCCCCTATTATGTGTTTGAATGAAAAGACTGCTGCCATTTGGGTGAGATTAGCAACATCTTATCAAGTTATCATGTTCCAAGTGCTACACTATATACATTTACATATTATAATTTTCAGATCTTATAATCACCTTGGATAGTAACTTTTTTTCTTTTTTTTTAAGGATTTATTTATTTATGCATACAAGAACCAGGGCACAAGCCAGATGCGGGGGAGGGTGAGAGGATTCACCAGAGACAGAGTGGGGAACAGAACAGGCACACTGATGAAATACATTGCTAAGGGGAGCAGCGGGCGAGACAGGAGAGGTCTGATGTGCCATGTGGGTATCTTGCCAGCTAGCCAGGATCAAACTCACACTGCAGAGGCTGCGGACAGTGTCACAGTGCTGTGTTCAACCACCTGCACCAGCAGAGGATACCCTTGAATAGTAACTCTTATAGCCTTTGAAAATGAATAAAATATGTGTCCCATATTTAACTATAACACGCTAGAAAATTCCAACACATTACCCTTCACCCTCCAATTAAAGAAAAAAGCTCTTTCTTTTATTTTAATTTTTAAGATTTTATTTATTTATACAAGAACTGGGGTACAGTTCAGAAGCTTGGGAGGGTGAGAGGATTCACCAGAGACAGAACGGGGAGAGAATAGGCAGATGGATCGAAGACACTGCTGAGGGGAGCAGCAGGCGAGGCAGGAGAGGTCTGCTGCACCGTGTGGGTAGCTCCCTAGCTAGGGATTGAATTCATGCTGCAGAGACTGCAGATAGCTTCATAGTTTGCGTCTTAACCCGTTGCACCACCAGGGAGGCCCAAAATCTCTTTATTTTTATCTTTACTTGAAAGAAGGATTTAGATTAAATAGAAGAGGTTGAGGATACTGGTGTCAGATATAATATATGTGTTTGATATTGTGAGGTGATGGAGAAGTCATATAATTTGGTTGTAAATGTATCTAGTGCAAGGCATTCCTTAAGGATCTGCTCAGACCTAGAGACGGTGATCAAGTCACACTTCATAACCTGCAAAATGGGAAGACAAAATCTAGGTCTCTACATAGCGTTGTTTCATATAAGAAGTCCAATCCGTGAAATTATTTATTCTCTGGTTTAAACCGAGTATAAATACATCAAAAAGAAATTAAAATGAGAGTACTGAGCTCTAATTTTCATGTATAAGAGAAGGAAGTGGTTAGAAAATTCCTGTGGGTGCAGTGCAGGGGACTGGTCCAGTTGGCTGTTGGAAGTGAGAGTAATTCTCAGGATTTGGCATCTATTGTCACCACCCCCTAGTCTCATTCTTGTGCTTTCATACTAGGGTCTCTGCTCCAGATCCCAGTCATCCTGAGCTGTTCTCTGATGATTTTGGGATTTCTGATCCCAATGACTTTGTACCATCTGGTGTTCCTGCCAGATGTGTGGCTGTGTCCCTTTCCTCAGACTTTACACCTGCACATTTCTAAAGACCTAGACATTTCTAAAGATCACTTCCTCTGGAAAGACTTCTTTCTCTCATATCATTGATATTCTTCCTTTGGACTCTGCCGTAATCTTCACTATTGGGATTCCAGGCAATATTTTTTATTCTCTCTATCCTCTAAAACATCAAATGTAAGTTTTATATCATACCCCTAATCATGTATAACACAGGAATGCCTCTCCATTCACCAGCATAACAGATCTGGATAATCTGGATAACGGGAATGTAATTTAGTGAGGGACTACCCCATATGGCAGTGGGCACTTACTCATTATTTCCCTTAGTTGTTATCACAAAACTGTGATATAGTTTTACATAATCACAATTTTGTAGATGAAGAATTCAAATGAGAGTCATTAAATAGTCTTTCCTGATCTTACAGTTCCTAAATTTGGGAGCTAAGATTCAAAGCTATGGCACTGACCTGAAACTGAATTGCAGATGGTAATCCTGAAAGTGGAAGAACCTAGAACTTGTTGGGGAACTTGACCACACTCTGGGACTCTGCAGGTGGGCACCAAACAATAGCAAGTGTGGGGGGAGCATTTAACTGGGAAGTATATTTTACCCAAAAATCTTCAAATACGTATTTCTCTCCTGACCTCCCCAGTTTGACTCTGAAATTAGCACACAGTCCTTATTCTCAACTTGTGACTTCTGTTGGTCAAGAAATGTCTCCTTATCCATTATCAATTTTATCTCTGCTACCTGGTGCTTAAATGAGGAGGCCATTTTTATTGCTGGTACTTACTTGTTTTGCTCTATCTTTATTTGAAAATATATCTTCATTTGAAAAGCTTAACCTAGTAAAATATTAAATATTACCCAGATTTATTGAGTTTAAAGAGAGCTAAAGCATGAGCTATAGCAAGGCTCTCCATCCAAAGAACATTGGCCAATAGAACACAGGTCACTGTCTGTGGGTTCTTCACCTGCACACACAAGTGTAAGACCACTCTGGCACAGAGAGCAACAAAAATGGTGTTTATTTAACAAACAGGGGAAACCAGACATTCTCAAGGCCACAAGTGGCCAGACCTCACCCCAGAAGTGTCCACAGTGTCCAAATGCCCCAAACAAAAGGCCACTCATCTGAGATGGTGATTTCCCACCAACAAGGGTCGAACCGAATCACTGCATCTGGAAGTGTCATAGGTGGGCCACTGAGATGCAGCCTCAACAGCCCAAGGCAATAGTCTGAAGTTTGGAATGGACAGCACTGGATGCTGGACCAGACAGCAATGGAGGCAGCAGCACTGGGAGGCAGTGCAGGATAATTAACAGCTTTCAAAAAATGACCCAGATGCAGAGTTCTAGGCACCCATAAACAGTACTAGGTAGACTAGCCAGTGGTAATGGTCAGCATTGGTCACTAGGAAGCAGTAGTGTCAGAAACATCACATTAACAGCTCTTTGTGAGTTGCTGGCCTACGCCAACAACAAACAACCCTTTGAGACATGAGACCTGGGGCCTTTGGTACTCTTTTCAGGTGATGTCAGAGGCAGGCTGAAGGCATGAGTGACCGGGCTGTCCTCTGAAAAGCCTTTCAGCTCCTCTTCTTCCTTCAAATGTTGGCTGCTGGTTCCTCTTCCTTCAGAGGACAGGGATAGAGTTCCAAGCACAGAGTCCCAATATTGCTTCTGTCCTGACTTACATCCTCTTTCAGATTTCCCCACCTAAATGGACCATTTTCAATCCTATAGCTGATTGGGTCATTTACCAATCAGCTTTTAGCTTGCACCTAATGAGTCCATTCCACAATTCAGGCTCTAAAACTATGGGTTTCTCTATTGCCTGAAGCTGGCGGGAGCCATAATACTGGAGCTGACCCAGTGAAGCCTCATGCTCCTCCCTGCATCCCTGTACATGGTGCTACATGCTCTGTGGTGGTGTGATAGGGTGTAGGATAAATGAATCGGTCAGGCTTTTATGCCGTGTGGCTATCATCTGTGGCCTGGAATGCAGAGGGTGCTTGGTGTGGCATGGGGCACGCTTACCTGACTGTGGACACCTGGCAAATGGTGTGGACATGCATAAATGCACACAGCTGAGCCTAAGGACTGAGACTCTAAGGATGGCTTCACTTGGTGAAAAGAATGACTGTGGTGGGGTGGCTATGAGTGTACACATGACTGCAGAGAACACCAGACAATGCCAGAGGAAGCCCGAAGAAAATCAGACAGATCCGCTGGGGTTGGGAGGCCTGCCAGCCTCCTGGCCTCCCAGCCTCTCTGCCTTGCCAACCTGCAGGCATGCCTCACAACAACTGGTACAGAAAGAACTTTAAAGCCTGAAAAAGCCACTGAGGGCTCCAGCACCCTCCTTCATCTTGTCTGCCGAATAGACGAAGAATCTGCGCTGTGCCTGCGGCCGCTACATAAAGGAAGCACTGCTGCCCACCATCACTGCTGGCCTCTGCCTGCAGCCTGAGCCCCAGTGGGGTCACCGGTGGTGGGAGGTGAAATCCCTGTCACCCACCGCTACTTGCATTGCCCACAAGCAGCTTCGAGCTTGGCACCAGTCTTGCCCACAGCATGTGCTATGGGTCTGGTTTCAGGATTGTGCAGACTCAAACACACACCACTAGTTGAAGATGATCACAGGAAAATGGAGAGTTTCAGGCTCTTTTTCAGCCCACCACTAGCCTCTGCAGCTGCCACCTGAGGTTTTGCTTTCCTCCTAGGCTTCATTAACCACATGCTTCGCACCTGTGTTTACGGACAGCGGGGTCAAGAAGTCAGAGAGCACAGGTCATGCTGTAAGTACAGATGCCTAAGTCACGAGATCTTGGGAGGCAGCAGGAACGGACCCAGAGTTGCTGGGTGGGGCTGCGGGTGAAGGGCGGTGAGATGGCTCAGTCGCCTCCCTGCCGTGCTGCTCTCCCTTTGCATCTGGTTCCCTGTTCGGCGTTAAAGATGTGTCACATTTTCCTCTGGCTCCAAGATGCCTTGCCCATTGGCTCAAGTCAACAATGACCCTGTGTGGCCTGCCTGTTCCCACACATGTTTGCTGCCCTGCAATGATTTTAAACAATATTAAAATGGGAACGATAAAAATGGAACAGAAATACATATAAAATACTTGCAGATACATAGATTGATTGTGCTTATGTCAAGAAACACAACACTATGTGATGAAAACCCCAGGCTCTTCTCTAAGAATGTTTCTGAACACTAGCTGTCGATGTCTGACTTCTAGACATTCTGCCCTTCATAGTATAGGGTGAATGAGTTCATCAGCCTTAAGTGTGCACACCTGAGCTAGAGGCTGGGGCTATAAGGGTGGCATCACTCAGAGACTGGATACCAGGATCAGGAAGTCAAAAAGCACAGGGTGTGAACAGTAGAGTGACTACAGAAGAGGCAAGACTACGAGATGATGAGAAAGCCCAGAGAAACAGTAAAGATTCATGGGGGGTGGCGGTGCTGGGAAGCTAGGTTGCCTGCCTGCCTCCCAGCTGTACCCCCTCCTCCCCATCCCCACCTGGTCCATGCATGCCTCCTTGATTGCCAGCCTCCCTGCCTGCCAGCCTCCCTGCCTGCTGTGCCTGTGTACCTGGTTCCCTGGGAGAGTATTAAAGCCTGAAAAATCCAACAAGCGCTCCTGTACTCTCTTTATTCGTCTGCCTGAATAGATTGTGAACCTGCACTGTGCTTGCTGGCACTAGATATAGGTACATGTAATGAATTATTTTATTTATCTCCTCTACCAGACTGTGGAAAATATTAATCAGAAACCAGAGCTTTTTCTCCTCTGCATCCATGTCTCCATTACAATGGCTCATGTCTCTGTGGAGTTTATTGAGCCATAGGTGAATTTATAGTACCCAGAAACCAGCATCTATCTAATGAGAAGCCAACAAAGAATCACATTTCCAGGTTACATTTCAGTTTCTGATTTTGTCTATCAGATTTAGGTCTTTAAATGTACTTTGAGCTCACAGAAAAAAAGCATATTCTAACTATAGTCTCTCTGTTTAAATATTAAAACACTGAGTGGAAAGTTGACGATAGCAAAAAGGGTTAGTTGATGTTTTGTGTACATTAGATAACACAGCTGCTTCCAATTCAAGGACCAACATCTGATGTTCTCTGGAAACGTGTTCAATGGAAATTCCCATTTATGCTTAAGTGGGTTGACAAGATTTAGGTAACCAAGTTGCAACACTGGGGAGAAAAGGGAGACAAGTACTAACAAGGGAATTAAACTCAAGAGCTTGCTAGCGTGCCAAATAGCAATGGGAAAATGAGGGTAGGATCAAAATTTGCTGGCAACAATCTTCTTTATTCATTTTTTCTATTTTTTTAATTGGGTTATAGTGTAAATTTGGGTACCTGCCTGTTTCATTTGCAGATTTACCTCCAATCAGTTCAAATTACTCTTACTTGAATCCTAAGTTAAATGCTGCTGAGCATCAAATAGAAGAGATCACACTCTATTAAAAGATGGGGATCTGGCAAGATGGGAAGGAAGAGTACAATAGTCTAGAAGCATCTGTGGGAGTAACCAGATGTTTTAATAAGAGGAGAACCACAGACAGAGTGAATGCCAGAAAAGACAAAAGAGTAGATGACTCATCTCTAAGCAGATGAATGCTTGTGGATTTTCTCTTAAAAAAACAAAACAACAAGCAAAAAAAAAAAACACTGTAGTTGGGTTAAATGTCTGAAATTATCCCCATACTTTTTGAACTTTCTCTTTTTGTATTAAATTTCTTGATTCATGCTTTTTTCTCCAAGATGACTATTTTTGCATAATGGATTTCTGCTACAGGGATCGGAAGACTTGCGGCAATACCAGGCCTCTACGCAGGTTGACACATTGGTTGTTTGGTTTCAAAGACATTGGGAAAGCCATCGCTGATATTTCTTTCCTGCTGAAGTCTATAATGCCACCACTTTCATCTAAATCAATCAATATGTTCTATGTGGTTTAAAATGTAAATATTGCTACAAGGATTAACAGTAAAATTCTGATTCTCTTAGTATACAAAGAACCTGGGCAAAAGCTGGAACTTGACAATTTTCCATGAAATTGGAGCCCGTGGGGACTTCCCTGACACTGGTTTTAAAAATTCTAGCAGCTACAATGAGCCTTATTTTCTTTTTCTAAAAGATGTATTTTATTTATTTGTGCATACAAGAGCTGGGGTGCAGGTGAGAGTTGGGGGCAGTGAGAGGATTCACCAGAGACAGAGAGGGGAGCAGGACAGGCAGACTGATGAAATACACTGCTGAGGGGAGCAGCAGGCAAGACAGGAGAGGTCTGCTGCTCCATGTGGGTAGCTCCCTGGCCGGGGATTGCTGATAAATTCATAATGCTGCGGCTAACACCTTGTACCACCAGGGAGGCCCAAGTCTCATTTTCTTTACAAAATGGAAACAGTAACACTTTTCTGACAACCTTGGTGAATCATCAGGAGAGACTTTCTTTCCTTTGTCAGACTTATTAATTTAGGTAATTTTATTTTTACACAATAAATGGCAAAACATTTACAACAGCAAGAGATGTACATCCTCAAGACTGCCTTTTGAAATATCTCCTATATTTGTGTTTTGCTCCCCAGTGGGGATAATTCTTCATATTTTTAAAAGTTAATTGAAAGACTATCTTAGACTAGCGACTAGTCTAAGTGCCCAAGTTCATAGTTCATAAACTTGACTTGGTCATTTGAGAAATCAAGATGATTTAAAACTTTTACTATTTCCCCTTGCTATTTATCTAAATAATTTTTTGAGAAGTCATTTTGATACTATGTCCAAGATTACACCCACTAGTGGCAATTGATCAAACACTAAAATTTTTGAGGAAGGGAGAATGGTTCCATGTAATTTGCTTATCAGTTTTGGCACAAGAACCTACGAACAGTTCAAGATCACTACACATTCCATCTCCCAGCTGAGAAGACCAAACACAATGTTATGTGCAAAATGCCTGGCAAAGAGGCTGTGCTAATAGGCATTCATAGCCATTCAAATTTGAGAGACACTTTCCTGGAATTTTTAACACCACTGTATTTTTTTTGCTGTAAAATTTAACATCCTTGATCACTGAAGAGGTGAAACACGAGTTAACAGAAAATTGAAGTTTTAAACTATATTATATTTAGATCTATGGGTACCTTGTATTTTCACTCCCAAATCAGTACTTTAGATACTAACTTACCTTTAAAAAAGGGGGGACTCCCTAGTGGCTTAGGGGCAAGTCTCAGTGCTTTCATCACCAAGGCCCACTGTGATGGCCTGAGCTCAATCCCTGGCTAGGGAGATACCCACATGGCACAGCAGACCTCTCCTGTCTCCCCACTGCTCTCTCATCAGTGTATCTTAGTCAGTCTGCCTCTTCTGTTCCCCATTCTGTCTCTGGTGAATCCTCTCACCCCCACACCTCTGATCTATACCCTAGTTCTTTTGCACAAAAATAAGTAAAAGTGGTACATATACACAATGGAATATTACTCAGCAATCAAAAAAGATAAACTCATGCCATTTGCAGCAACATGGGTGGAGCTGGAGGGGATCATGCTCAGTGAAATAAGCCAGAAAGAAAAAGAAAAATACCGGATGGTCTCACTCATAGCAGGAATTTAGAAATCTAAATAAGAGACCAGGAAAAAGACTAATCAATACAAAGCAGAAATCAAAATTAATAAGCAACTATAAATCAGAGACACACTACGGTGGCGGGGAGGATCAAAATAAGTGGGGGGGGGGCGGTAATTGTATGGGGAATATAACTAAGATGAAAATGTAAACATTATGCAAAAATGAAAAGTGATGTAAAAATATATAAAATAAAATTAAAAAAAGAAAAAAATAGTGTTTTAAATTACAAAAAAAATAACATTGATGACAATAAAATCTGAGTGAATCAAGGATTGGAGACATATGTATAATCTTAAATATTTTTTATTACCAGTTGTCATGGAGCCATTTCCATGCACCAATTAGAATTTTTTCTGAATTTTTGGTTTATGCCACCTTTTGAGGACATGTGCTTCAGACTTTTCCTCCTCTTCCTCCTACTTTTTCCATGCTCCTCTTTCTTCTTTTTCTTCTTGTAATAAAATTAATTCTTAAGTTTAAAGCAAAGTTTCCTAGCATAGATTGGATAGATTAGAATCTATGCTCATCTGTGAACATTGTTGGAGTTGGTAAGCACCCATAACCAATTTGGTGGTCACCATCTCCACGTTATTCACAAATACCCTATTTCTTTTCCTTTCTGTAAGACAGAAAAATTGTACTCCCTACCCATTTTAATGTTAGGCATATTCATGTGATTTACTGTCCCCAATGAAATCTGAATGACAGTGGCATTTGTCTACCGCTGAGCAGTTCTAAGAATTATGCTTGCTTTGCCTTATGCCTTTTCTTGCCAAAGCAACTGTTGAAGATAAAAGTCTCATCAGCTTTGATCCTGGAGTGTCCAGTATGAGCGGAGCTGAGCTGCACTGGAAATGGACAATAAATGTAGAAAGAAATCAGCTATTTAGCCACTGAAATCTGGAGCTTGCTTGTTACTGCTGCATAATCTAGCCTATTATAATAACATATAATCACATTATAAATAGCGAGTCCTTATCTTCTTATAAAAATTAGTCCTAAAGATAGTCTCCAAGTCAGTAGACACACATGCTTTGAGTACAAGATGTCTACTGCCATCACTATATAGTTAAACTGTTTAATGGGATACCATGTTATTATCTATAAATTTAAAATTTTACACCTATAAAATTTAAGAGACTTCAATCTTTACATAATACCTTTGCACTCCTTTTGATGTTGAACTAGTTAAGTGTAGGGGACATATATTCATTTCTATTCATTCTGAACCTGTTTATATCAAATACTAGATAAATGTTTATTGAATAGATGAATGACTTAGCGGTTAAAAGTATATATACATAGGGTTTCCCTAGTGGCACAGTGGTTGAGCTCTGGGTTGCGAAGCTGCCCACAGCCTCTGCAGCACTGGTTCCATCCCCGCCCACCGGGGAGGGTCCCACATGGTGCGCAGACCTCTCCTGCCACTCCCACTGCTCCTCTCAGCAGTGCACTTCCATCCTTCTGCCTGTTCTGCCTCCCCTCTCTACTCTGGTGAATTCTCTCACCCTGCCGCACTTCTGACTGTACCCAGTGCTTGTATAAATAAATAAATAAATAAATCTTAAAAAAAAAGTATGTATACATAAATGAATGAATGAGAATGATTATATTTCTAGAACTTATAATTTTAAATAACAAAATGAGGATCAAAATCAAATGAAATCTTTTTAAATGTCAAGACAGATTTAATGTTTGACTTCCTTCTGAGAGACTGTTTCAGTTTGCTTGTTTTAAAGATACTTCATCTCCAATTGCTTTTTCTAAATTCCTGTAAGTCACCACACTCACCACCACCACCATCATCAAAAACAAAATAAAGAAATAAGACCCCCATAGGCCTCTTACTTTCCCTGAGAAATAAAAGAAAATATAAGTCTGCCTTAGTTAATTCTTATGATGAAAGGATAGCCTAGAAACACTTCCTCCTGTATGCAGCTGAACCATTTTCAGCATGCATAGCACACTGTCTAATTACAAGTTTGAAATGTTGTTAAGAATGGAACAAGATTCAAAGAACCAATTACATACTCTATCAGAGTTACTGGCAACATATTTAACAGTTGGTCAGAGTAAAGAGGAAGTTGCTAAACCAAATCTCAGGGATTGTTGAACAAGTGAGGAGAGTTCTTTCTTCTTCTTGTTCTCCAGGCCCTTGATATCAACCAAATGGATCCAGGCAACTCTTTAAAGACATCAAGAAAAATTTATGAAGGCGTCCATATGTAAATCTGAACCCAGGGAAGGATTATTGTGAGGAAACTAGAAGCCTGAATTTGCCCTGTTCTCTGTCTGCCTTGAGAGCTGCTTTGGGAGCAGGCTGCGACAGTCAGCTATTATTACTCTGCAGTCACCAAATAGAATCTATTATTGGGGAAAAAGCATGTGGGAGGGAGTTCCTACTCATGTGGAGGCCTTGGATAATTACTGAACAGCAGAGAGCTTGCAGTGGCTTTAAAATTTCTTTAAGGACAATACTTGCTTTGAACAAATAGAACTATGTACTTGCCATTAAATTCTGCTATTTATTTTGTACAGTTTATTTCCTAGGATCTGTCCTATAATTTGATTCTGGTTTAAATGATATGATGTTATTTAAACAGAAAAAAACCTTACATTAAAAACCACTTTCTGACTGGAAATAAATGTGGACTGGAAGCAGGAAAGGCTGTGGCTTGGGTGGCAGGGAAGAAAGAGGATGTTTTGTGAGAGCACATGACATGTGAAATCCTGGGAGCCAGATATCTGTTGTTTGTGTTGGAAGGCAAAACTGTGCACAGAAAAAGATCAGAAACCACTTTGGGGAAGTGAGCACAATCCTCCTGGGCAAAAGGAGAATGCTGTAGTCTCTGAAATGTAAGTTCAGATCCACAGACATTTGTTTCTTGTTTGTTTTGACTAACTGGGGCTACTGTGCACATCTAAGAATGGCATGGTTAACATGATGTTCTGGCAAGTTCGCCACCTTTGATATGTACTGGCATCATTTTTAAATGACAATGCTTTGATTTATATGTGATTTTGTGAAGAACTATATGTGATTTTAATATACTACATGCTAGAGAAAGCAACCTCATTTTACCATGGGTGACTTTGATCCTATACTACCTCCTACCCCCAGTATTTCTTGATTTATCTAATTCTAATTCTAATGGTAATAGATTTGCTCCCTAAACTAGTGTTTTTCAAATATAACTTGCATAGGCATTTCCAGAAAGAAGAAAAAAAAAAGAAACATTTTGATTGAGTAAATATGGGGTACATCTCAAGTTTCAACAAGTTCCAGGTACTGCCTCTTTTGTTGCTATGAACACATAGTCACAAGACATTAAATGACAATCTAGTCAGAGCATTGTTATTATTATAATTTTGGTGTAACCTTTCAGAGTCCATGCATCAGAGTCAGACCACAATATTTTATTATCTACTAGCTGATTAAGTCTAGACAAATAACTAACTACTAACTAACCAAATCAGTTTTCTCACATATAAAACTAGGAGAAATGAAGGTTTGGGGAAGATTATAAAATAATCTTAACTTAAAGTTGACTTAAGTTCCCAGTTAGAACAATGTCAATGTTTAATATATTATCATCTCTAGCTCCTAAAAGGATCATACTTGATGACCGAGTTGGATTTACTCCATAGATGTAAATGTGGTTCAACTCTGCAAATTAGTTAATGTAATATATCCCATAAACACAAGATAAAATAAAAAAAAAAAAAGTATTATTATATCAGCAGCCTCTGCAGCATGGGTTCGATCCGTGACCAGCCAGGGAGCTACCCACATGGCGCAGCAGACCTCTCCTGTCTCGCCTGCTGCTCCCCTCAGCAGTGTATTTCAGTCAGTCTGCCTGTTCTGTTCCCCACTCTGTCTCTGGTGAATTCTCTCACCCCCACACCTCTGGCCTGTACCCCAGTTCTTGTATGCATCAATAAATAAATCTTTAAAATAAATAAATAATAAATCTTAAAAAAAGTAATTCTGACAAAAAATGAAAAACTGAATTTTTACAATCCCAGACTTCAAATCATACTACAAAGCAATAAAACAAACAAACACAAAAACATCATAACAGTGTGGTATTGGAATAAAAATAGACAGAGGTCAACTGAATGGGATTGAGAGCCCACTGCCATGAGCTCCCAGCTGCACCTGGAAAGTGCATACCACTCGGTGTTCAGACACCAATGCTTGAGCAGTCCTGCACCACAGCTTTGTCTATGCAGGGCCTTGCACTACATCAGGTATCTTCAGCAACATACTGGTAAGCACCCCTCACTCCAGGCCAGCCACCAGTACCTTGGGAGCAGACATAACCAGTCCATTCCTGCAGATCCTAAACCTTCAACGCATTCCTTCAGCATCATCCTGGAAGTGTAGCCCATTCAGTGCTCAGACATCAACTCCTCAGGAGCAGATATGAGCCCCAGTCTGGGCCTTGTAGGGCCTAACTCTTCACTGCATTCCCCAGCCAATCCAGGAAGTGCGTCCCACTCATACATCAGCTACCAGTGCTTCCAGAGCAGACACAAACCCCAGTGCAGGCCACGTAGGGTCTCACTCTTTATGAGGGATCTTCAGCCATTTTCCACCATCCTGGACACTGTAAATAAGTCCTGTGCCACTGTTCCTGGATGGGGAAAGGTCTCATGATCCAATGACCCCCACAACCCTCCCAGTCACCGGAACAAGGGCTTGAAGTACTTTGGAGGTGGCTCTAGCACCACCTCAGATCCTGCAAGATCCCGGGTGACTATCATTAAGTAAATGCCCAGAACAGTGGGAGAGAAAGACTCAAGCAGAACTGAAGCCACAATACAGCTGAGCAAACCCAAAGCAGGCAATGGGGAGAAAGAAAAATACAAATGGCCAAGCAGTCCTCAGGGGAAAAATATGTCAAACAAAACACCAGAACCAAACCAAACAAGATGGAAAAGCATCTTTACCTATCAGAAATAGAATTAAAGGTGGTCATGATTAAGGAAACTAAATGGGGACAATACAAAGAAAATTCAGAGAAGGAAAGGAATACTATGAGAAGCACAATCAACACAGATTGAAATGAAACTTTACATAATGCAATAATGTGATTTCAGAAGGAATCAAAAAAATCAGAAGAAAGTAGAATAAATAATTAAAGAATGAATCAGTGATTTCAAAGATGAAAATGCAAGAGATAGAAAGAAAGAAACAAAGGAAAAGGAATAAAGAAACAATTCAAGAATTATCTGACTACACGAGCAAAGGGAATGTAAGAATTATAGGATTCCCAAGAAGAAGAGAGAGGAAGAGAAGGGAACTGAGAATCTATTTATGGAAATAGTGGATGGAAACACCCCAAAATTAAAAAAAGGAAATAGACATGGGCATACAAGAGGCAAGATGAATGCCTCATTACCAAAATAAAAGGAAAACTATAGCAGGACACGTAATAGTAAAACTACCGAGAATCCAAGAGAGGATAAAATAATCAGGCTGAAAAGATTGAAGAAACAGATAACATATAAATTTACACCATTAGAACACATTGGAACACACTGAAGAAATACTACAGACAAGAAGAGAATGGAATATATTCAAACTACTCCAATAAAAATAAAAACCACCCAAGAGTATTCTATCCTGCAAGGTTCTCCACTCTGTAAGAGAGAGCAGTGATGATATTCTCAGAACAAGAAAACCTGAGGAAGTTTGCATACACTAAACACCTCCTCCATCAAATATTGAAAGAAGCTTTAGGATGTAAATCAAAGAGAGGAATGAACACAAAAAACTGAATAAGGAATTAAATAAAACCTAAAAGCTAGGAACAAAATGGCAGTAATGGACATTTTGACATGTCAATAATCACTCTAAATGTAACTGAACTCAATAACAAAAGAAGAGATAGTGTATATAGTCAGATTACAAAACAGAATCCAAATATCTTCTGCCTGAAGGAAACACAGCAAAGTGTCTAGGATAAATACCAAACACTAATACCAAAACCAAACAAACACAACACAAAGAAAACAAGACCAATCTTCTTGATGAATATGGGCACAAAAATCCTCAATAAAATTTTAGCAAACTGAACCCAACAATCTATTATAAAGATGACACTCCATGGCCAAATATAATTTATACCAGGAATACAAGGGCAGCTCAACATGTGAAAATCAATCACTAGAATACACCATATCAACAAAAAGAAAAGGAAAAATCATGTGATCCTATCAATAGGTGCTGAGAAAGCAGTTGATAAGATTGAGCATCCATTTCTGATGAAAATCCTAAAATCTCTGTGGAAGAATGAAACATATGTTAACAATAAAATTTCTGTATGACAAACCCATAACTAGTATCATCCTCAATGGTGAAAATTTGAAAGTCCTACCACTAAGATCTGCAAGAAGAATGACCACTCTCTCTGTTGCTATTCAACATAGTATTAGATATTCTAACTAGAGCAATTAGGCAAGAGAAAGCAATAAAATGAATCCAAATTGGGAAGGAAAAAGTAAAAACATTATTTGCAGATAATATAATAATTTATAGAGAGAACCCTAAGGACTCTGGGAAAAAACTTATTGAACCACTAAACCACTTTAGCAAAGTGGTAGCATATAAAATCAACCCACAAAAATCAACTGCCTTCCTATATACAGATAATCAACTAGAAGAAGAAAAAGTTAAGAAAGCCATCCATTTGTCATATCACCAAAAACTGAATAAAATAAATACCTGTGAATAAACCTGACAGAAGAGGTGAAGGATCTATACAAGGAAAATTATAAAACATTGATAAAAGAAGTAGAAGATGACACACACAAAGAAATGGTAAGATAGTCTCTGTGATGGACATGAATAATGGACATTGTCAAAATGGCCACCCGCCCCAAAGCAATTTATAAATTCAAGGAAATCCACTAAAAATCTCAATGACATTATTTAAAGAAATAGAACAAAGATTACAGAAATTCATATGGAATCACACACACACACACACACACAAACTGATAATAGCCAAACCTGTCCTAGCTGTAATTGTGGAAAATGGAGGTATGACACTTTCAAACTTCAAACTATACTATAAATCCATAATAATGAAAATAACATAATACTGGAACAAGAACAGACACACAGACCAGTGGAATAGAATTGAGAACCCAGAAATAAAACCACACACTTCTAGACAACTAATAAAAAGCAAAGGAGCAAACTATATACATGGGTACAAGGAAAGCCTCTTATAAATGGTCCTGGAAAATTGGATTACCGCATGCAAAATAATGAAACTAGACCATTATCTCACACTACAGATGAATATCAGTTAAATGCGGATAAAAGACTTGGATTAAAACCTCAAACCAGGGTCTCCCCGGTGGCACAGTTGGTTGAGCACAGTGCTGTGAAGCTGTCCGCAGCTTCTGCAGTGCCGGTTCGATCCCCGCTGGCCCTGGAGCAACCCACATGGCATGGCAGACCTCTCCTGTCACGCCTGCTGCTCCCCTCAGCAGTGTGTTTCATCAGTCTGCCTGTTCTGTTCCCTGCTCTGTCTCTGGTGAGTCCTCTCACCCTCCCATGCTTCTGGACTGTAACCCGGTTCTTGTATAAATAAATAAATCTTTAAAAAAAAAAGAAACCTGAAACCATAAAATATATAGAAGAAAACATAGGCAAAATGCCCCATGACATTAACCTCAGAAACATATTTGCAGGCTCATCACTAGCAGCAAGGAAAACAAAGGAGAAAATAAGCAACTAGAACTTTATAAAACTAAAAATCTTCTCTGTATAGTGAAAGAGATAATGACCAAAACAAAGAGACAACCTACAGAATGGGAGAAAATATTTGAACACTAGTCATCTGATAAGGATTGATTGATTTCAAAGATCTACAAAGCACTGATAAGACTCAAAAAGAAAAAATGAACAATAAATTTGGCAGATAAAACGAGGTGCTTCTCCAAAGAAGACATGCAGGTGTACACCAGGCAAATGAAAAAATTTTCATCATCACTTATCATCAAGTAAATGCAAATCAAACCCATAATGAGATACCATCTGACACCAGTGATAATGTTGTATATTAAAAAGTCCAGAAACAACAAGTTCTGGTGAGCAAGTGGAGCAAAAATATCCCTATCACACTATCGGTGGATGTAGAGATTGATCCAGTTGCTATGGAAATAAATGCGGTGATTTTTGTAGACTAAAAATGGATCGTCCATATGACCCAACAATTACACTCTTAGGGATCTATGCAAAGAGCACAAATGTACTGATCCAAAAGGAAACTTGCACTCATATGTTTGTTGTGGCACTATTCACAATAGCCATGATGTGAAAACAACCTAAATAACCCAAAACAGATGACTCGAACAAGATGTGGTGTATATATACACAATGGAATACAGTGATCAAATCAGATACCGTTTGCAACAATATGGATGGGCTGGAAGGGATTATGCTCAGTGAAATAATTAAGAAGGGGGAAAATTAATACCATGGGGACCTCCCAGATGGCATTGGGGTTAAGGCAGCACTATCATGTTATCACCTCTGTGGCCTGAGGTCAGTTCCTGTCCAGGGAGCTACCCACATGGTGTGGCAGACCTCTCCTGTCTCGCCCGCGGCTGCCTTCAGCAGTGAATTTCAGTAGATCCACCTGATATGTTCTCCACCCTGTCTCTAGTGAATCTTCTCAGCCCTTGCACCTCTGGCCTACTCTCTAGTTCTTCTATTCATAACTAACTAAATAAATAAATCTTAGAAAAAGAAAGATAAATACCAGATGTTTTCACTTATATGTGGAATATAGAGAAAATAAAGTCAGATAAAGATAACTTTAAATCCAAACACTGAAAGCTAGCCGTAGTCTGAGAACATGGAAGAGCAGGTAAAGATAGATTAACCATGGCAGAGGACCATGGATGAACTGTGGTGCCCACACCTGAGGGAGAAATCCTATACTGTCCAAAAAAAAAAAAGTTAACAAGGTTGTTAAATAACGGTACTTCATTAAAAATAAGATATATATTTATATGTACATCTGATTTGATCACTGAGTAGTATTCCATTATATGTATGTGTATATATACATACATATGTAGCATATTAACAAAATTAAACATCCTATTTTACCAGAATAGGGTGTGAAGACAAGTTTTCTGGCAGTAAGAAACCACTTGACAGTCCACAATAAGGAAGACATATGGCATAGGGAGAAATAAATTCTCAAACTCTCTTTGGCCCATGGTTTAGCTCACTCAAGGTCAGCTTTTTGTTTATGCTAAATGAACAAATGCTCTCTTGGTGTGACTCCTGGCATTCTCTTAAACCTCTCTCCCTGACCACATACATAGGAATTATCTAAAAACCGTCCAATTATGGGACAAATCTCCTTCTTCCAAATACAGGGTAGCTGCTGGACAAAAATGAAGGGTGTCCAGAGATCCCAAATAGCTAAGGAGAAAAGTCCATGTTGATTGTTTTAAGAAGGAAAACCCATGATATTGTTCTCAGGGTTCCTGCCCATGTGGGCATATAAAGCAAAGTAATCAAACTCTAATGAGCGCAAGTGTTTCAACTGGTGAGAGGTTTAAAGAAAGAGAGAGAGAGGCTAGTGTGGGGCTGGGCGAGGCCAGGCTAGGTGAGGAGAGGATCAGGGGAGAAGTACTTTAAAATAGAATCACTAGGAAGGTGATTTGAGGATTTCCAGTCCATCAAACTCTTGGCATTTGACAGAATGGGGCTCACACCCAGATCAAATTCTGAAATCAACCATCCCTTCCTAGGCAAATAATTAGCCTAACAGGAAGTTTCCAAAGTGGAACAACCAATGCCCAAGAGCAGAGCTGCCAGGAGAACTAATAAAAAAGCAACTTTCTAGCAGGAAACACAAGAAAGAGGTTTTGTGGTTCCCAAAGTGCTGGGAAATGAGGAAAGAAACAAAGTTGAAAACACCACCCAAGCTGAATCCAGCAGATGATCAAGAAGAACGCACTGTAGTCCAGGGAGAGTGGGATTGTGCTACCTGCCAGAGTACTAATGGGTTGCATATGGGGTCTGAGATGAAGAATGAACACTTGCCCTCCCCGCCCCCCCAAGAGGGGCAGCAGCAGCAGCGGGAACAAACACAGGAGGCCTCAAAGGAGCCACAAAAAAACGTGAAACTCAAAGCCCTATTGATGAAAACAAAGAAGAAAGGAGATATCACACTTCCAAACTTCAAGCTATACTATAAAGCCATAATAATTAAAACAATTTTGTATTGGAACAAAAACAGACACATAGACCAAAGGAACCGAGTAGACAGCCCAGAAATAAAGCCACACTTAAATGGACAACTAATCTTTGACAAAAGAGCAAAGAATATGCAATGGAACACGGACAGTTTGTTCAATAAATGGTGCTGGGAAAACTGGACCTCCACATGCAAAAAAATGAAACTAGACCACTACCTCTCACCACGCCCAAAAATCAACTCAAAATGGATAAAAGAACTGGACCTAAGACCTAAGACATAAAATACATAGAAGAAAATACAGTAAAACACTACAAGACATACACCTCAGTAACATTTTAAAAACTCATCACCCAGGGCCTCCCCCATGGGGCAGAGGTTGAGCGCTGGGCTGCGAAGCTGCCCACAGCCTCTGCAGCACCAGTTTGATCCCCAGCCACCAGGCAAGGGTCCCACATGGTGCAGCAGACCTCTCCTGACTCACCCGCTGCTCCCCTCAGCAGTGTGCTTCATCCGCCTGCCTGTTCTGCTCTCTGCTCTGGCTCTGGTGAGTTCTCTCACCCTCCCGCACTTCTGACTGTACCCAGTGCTTGTATAAATAAATAAATAAACAAATCTTAAAAAAAAGAAAAAAAGAAACTCATCATCCAATGCAAAGAAAGTGAAGTAAAAGATAAACACCTGGGATTACATCAAACTAAAGTTTGTTTTTTTTAAGATTTTATTTTAGAGCTAGGGTGCAAGCCAGAGGTGCAGGGGTGAGAGGATTCACTAGAGACATAGTAGGGAGCAGAACAGGCAGATCTCCTGCTGAGGGGAACTGCTGTCGAGGAGAGGTCTGCCACATGGGTTAGCTCCATGGCCAGGGATAGAACTTGTGCTGCAGATAGACAGCCCCTTGCACCACCAGGGAGGCCCATGTTAGCAAGGATTTTTTTTTTTTTTGAAAATTTTTGGATCTGTGTTCATTAGGGAAATTGCCCTTCAGTTTTCTTTCTTTCTTTCTTTCTTTTTTTTTTTTTTGTTGTCTTTGTTTGATTGTGGTATAAGTGTAACATCAGCTTCATTAAACGTATTTGGTAGTATCCTTTCTTTCTCAATTTTTTGCAGTTTTGTGTAGGATAGGCATTAGTTCATTTCTGAACGTTTGGTAGAATTCGTTGTGAACTGGGAGGGTTTTGATTACTGTTTCAATCAATGCTTGTAACTGGCCTGTTTATTTATCCTATTTCTTCTTTGTGTAGCTTTGGATGATTATGTAGTTCTAGAAATTTGTCCATTTCTTCTAGATTGTTGAAAATATTTGCATATAAATATTCATAGTGATCTCTGATTATTCTTTTGATTTCTGCTGAGTCTGTTGTATTTTCTCCTCTTCCTTTTATGATCCTATTTGTGTTTTCTCCCATTTTTTTCTTGTGATCCTGGCTAGAGATTTGTCTATTTTGCTTATTTTTTTTGAAGAACCAACTTTTGGTTTCATTGATCTTTTGATTTTTGTTGTTTCATTTCTTCTACTGGCTTTTGATTTGTTGTCGTTGTTATTTTTCTAGTTCTTTCAGATGGTAGAGTAGGTTGTTACTTTGGTTTCTTTCTAGTTTGTTGACGTGAGCCTGTATTGCTATATACTTTCCTCTGATTACTGCTTTTGCTGTGTCCCGTACATTCTGGAAAGTTGTATCCTCATTGTCATTCATCTCAAACTATTTTTTTTAATTTCTCCTTTGACCTCCTCACTAATCCAGTAGCCTTCCAGCAGAGTGGGTTTCGATCTCCACGAAGTAAGAGGGTTCCTTGCTTTCTTTTCATGGTTTATTTCTAGTTTGATGCCTTTATGATCAGAGAAGATAGTTGGTATGACTTTGAGCTTAATGTATTTGTTGATGTTTGTCTTGTGGCCCAATATGTGATCAATCCTGGAGAATGATGCTTGTGCACTTCAGAAAAATGTTTACTCAGATTTTTTTGGGTGCAGTATCCTATAGTTGTCTATTAAACCCATGAGGTATAGGTCTTTATTTAGGGCTCTAATGTGTCTTTGTTTATGTCTTTTTTAAATTTATTCTTTTTTAAAGATTTATTTATTTATGCATACAAGAACTGAGGGGCAGGGGGAAGGGGTGAGAGGACTCCCCAGAGACGGAGTGGGGAGCAGAACAGGCAGACTGACTGAAATACACTGCTGAGGGGAGCAGTGGGTGAGACAGGAGAGGTCTGCTGCACCATGTGGGCAGCTGCCGGGCCGGGGATCAAACTCATGCTACAGAGGCTGCAGATAGATTCATAGTACTGCACTCAACCCCTTTTGCCACCAGGAAGGCCTCCCTTTTTTTTTTCATAGAATTTTAGTGTTGGTCCTTTGTTCTCTGATCTTATTTCACATGAAATTAATTTGCATTTTTGTGCTTTCTTTATATGCTTCCAATTATTTAATTTTCTTCATCATGCCAATTTTTTTTTAAAGGTTTATTTATCTATGTGTACAACAGCTAGGGTACAGGCCAGAAATGAGGGGAGTGAGAGGATTCACCAGAGACAGAGCGGGGAACAGAACAGGCAGATTGACCAAAGTAAACTGCTGAGGGGAGCAGCAGGTAATACAGGAGAGGTCTGCTGTGCCATGTGGGTTGCTCCCCGGCTGACTGGGGATTGAACTCATGCTGCAGAGGCTGTGGATTGCTTCATAGTGTGGTGCTTAAACCCTTGCACCACCAGGGAGGCCCTCATCATGCCAATTTATTTATCTATCTATTTATCTATCTATCTATCTTTATTTATTTATCTATCTATCTATCTATTTATTTATTTATACAAGCACTGGGTACAGTCAGAAGCGCGGGAGGGTGAGAGAACTCACCAGAGCCAGAGTGGGGAGCAGAACAGGCAGAAGGACCAAAGTACACTGCTGAGGGGAGCAGCAGGCGGCAGGAGAGGTCTGCGCACCATGTGGGACCCTCCTCCGGTGGCCGGGGAGCAGCCGGGGATTGAAGCTGCGCTGCAGAGGCTGTGGGCAGCTTCGCAACCTACTGCTCAACCACTGCGCCACCGGCGAGGCCCATCATGCCAATTTTAAATTCTACATCTGATGGGAAGACTATCTCTTTCATTTCTTTCTGGTTTGGTTCCACTAATTTGTTTTCTGAGATGTTTTTTTCCCTGAATAATTGTGTGGTCATTTGTTGTGTTTTTCCTTCTCTCCATTGTTATTTTCCTGTTGTCCTTGTGTTGGTGTGACTTCTGTTCCTCTTACAAGCTGGACTGAACTCTTATAGGCCTACTCCTCTGCTTCTGAGTGGGATGCTTGCTGGGTTGTACCTGGTATGCCAGTGCTTCCTCCTCCTCTGAGGCATGGCAGGTCCTGCTCTCCTGGCAACCTGGTACCTTGTGGAGTCAGGAGTGTGGGGGAGTTGGTCTCAGTGATTGTGGTGACAGAATATGCTGGTCCTTTCTCTTTCTTCCTTCTCCTTCAAGACTGGTCTGATCCTACTTACCTGGTACCCTGCATAATAATGGGGAACTGGATACAGAGGCTGACATGGCGGGAGGATGCTGGTACTTTCTTCTCCTCTGAGAGCAGGCTGTTTCTGTTCACCTGATGTCCCACACAATGGTAAGGGGCTGGCTACAATGGTTGTGGTGGTAGGGGAATGGTAATACTTCCTTTGAGGTTTGGTCAATCCTTACTGATATTTTTGTTATATATGGTTTATCTATCTTTTTGCTTGTAATAATAAAAATATATTTGTAGAAGCCTAATCATCTGCTAATTAATGTCAAGAACACTCATGCCTCAGACAGGACAGCCAATGAAGATGAAGTTCTCTGCCACTCTGTCATTAACAAAGACTCGGAGTCTAAATGAATTTGCAATGGGGAAAACTAGGGAGAGCCATCGAAAGCAGCTCTGCCATTCACTCTCCTAGCCCAAGCTTTTATTAAGGATATGAACAAATGAACAAGAAAATAGCATGCAATTGTGTTTTTGCTTATACAGGTTAATAAGTTACCATTGAAAACAAGTTTTCCTGGTTAGTGGGGAACATGCGCAGAAGCCAGCACGTCCTCAGAGAACAGGAGTCAATTCTGGGAAGAAATTCTGTTTGCATAATTCTAACATCCCGGAACTCTGTATGCAGAGTGAACAGGTGCTCTCCAAAAACTCCAGCTCCCTTTAGGGCATCAAGTCCCAACACTCTTATGATATGGTTATTATCATTTTCCTCATTTCATCAATAATGAGCATGACTGTTGTGGTAAACAGGGTCGGTGATTCGTTCTAGATTTCAAGTTTTCATAGCCTCGTTCAAAGCAAGTGTGGTGTTTTTGATGTCTTGTAAGGATGGACGCTTTCATTCACCATGGCTATATGAAGGCTTAAATATGGAGGCAGAGAAGGGGCATGGTCCATATGGACCCAGGCCCCATCCTAAGAACTATCTTAAGAGGCTATTTGGGTCTTTCTAAAATTATATCACTTCCAACAGGATTGCTGGGTATCATTTTATACTGGACTGTGAAAGAGAGATATAGAACATAAGAATCCAGGTTGAAATTGGTTTTCACCAGCCCAATTCTTGATATTGCTTCAGAAAATGATTCCTGGTGTTCTCTGAGGATGAAACAAAGATCCAGTTCCATTTTGCTAACTTAGTAAAACAAAAACTTTGTAAATGTTCAATTAACTGAATCCCTGCTGTAGTTCAAGGACAATGTGTACTTAATTTTCTGTTAGTCAGTCAATATTGACTCACTAAACACCAGTTTCTAGGTTAATGTTGGGATTTTAGAGGTACAACAATGAACAAGAATTGCTCTGTGTTCTCATAGATTTATAATCTTGTGAAAGAGAAATATAACCGATTATCATGAAGTGTGGTGAGTCCTCTTAATGACAGAAGCATGCTGGTCTCTCAGAGTTACATTGTTCCTCAATCAATTCACCTAACAATATGCCATTGCAGACTAAGGGAATTCTTCCAGCCCGTTGGACAAAACAGTTCCAACTCTTAAAAATAACATTATGTCAAAATGCCTATGATCTTGTTTCAGAAATGAGTCTATAAAGAGTAGTGTTCTTGTTACCATGCTATTGTAACAAACTGCCCCAAATATAGTGACTTAAAACGACTACCATTTTATTTTGCTCACGTATTATACAGGCCAGAACTCATGAAGAACTGAGAGGGAATTCTGCACATATCTATGGTCTAAGGCTATGCCTATGAAGTAGAATCTACTTGCAGGTGGCCCCCAATATTCTCTTGGACTGTAGTCCTCATGGGATAATCCTGAGGCATGTGAGAATCCCCTTGAAGCAGAATTCCTCCTTTGGTCACTCTGGTCCAGCCTAATTAATTGGGTCTTGTTTGTCCTTCCATTTAACTGGCTTAGTACCAGATAGCTTGGGTGAGGCCATTAGCTCAATCTTGCAAGATTTATTAAAGGGAAATTTTAAGATTTATTTATTTATTTATTTATTTATTTATTTATTTATTTATTTATACAAGAACCGGGGTACAGGCCAGATGCACGGGAGGGTGAGAGGATTTACCAGAGACAGAGTGGGGAACAGAACAGGCAGACTGACTGAAATACACTGCTGAGGGGAACAGCAGGCAAGACAGAAGAGGTCTGCTGCACCATGTGGGGAGCTCCCTGGCCTGGATCGAACTCATGCTGCAGTGGCTGCAGACAACTTCACAGTGTTGACGCTTAACCCCTGCACCACCAGGGAGGCCCCCTCCTCCCAAATCTAGTTCTTGTTTCCTCTTGTGGCCTCAGTAACTTTATCATACCATATTCAATATGTACATTCTTACAAGTAGAAAGGTTTTTTTTTATATATACTTTATTTTTTATTTTTTTTAAGATTTACCTGTCCATGCACATAAGAGCTGGGGTACAGGCCAGAGGTTTGGGGGTGAGAGGACCCACAAGAGACAGAATGGGAAACAGAACAGGAAGACTGACAAAATACACTGCTGAGGGGAGCGGCGGGGAGTCAGGAGAGGTCTGCTGCACCATGTGGGTATCTCCCTGGCCAGGGATCGAACTCATGCTGCAGTGGTTATGGACAGCTTCATAGGCTGCATCTTAAACCCTTGCACCATCAGGGAGGCCCTTATTAATGGACTTTTATGAATGGATTAATCATCTCAGACCATACAGGTTTCTCCTGATCATGTTTCTATTCGGTTTGACCTCATTCTTCTTCCCTTCAGCTCAGAACTAAGCCTGTGTAGAGATACCCAATACTTACATAAGAACTGAGTCTGCTGACCTCTATTACACTCCAAAGAATTCTCAGGGTTTTTTTTTCTCTTTTGTTTTCTCTTTTTTCTTCCTCCAGCATAATTTGAAAAAGCTTAAAAACTAAGATGAGGAACAACTTTTATCAAGGACCTAAGGTTTCTTCTAAAATTTATTATTTAAATGATTTTTTTAGACTAGGTGATACATTGACATAGATCAAAATTCCATATACAAGTATATACATAGCTTCCTTTCCACATTATCATATGCAAAGTATTTCAAAATATTCAGTGAATTCTAGCAGTCAAGTTCTTAGCTAAGTACACATACCTCCAATGACTGGTTTTATTGTGAGCTAATCAATTTTAAGTTTCAGAGCCTTCACTTGTGAGTGTCCTGTCTACTGTAATGATCTGCCATAGCTTGGGTGGTTTATACACAACATAAATTTATTTCTTATCATTCTGGGTGCTAGGAAGGCCAAGATCAAGGTGTCAGCAGATTTGGTATCTGATGAGAGCCTGTTTCCTGTTTCATAGCTGACTTCTTAAAGTATCCTCACACAATGGAAGGGGCAATGTTGTTATCTGGGCCCACTATTACAGCACATTAACCCTGACATTGTGAGCTCTGTCCTCATGGTCTAGTTACCTCACACAGGATATAATTCCCAATACCATCATATGGGGAGTTGGGAATTAACATTTAATTTTGGAGAGTCACATTCAGGTTATAGCAGACCTCCGTTGGGTCACCTTCCAGGAACACTATCAATGTATTGATGTACCTTTGTAAAATATGCAATCATGATGGTTTTAGCCAAATCAGCAAAGTATATTTCTTCTTTCCACTCCCATTCACTTTGCCATACATTCCCTCTGTGGGGTGGAGGGAGCAGAGTTGTGGGCAATTTTCAGATCTGTTTAAGAAGAATTTGGAGCACAGATATATTTTTGTTTAGTTTAGAGAGAAATCTTTATGAGCTTCAAAATCCTACCTTTTGGTATGAGTGAGACCATCCGGTATTTTCTTTCTCTTTCTCGCTTATATTGCTGAGCATGATGCCTTCCAGCTCCATCCATGTTGCTGCAAATTGCATGTGTTTATCTTTTTTGATTGCTGAGTAATAGTTCATGGTGTATACCACATCTTCTTGATCCAGTCATCTATTTTTTGGCATTTGGGTTGTTTCCAAAGCTTAGCTATTGTAAATAGTGCTGCTATAAACATAGGGGTGCAGGTGCTCTTTGGAAGAATCTAGAAAACTTAAATAAGGGACCAGGAAAAAGAATCACTATAAGAAAGAAAATATCAAAATCAATAAACAACTATGTACCAGAGACACACTATGGGGGGTGGGGGGCAGGGAAAGGAGGGCTTGGAGTCAAAATAAGGGGGTTGTAATTGTATGGGGAATATAAAAAATAAAATTTAAATAAAATGCGAAAAAAAAATTCCTATATTTTGGGGCCTCCCCTGGTGGCGCAGAGGTTGAGCACTGAGCTGTGAAGCTGCCCTCAGCCTCTGCAGCTCCGTTTATATCTGCGGCCACCAGGTGAGGGTCCCACATGGCGCTCAGACTTCTCCTGCCACCTGCTGCTCCCCTCAGCAGTGTGCTTCATCAGTCTGCCTGTTCTGTTCCCCGCTCTGGCTCTGGTGAATTCTCTCACCCTCCCGCACTTCTGACTGTATCCAGTGCTTGTATAAATAAATAAATAAATCTTAAAAAAAAAAAAAAAGAACAGCATTAAAAAAAAATCATATCTTTTGAATTACTAAGTTATTGTTAAGGGTAGTAGCACTTTTGTCATATTTCTACTATTCACTTTTGCAATATACCTAGTGTCATTGTGGATCTGCAGGGGCAGAATTACTTACTATTAAAGTGCTCTAGGAGAAGGAGAATTGGACATCTCTATCTGTATTATAGAGGTAGAAAAGATAGTGTATTAATAAGATTACACTATTTTTCCTGATTTTGTGATGCTTGTAGTATAAATTATCACTTTTATATTTGAAATTTTACCATTTATTTTGTCATTCCTAAACATTTTTTTTTTTTTATTAAATTTTATTTTTATATTCCCCCATACAATTGCAAACGCCCCATTCTGACCCCAATCATTCCTAAACATTTTTATGCTATATTTTATTTTATTTTTAAAGATTTATTTATTTATTTTTTATTTATTTATACAAGCACTTGTTACAGTCAGAAGCGCGGGAGGGTGAGAGAATTCACCAGAGCCAGAGCGGGGAGCAGAGCAGGCAGAAGGACCGAAGTACACTGCGGAGGGGAGCAGCGGGCGGCAGGAGAGGTCTGCGCACCATGCGGGACTCTCCTCCGGTGGCCTGGGAGCAGCCGGGGATCGAACCGGCGCTGCTGAGGCTGCAGGCAGCTTCACAACCCAGCGCTCAACCGCTGCGCCACCAGGGAGTCCCTTTATGCTATATTTTAAATTATTTTGCATTAGTTTTTTTCTTAGGTGCCCCAAATTGTAATAACTTTTATCTCACTAGATATTGATACTCTCCTACATAAATTCCCATCACATGTCTCCACGTCCATTTGTTCCATCTGGATGCCCAAACAATAGAAGACAGGTTATATTAGTTACTATGCAGTCTTTACATCAAAGATACCACAAGGGTGGGGGAAACATTGAAATAATAAACCACTTCAGCAAAGAGGCAGAACACAAAATCAACACAAAAACTCAGTTGCCTTCCTATACACAAATAATTAACTAGAAGAAGAAGAAATTAAAAAATCCATCTCATTCACAATCTCAGAATAAATACCACAGTCTCACAATAAGTACATACATACATACGTACATTCATACATACATGAATACCTGGGAATAAACCTAACAAAGGAGGTGAAATATTTCTATAAGGAAAACTAAAAGCAGTATTAAAATAAATAGAAGAAGACACAAATAAATGGAAAGATCTACACTGCTCATCATGGATAAGAAGAATTAACATTGTCAAATGGCCCTTGTACCCAAAGCAATTTATAAACTCAATGCAATCCTAATAAAATTTCCAATGGTGTTCTTCAAAGAAGTGGAACAAAGATAACTGAAAATCATATGTAACCAGAAAAAGCCCCAAATTGTTAAAGTTCTCTTGACTTTAAAAGCAAAAAATGGAGGTATCACATTTCTAAACTTCAAACTATACTATAAAGTCATAACAATTAAAACAACATAGTACTACAACAAGAACAGACACACAGACTGATGGAATAGAACTGAGAGCCCCAAAATAAAACCACATATTTATGGACAACTAATGTACAACAAACTATACGTGTGGAAAAAGGAAAGCCTCTTCAGTAAATGATACTGGAAAAATTGGACTGTCACATGCAAAAGAATGAAAGTTGGCCATTATCTCACACCATACACAAAAATCAACTCAAAATGGGAAAAAAAAAAAAAAAGACTAAGATCTAAATCCTGAAAACATAAAATACATAGAAGAAAAAATAGGCAAAATACTCCATGATAAAAACCTAAAAATCCTATTGTGGACTCATCTCCAGGAGGAAGGAAAACGAAGGAGAAAAAAAAAAAAACAACTGGAATTATATTAAACTAAAAATCTTTTGTAGAGTGAAAGAGACAGTGACCAAAACAAAGAGTCAGTCTACTGAATGGAGAAAATATTTTCATACCATGTATCTGTTAAAGGATTGATATTGAAGATTTACAAAGCACTATACTACTCAAAAAGAAAACAAACAGGGGCCTCCCCTGTGGCACAGCCGTTGAGCGCTGGGTTGCGAAGCTGCCCACAATGTTTGCAGCGCTGGTTCGATCACTGGCTGCTCCCCGGCCACTGGAGGAAGGTCCCACATGGCGCGCAGACCTCTCCTGCCACCCGCTGCTCCCCTCAGCAGTGTCTTCGGTCCGCCTGCCTGCCCTGCTCCCTGCTCTATCTCTGGTGAATTCTCACACCCTCCCATGCCTCTGACTGTACTCCAGTTTTTGTATAAATAAATAAATATAAAAAAGCAAAGAGCACAAAAATGTGAATTCAAAAAGAAACCTACAATCCTATGTTTATAGCAGCCTTATGTACAACAACCACAATATGGAAACAACCTAAGTGTCCCAGAACAGATGAATAGGTCAAGAAGATGTGGCATATATACACAGTGGGACAGTATTCAGCAATCAAAAAAGATAAACTTATGCCATTTGTGGCAGCACAGCTAGAACTGGAGGGGATTGTTCTAAGTGAAGTGAGCCAGAAGGAATAAGGTAAATATTGGATGGTGTCATGTAACAATTCCAGGCAGGACTTGCAGGTTCACTGTTTATTTGGGTAAACAGAGTAAGAATCTTGGAGCCTTGGTATATCTGACATCCCTTTAATACTGAAGCAGGGCACTGGGTACACATGTAGACCATCAGGCAGTGATACAGGCGGGTAGGCAGCCACCGAGTCTGCTAGTCCCGGTGATCTCTGGCCCAGGTGTCTGTGTTTATAGTACGCATGTCCTGTGCTCATGCTCTCAAGTGCTCTCTTACAATAACAAACTATCATGTGTGAGTAATGAGACCTTGGAGGAAAACAAAATTGTAGGTGGTGGCCTCAGAGGCCTGTGGCAGAAAGCAAAAAAGAGCCTCAGTTACCCCATGTTCCTTACAGATGGTTTCACTTGCATGTGGTATCTGGAGAAACTAAACAAAGGATCAGAGAAAGACAAACTTGAAAGCAGACTATAGATAGAGAGACTCAGGGGCAAGAAGAAGGGGTGGGGAGGGGGGGAGTAAGAGTAGAAAATGGGAAGGGGCGATGTGAGAGTTTGGTGGGGTACTGTGGGCACTTGGGTGGCGAAAAATCTGTGGTGACTGACCCTGAAGAGAGAAATCGTATATTGGGAATAAACACACAAGGCAGTTTAAAAACAGAAATAAAAAAAAGTCTCATTTCCTACACTGATTCCTTCATGTAAATAATAAATCTCTAATAAACCCTTGCCTGATTCAACTACAACTAGTATCCTCTGGCGAATTTCTTTTTTCCTAGAGGACAAAGGACCCAATCTTTTGAGTTAAGGTCCTGTAACACTTTCTTGGTCCTTGACAAAATCACCAGGATCAAAATACTCATCATTAATGTTTATAGGAGCAGATTAAAATGCAACCATTAAAAATCATCTTGGCTTGGGCCTCCCTGGTGGCGCAGCGGTTGAGTGCTGGCTTGCGAAGCTGCCTGCAGCCTCTGCAGCACCTGTTCGATCGCAGCCACCGGCAAGTGTCCCACATGGTGCGCAGACCTCTCCTGCCACCCGCTGCTCTCCTCAGCAGTGTACTTGGTCACTCTGCCTGTTCTGTTCCCCGCTCTGGCTCTGGTGAATTCTCTCACCCTCCCGTACTTCTGACTGTACCCAGTGCTTGTATAAATAAACAAACAAACAAACAAATAAATAAATCTTAAAAAAAAATCATCTTGGCTAGTCAATGCCTGAGTTAATGACTTGACAGAAGGGGAGGACAAAAGGCAAAATGTAGAGGCAAGGCGAGGAGGGTACATGAGACTGTTTCTCCTTGACTACCTGTTCTCCAAAAACTTTCCAAGTTTTATTTCCAGTTTGCTATGCAGTTGCATACTCGTTCTGTGACCTTGAGAGGGCATTGCTGGATATGCACTAAGGAAGTACATAAAGGATTCCAAGTAAACTAGGCAGGATATAAGAGAAAGATCCAGCTATTTGTTTCTTTGACAAAGCTGTATCATGCTGGATGGAAGGTGAGAACATCAGTAAACCAAATGACTGAACTAAAGTTATAAATCAACTTTGTACCTGTCAGAGAATTTATTCAGCTGAAGATATCTCCAATATAGACCCTCATGGTTTTATTTATTTTTTTTTGCTTACATGGAAAAATAATAGCTAATACAGTTAACTATCCCAAGGCAGAAATGTGTTATTAAAAAATAATATTTTACAATGTTATTGATGTCTCAAGACACCATCAGATGTTTTAAGATCTGGTTTTAATAAAACATAATATGATTGCTTTTATGGTATTCCTGTGGTTTTGCAAACATTGTTACTCTGTGTGCTTCATATATCAAAATGAGAGTATCCTAATAAGATCAATTGAATGGTTTCTGATCCAACTTGCAAAGACCCATAACCTTAGCCACATTGTCACAATCCTGTGCTTATCTCTCTCTTCTGTACTGATGCTATTTTATAAATCTTCATATTTTTTCTGTTTATAATATATGTTTATAATTATATATATAATATATAATGATGTAATGTGATATATTGTGTAAGAAGCAGAGGAATAGCAAGGCCACCTCCTGGGGCCTTGTGGCAGTTACATCGGGGATGATTGAAAAAGAACATACTAGTAAGTGCCTAAACTGAATTTTAAAGCTTTTTAAGGAAGGCCCATGTATGTTTTCTTCTCAGCTCTCTTCCTAGCACATAGAAGTTCCTGATAATTGGGAGTTATTATCTGACAGGGTCAGGAAGCATGTGGGTGTAGAAAAAAGATTGTTTCAAGTAGAGATGATAGGCAGATATCTTGAAAGTAAGAGGAAGACAGAGATTAACACTATTTGAGGGCCTAAGAATGTTATACAGAAATGGTGAAAGATACATTTGAGGAGTGACAATCATCTGTAAGTACATCCACACCTATTTTTAATAATATTCAAAAGGAGGTCATTTACTTGGAAAGAATCACATAGTTGGCAACATAATTGGACTACAACTACAGCCCTCCAACTTCAAAACTATAATTCATCTAGGGAATAAATTACCTTTGTTATTTAAGTCAGTGTGAAGCAGTTTCTGTTATTTGTAACTGAAAGCAACTGAGATTTTATGTCAGCTAAGATAAAGGTTAAAAGTAAAAAAAAAAAAAAAAGACTTTTTTTTCCCTGTCCTTGCGCTGCTCTAAACCTGGCCTGCAAAACAGCAGCTAAAGGAACACCACCTTGGAATTTGTTAGAGAAGCAAATTCCTGGGCCCCACCCCAGCCTTATTGAACCTGGGGGCACAACCCAGGGATCTGTTGAGCAATCTTTCCAAGTGACTTTCTTGCATGCTGAAATTAGAGACCCACTGCAGTGCTGTGAGTTTCCTTATTTGCATTTCTTTTTTTTTTTTTAAGATTTATTTATGCATATAAGAGCTGGGGTACAGGCCAGAGAAGTGGCGGGAGAGGAGGTGTGAGAGGATTCACCAGAGACAGAGCGGGGAGCAGAAGAGGCAGACTTACTGAAATACACTGCTGAGGGGAGCAGCGGGCAAGACAGGAGAGGTCTGCTGCACCATTTGTGTTGCTCCCTGGCTGGGGATCAAACTCCTGCTGCAAAGGCTGCAGAGAGCTTCATAGTGTGGTGCTTAACCCCTTGTGCCACCAGCGCCCCTTATTTGCATTTCTAACAAGCCACAGGCGTTGCTATTACTGCTAGAAGATTAGCCATCTTTTGAATAGCACTGCTGTAATAAAATACTCTTTCTGACTGGACATCACTAATATATGTGTCCTAAGTTTTATTCCTCATCAGAGTGAAGCTGTGAACTAATTTTAGCTGGTTTCTCCCTAAAAGAAGAGGTGAAGCATAGAAGACAGTATTTTTTTTTTTTTTTTTTTTAATAAATTTTATTGTTATATTCCCCATACAATTGCAGCCCCCCCATTCTGACCCCAATCCCTCCACTCCCACCCCCGCCCCCTAAAAGTGTCTCTGGTTCATAGTTTTTTGTTGATTTTGATTTTCACTTTCTTATAGTTTTTCATTTTCCTGGTCCCTTATTTAAGTTTTCTAGATTCCTGCTATGAGTGAGACCATCCGGTATTTTTCTTTTTCTTTTTGGCTTATTTCGCTGAGCATGATCCCTTCCAGCGCCATCCATGTTGCTGCAAATTGCATGTGTTTATCTTTTTTGAATGCTGAGTAATATTCCATGGTATATATGTACCACATCTTCTTGATCCAGTCATCTATTTTTGGGCATTTGGGTTGTTTCCAAAGCTTAGCTATTGTAAACAGTGCTGCTATAAACATAGGGGTGCAGGTGTTCTTTGGAATTGATGTTTCTGTGTCCTTTGGGTAAATACCTAGGAGTGGAATTGCTGGATCCTATGGAAGCTCTATGTTTAGTAGGTCCAGAAATCTCCATACAGCTTTCCACAGTGGTTGGACCAGTTTGCACTCCCACCAACAGTGCAGAAGAGTTCCTTTTTCTCCACACCCTCGCCAACATTTGTTGTTGCTAGTTTTTTTAATATGTGCCATTCTCACTGGTGTAAGATGGTATCTCATGAACAATTATTGATGAAATTCATATGGAATCACCAAAAACCCCGAATAGCCAAAGCTCTCCTGAAAAAAAAAGAAGGGAATGGAGGCATCAGACTCCCAGACTTCAAACTATACTACAAAGCCATAATCATCAAAACTGCATGGTATTGGAACAAGAACAGACATACAGACCAATGGAATCGAATAGAAAATCCAGAAATAAACCCACAGATTTATGGTCAACTAATCTTTGACAAAGGAGCAAAGAATATGCATTGGAGCAAAGAAAGTTTGTTCAATAAATGGTGCTGGGAAAACTGGGTCGCTACATGCAAAAGAATGAAGCTTGACCACCACCTCACACCATACACAAAAATCAACTCAAAATGGATTAAAGAACTAGACATAAGACCTGAAACCATAAAATATATAGAAGGAAATATAGGCGAAACACTACGTGATTTGCACATCAAAGACATCTTTACAGACACATCACCCAAAGCAGTGATAGTGAAGGCAAAGATAAACAGCTGGGACTACATCAAATTAAAGAGCTTTTGCACAGCAAAAGAGACAATAACAAAAACAAAGAGAAACCCCACCAACTGGGAGAACATTTTTGCACCCAACACTAATGATAAAGGACTGATCACAAAAATATGCAAAGAGCTGATGAGACTCAACAACAACAAAGAAAATAATCCAGTCAAAAAATGGGCAGAAGAGCTTAAAAGAAACTTCTCTGAAGAGGAAATGCAAATGGCCAACAGGCATATGAAAAAATGTTCAACATCACTTGTCATCAGGGAGAAGACAGTATTTCTTCTCTGTATCAGTTGATGAATGGTAGCTTGTATCCTAAAGGTATTGTTGCTTCTGGTATTAAGTGGAAAAAAAGTTTCCAATGGTAGTTAAATTTAAGAGTTCATTAGATAATTGCTGTGAGACGGAGCTCAAGTGGCCATAAATGGACTCTGGAGCTGTGGGGGTGAAAAAATTCACCAGAAACATTATGGAAAGTAGAAAAGGTGTGTATTTATTGAATTACCCTGCAAAGGAACAGGGGGCAAGAGGAAAGTGTCTGCACCACCAGGGAAGTTCGAAGCACGTTTTATATTTTGAACTTGTAGTCTTTCTAAAGATGTAAGTCTGTGTGAGCTTGTTGGCTGCTAGAGTGTCAGACTGTTATGTCCTGCATTCCTTAATATTTACATCAGCTTTTAATGGCCATGGGTGGGTTTTATGGCCCTGTTTCAGTCACAGTTGGTCCCCTTATGTCCAAGGGCTCAGGGCCAGTTTCTCTAGGAGCTCTTGAGTTCTCGTCTGCAAGGCAAGGAAGAGGCTGAGCCTTTAACTCTATAAATCCCAACAATACTCAAAGTAAGAATTCAAACCCGGGAAGCAGTCCAACACTTCACCCTGAGAGAATTGTTCCAACAATTGTGTGTTTGAATTTAGTGTATATGGGTAAGAATAGTGCGTCATTGACATTAAAAATGTAATCTTTCTTGACAGAGGGCTTCTGGGTCTAAGTCGTTTTGACCCAAATATATGTTGTGCTATTAAGTGCTGAGGAAGACAACGGCGAGACTTAAAAGTACTGTGGAGCTGAAAACCGGGTGCCCATTATTTAAATCTTTATCTGCTTCTTGGTCATTATTGGTGGTTAAAAAGCTGACTCTACCCCCACATGACAGGTTTTGCAGAATTCTAGCCTGGTGGATGGTTGTAGTCTTATTTTCTAGAGCAGGGAAGACGTCCTTCCTGGAACATTTTATGTGTTAACACTGGCAAAAGTAGTCTTATGGTGTATGGGGTGGGGCTGGAGGGGGAATACCTCGCTTGGGTACTTCTGAGGCTAAATGTATGGACAGATTAACATAAAATAAATTGGAAGGAGAAAAGACCAAAATTTAATAATATACATATGAGAATTTACATTTTTTTTTGTTTTGTTTTGTTTTAAAGTGATGTGGGCCTCCCCTGATGGCACAGTGGTTGAGCGCTGGGATGCGAAGCTGCCCGTAGCCTCTGCAGTGCCAGTTTGATCCCTGGCCGCCGGCAAGGGTCCCACATGGCGCTTATGTTAGGGGGAAAAGGATGTCCTAAAGCAAATTCCATGCAGACTTTGTGGACTCCACCCCCCCCCCCCACTCCAGACCAAAACCAAAAGACACTGAGAACTCCAAATCCCATCACCACCAAAGGGAAGGTTGCTGGGACCTGAGGGTGGGGTTAAGCAGCCGGGTTTGGTATAAAGCCAGACACATGGGCTTTGGAGGGGATCCCCCATTTTGGCTTTCCGCCAGCTCGCAGCATTGGGCCAGTTCTGAGAGTGACTTTGTGTTTCCAGGTCGGCTGATTGGGTAGGACGCATTGAAGACTTTATTGCCCTATTTTCTCCCTGAGTTGTACATTTCCTTAATTCCCTTTCCCTTGTAAATAAACCTTTTATTAACCTTTTGTGTGTGCCTGTAGTGGAGTATTAATAAGTCCCTTTTAAGCCCGCGGGTGAGGACCCACGGCCAGGCAACCCGTTTTTATATCGGGGTTGCCCCATAACACTTAGACCTCGCCTGCCGCCCGCTGTTTCCCTCAGCAGTGTATTTCGTCAGTCTGCCTGTTCTGTTCCCCACTCTGGCTCTTGTGAATCCTCTCACCCTCCCGCGCTTCTGACTGTACCCAGTGCTTGTATAAATAAATAAATAAATCTTTAAAAAAAAGGTGATGTAAAAATATATAAAATAAAAGCCTATAAGGAAAAAAAAAAACATAAAATACCATATATTCATTGTAGAAAACCATGTAAAAATGTGGAAAAGAATAAGTCAAAAAATAAAAGTCATGTTGCTTTCCGGTTCATAGAGACACTTAAAAAAAAAAGGTGACCTCCATCCTTGCTCTAAGAGGAAAGACAAGCTTCTCCATAGATGAAAGTACAAAAACAAAATGTAAACAGATAAATAGCCCTCTGAGTCTCTGCCTCAGACTTTACAGCACCCTTAGATTGTTAACACAACTCCCCCATAAAGACCTTATGCAAACCTTTTAGCATCCTCCTGCTGAGTTTGTTGACAGATTTTAGTGCCAGCAAGGCACAGAGCAGGATCTGTATGATCCTGGCAGACAATAAAGGAGGGTCCTGGAGCCCTTGGGGGCTTTTTCAGGCTTTCATTGAGCTTTTTACATCTTTTGTAGTGCAGCAACTAGGTACAGGCAGGCAGGGGGGCTGGGAGCCTGGCAGGCCTCTGGCATTCTGTTATGGTCTCTGCTTCTGTGGTTCTTCTTTCTGCTACCTCTCATTCTGCTGGTGTCCCCGTGACACCGCCTTTGTAAGCCCAGTCTCTCAACCCAGGTGTGCCCACCTATGCAAGTCCACACCCCACACCAGGTGCCCAGCATCAGGCAAGCATGAAGAACCGCAGGGGTCTATCAGTAATGCTAATGGTGGGAGGGCAGAAAAGCCTGATAATTTTCATTTACCCTACACACATGAATCAAGGAGATAAGATTTAGGCCACTTGTTCAGCCCAGTCAGCAAGATAGCAGCAGGAACCTGCAATACTCAGGTTTTTTAAAGACATTTATATAAACCCTACCCAGAGTCCCAAGAAGAGAGGTGGCTTTTCTAGGACCTGAGCCCACCATCTTCCTGAAATACTGGTTTTTAAAATAAACCTAGTGCCTCTCTGGTGGTGCAAGGGGTTACGTCTCAGCACTATGAAGCTATCGGTAGCCACTGCAGCATGAGTTCAATCCCTGGCCAGGGAGGTGACCCACATGGTGCAGTGGACCTCTCCTGTCTCGCCTACTGCTCCCCTCAGCCGTATTTTTCAGTAGATCCACCTGTTCTGCTCCCCACTCTGTCTCTGGTAAATCCTCTCACCTCTGCACCTTTGGCCTGTACCCCAGCCTTGAATGCATAAATAAATAAAACTTTAGGGCCTCCCCTTGTGGCACAGTGGTTGAGCACTGGGCTGCAAAGCTGCCCACAGCCTCTGCAGTGCTGGTTCAATCCCTGGCAGCTGGCAAGGGTCCCACATGACGTGACAGACCTCTCCTGCCACCCGCTGCTCCCCTTCGTCAGTCTGCCTGTTGTGTTCCCCACTCTGGCTCTGGTGAATTCTCTCACCCTCCCGGGCTTCTGACTGTACCCACTGCTTGTAGAAATAAATAAATAAATCCTAATAAATAAATAAATAAAAATAAATCTTAAAAAAAAATAAACCTAGTTTTCCTAATCTCTGGAGTTTGGCTTACAAGTGGAGGGTGGTTGAGAGTTTGGGACTCAGCAACATAGAACATGTTCACTGTTAAATCTGAATGATATCCCTCAAACTATGTTCTTTTAAGTCCTAAAAAGGGAGAGCAGTGAAAATTTGTTCTGTTATAAAAAGGGCAAATGACAGAGGAAAGTACAAAAGTTCTTTTAGCTTCTAGGACTTTTACTTCTTCCAACCCAAAATCATCTGCCTTTTTTCAGTAAGTACAATAGATCTCATGAGGGTACCCTGACCTTACCTGACTCTCATTCCATTAGCATGTGATTGAGTGGCACCCAGGGGCCCAAACTGTTAATGGGTCATGCTCTTAAAGGGGGCCATGTCATCTCCCACACAAAGACAAAGGGTGCATTCTCTTAGTGTGAATATCTTTTAATAGAATTGTATATAACGAGAGAACAGATATAAGGATATTCCTAGTTACTGTTTCTCAATAAAACTCCCCAAATTACTGATCCCCTCATGGGTAAATGCCCAGCCAAACAGGGTCAGCCTGAAGCAGGGCTGCTAGGCCTGAGATCTTGCCATAAGTGTGAGGTTCCTTTTGGCAGGGAACCATAAAAAAGAAGTTATGTAGTTTCCAGGAAGCAAGGACAGAAGGCGGAACCACATCAAGATAATGGATGTCATTGTCTTTGCCAAGGATATAGTTCCCATCTGTCTCTTTCAAGTGTCTCTTTCAAATTCCTGCATGGCTCTGCCATGTGTCTCCTTCCCAGCAGTACCAGGGTGCAAGTAGACTGGAAAAGCAAGAGAGAGGAGGCCCATCTCTTTTCCATGTTGGAAGGAGCCACTCATCTCTGCTCCTTGTTCCCATTAGCTCCCCAGCTCAGGAAGTCCCATTTATGGCATCTTGGGTCTTGTAGTCCTAGGTGACTGCACGTAATTGGGTGCGGGACAATGTTGACCATTCACTGTTCCACTCCTCCCCCTTTTGTAGAGTGCCTCCTATAACCAGTCATAATGACATATCAAAGTGGCAAATATACTATGCGAAATGCCTAACTGACCCTTTTGGATAGACTGTCTCTAATGATTTTAAGAAACCAAAAAATTTCTACTAAAATAATTCTGGAGAGTTCACAAATGTAGAAATCAGTGCAGCTTGTAGTACTAGAAAAGGGTGACCTTTCTCTTTAGAGTACTGCTATTGGATTAGTCAGTTACAACTGTCCTTTACTTATGTCATTTGCAGTAGAAAAAGACATATTGACCAAGCTTTCAGCCCAATGATTACCAACGTGTTCAGAGAGTTTATGATTGGCAGGCTCAGAGTATTGTAAATGGAGCAGGTAAGAGCATCTTCCCTCAAAGAAAGAACTGCTAGACAGAAAAAAACACAGATGTCTGAAACAATACCTTTAAATATAGAAAAGTGAATAAAAAAGAGGATTGCATGGCATCAAAATTATATAAGGAAACTGAAATATGATTCATGAGAGATATTTGAAAAGTTACGGCACCAATCTTGTTAGCAAGCATGCAGAACCAAGAGGTACCCAAGAACGCAAACTTGTGTGCTCTGAATGGGTTCTGCCATCTGCCACATAAAGACAAAGTATACTCTTAGTGCGAAGATCTTTAATAGAATAGTGTGCGTAGAGAGAAGAGAAGGAAGTATAATAGATTCCCAGTAAAACACCCACTTATGCATCCCTTTGTGGGTTCATGTCCAGCCAAACAGGGTTGGCCCAAAGTGGGGCTACTAAGGCCTGAAAGCTTGCTACAGGTCTAAGGAGCCTTTAGCAGGGAATCATAGGAAAAGGGGAGATCCAATCTTGTTGGATTGTTTTGTAGGATGCTTAGCAATATCTTCAGCCTCTTCCTACTTGTTTTAAGTGTAGGGTACATGAAGATTCCTCAGGCTTTTTAGCCATTGGCCTCTATGGTTATCACCCATGGCCTTGAATACAGGAGGTGCTTGGGAGTGTGGGCTCAGTGTACACGTGCCTGATGGTAGGTACTTGGAGTATGGTGTGGGCATACTTAAGTGGGCACCCATGAGCTGAGAGACTGGCATATAGGTGTGGCAGAGGACCACATGGTGGTGTGCAGTAGAGAGCAGTGGAGAACAGCTACTAGAGGAAGAGGCCGTAAGAGAGCACCAGAGAGAGTAAAGATTCCCTGGGGGCTTGGAGACCTTCTAGCTTCCTGGCTCCCCAGCCCCCTACCCTGCCTGCACCTGGTTGCCTCACTACAAATGGTGTAGAAATATAATTGAAAGCCTGAAAAAGTCACTGGGGCTCCAGGACTCTCCTTCACTCACACCACCCAGATCCACAGAGAACCTGCTCTGAGCTTGCTGGCACTACAGTTAGTAGCACCATCCCTCCACTACACTCAGGACAATCGTAGATGTCTCCAGGCACTTAGGAGTGCCTTCCTCTCTGTTCTGAAGAAGGTGACTAAACATCTGAAAACTTTTATCAGTGCAGAAGGCAGCTTCAATCTCATAACAAATATATTTGTGTTTACTATGTTTTTCCTGAACATTCCTTTAACTCCCTTCCACCCAACTGCTTTAGTTTTTAGATGAAGATACTATAGAAGGGGTGACTTGGGTCATGTCAGGTAATTAGTCACTCCTGTATGTATAGGAGTTATGTAGGTTATTAAAATCCTGTTTTTCCCTGTTAACCTGTCTTTTATTATGGTGATGGCACCTCAGACAAGAACCTACAAGGGTAGGGGCTGTCTGGATGCAAAGGGATATCCCCTTATCCCTCAATGTTCTTTTTGGGTTAGTTGACCAAGTGGATTAACATCAGCCAGACTAGTAAGATAAAAGGCAAACTTAGTAAAATATGTATGGAAAATTTACATGGCTATAAATCTTAAAGTAAATAGGAAAGACCAGAGGTATATGAACTAAGGAATGGGATGTAGGCCTGAGCGATCAAGGAAAGAAGTCTCAGATGAACATGAGGGGACGGTTTCATAAGACAAAACTTTGCCTCTATGTATTTGTGTTGCCTTAAAATAGGTCTCTTTCTGGAGATGTTTCTAAATTTAGGTTATCATCATATTTTACAGTTATGATACATTTTTCATGGAAAAAGCCTGCTGGGGACATTTTGGAAGAACTCTGAACATTTTCAGAGAGTGTAGAGTAAATGAAGTTGATCAGGATTTTATGCCATTGGCCTTGGTAGCTATCACCTGCAGCCTTGATCTTGTTAAAGTACAAGGAGTGTGGTGTGGGGCACACACCCCTGATCATGGACACTTAAGCATGGGTGTGTGCATGTGCGAGTGTGCTTACCTGTGCCTAGGAGGAAGGGGATAAAAGAGTGACATTACTCAGAGATGGTGTGTGGCTGTGAGAGGACAAGGGACAGCCATAAGAGGGAAAAACCATCAGAGAATGCCAGAGAAAACCCAGAGGAAAGCACATACAGAGATTTGCAGGGGACTCCAGTTGCTGTCTCCCTGCTGGCTTATTTCCCCAGCTTACTGTTAAAATCTGCGAAAGTGATGCCCAGGGCTCCAAAGTTTTCCTTCCAATTGCTAGAACCAATAGTTAACCTATCTGAAATGGGATGGTTGCAAAACAGGGAGTTTGATTCTATAAGGGAAAATTACTTTTCTTGCTCTACCTGTATCATATATGGGGATGATAACCACCTTTCATTTGTTAACATATCAGGATGAAAAACATTTGAAAATAGAATTATCTCTGGAGTACTTGGTAGGTTATAAAGGGACCACAGATTTTCTTCTTTCCAGCCAATGTTTTAGAAGAGAAAAGTGGTCTCAGTTTTGAACATTTAGCTATGCAGATGGTACTGGCAACCATTGGATGTTCTGGACAGTAGCCTCGGATACTGGAATGATGAGTGCTTGGGTGAAGTAGCCTGTGTACCTTGTCTCACTAAGTGGGAGGATATTTGTTACTCTGCAACAGTACTTCCCAAAGAGTAGTATGAACCAGAATCATTGCCAAGATTACTGATTCCTGGTCCATAACATTTACCTACTGAGTTCATTGGGAAAGGTGATTGGAAGTCATTACATTTGAAGCCAAATTAGCTTTACAGGTGCTCATAAGCACTGTGAGCTTTCAGAATTTGTAGTTTACTAGATAGCTTACCTGTTAATTAAATAAGACAAGAAAAGGTAGAGCTTCATATGAACTTTTAAAACAGAGCACTGCATCAGATAATAATTATTTTTTAAAAGATTTTATTTATTATAGAAGAACTGTGGTACAGGCCATAGTCACGGGAGGGTGAGAGGATTCACCAGAGACAGAGTGGGGAACAGAACAGGCAGATGGACTGAAATACACTGCTGAGGGGAGCAGTGGGTGAGACAGGAGAGGTCTGCTGAGCCATGTGGGTTGCTCTGCGGCTGGCGGGGATCGAACCATCACTGCAGAGGTTGCGGACAGCTTCACAGCACTGAGCTCAATTGCCTGCGCCACTAAGGGGGCCCAGATAATAATTATTAACCTTATAAGGATTCCTGAGGTTTGCTAGGATGAAATTCAAGATTGGAACATGATGATTAATTCTGAACCATATTTTAAAAATACATCCTTTAAACTAGAAGTAAAAATTCACTGTATAACAAGTGTGTATGAACTGCAGAAATTTGCAAATTAGATTGTACAGTCCATTTTTATGAAGATAGTGGGAGACTAATAGAGGTGGCATCACAGTGATTGTGCACTTCAAGCAGCAGGGACTTCACAGATTAATGAGTTGTGACCTAGAAAGAACATAAATACAAGCCCATACTGTATGTCAGAACTCTTCTTTGTCTCAAAGATGGGTTTCTGGAAAATGATTCATTATCTTTTGGTGATTTCACTCCTGAGAAGGCAATGTATTTTCTAGGAAAATAAATGTTTGGAACTTAAACATATAGTGAAATAAAAGAGCTTGCTCTTTAAGTAGAAAACAGCCATATTGGTTTACTGGAAGAGGTAAGACCAAGAATGCTCTGAGATTTGTTTTAGGAAACAGAATTTAAAAAGTTCAGAGAAAAATACACTTATGACACAGAATCATGTAACATCTGGTAGAGATTTATTTTGCCTGGGAAGAGAATTGAGATTAGTGGGTTCTGAAAGTAGCAAGTCCATGGCCAACAAATGACCAACTTCTCCAGAGTTTCTAGACCACAGAAATAATGCCTCTATAGTTCAACTAAAAAGCATGGATAGGACCCATTTACATTATCCAACTTACCAAAGTGGCTAAGGGGTGGAAGAATTAACATTAACAAAATGGCCATTCTACCAAAATCAATTTACAGATCAATGCAATTTCAATAAAAATCTCAATGGCATTTCTTCAAAGAAATTGAATCAATATTGATGAAATTCATATGGAGCCACATACAAAAAAAAAAAAAAAAAAAAAGCCAAATCTCTCCTGACTAAAAGAAGGAAGAACAGAGGTACTACTTACCCAGGCTTCAAGCAATACTACAAAGTCATTATAATAAAAACATCATGGTATTGGAATAAAAACAGACACACAGACTAATGGAATCAAATTGAAAGCCTAGAAATAAAAATTACACACATATAGTCAACTAACCTATGACAGAAATGAAAGGAATACACATTGGAACAAGGAAAGCATCTCCAATAAATGGTTATGGGAAACCTGGACTACTATGGGAAACTAGACTACTATCTCACAGCAGACACAAAATCGAATCAAAGTGGATAAAAGCCTTGAATGTAAGTACATAAAATATGTATCAATAGAAGAGAATAGAGAGAACACTCCATGACATAAACCTCAGAAATATTTTTGGGGAATCATGTCCAGAAGCATGGAAAGCGAAGGGACTGTATCAAACTAAAAAGATTTTGTACAGCAAAAGAGAGAGAAACCACAACAAAGGGACACCCTACTGATTGGGAGAAAATATTTTCACACCATACAACTGATAAGGAACTAATATTAGAGATTTTACAAAGAGATTTCACAACTCAACAAAGCAAAGTGAACAACCTAAAAAAATGGGCGGGGGGGTGGATCAACATGGCAGAGAGGAAACGCTGCGAGTAAGATCTCCCATTAAAAAAAAAAGTTACTAGGGAGGAAAAGTGGCAGGTCCCAGTGAGAACTGGGACATGGAAGATAAACGGACGACTCCAGCAAACTACCCGAGGAAGAAAGTAGCCATAAAATAGGACTAGAAGGGAGGAAAGCTCAGAATCCTGCTACCCTCACCCACCCACAAAGTCGGCACTCTCCGACCAACAGAAAGGAGGAAAAAACAAACTAAAATGACCAACAAGAACAAACTACGCATCAAGCGGGACTGTGAGTGGAAAGGAACTATTTCAGCCACCACACACAGTGAACTGGAGCCGTGGAGAACCCTGCAGGATTCGCCACAGAGGTGAGTGAATGGCTCCGGGCGCCATTAGAGAAAAGCAAGGACACTGGAGACCTGCACACAGCCCCGGGCCAGCCGGTAAGCTTGAGTGGAAAAGCGGTGCGATTGAAAAGCAAACAAACGTGGTTCATGGCTTCCAGGTCCCCGCGCCTGTGAACTAGGCTTGCGGGGAGACGCGCGGAGGCCCTCACTGAGGTGAAAGTCCTTCACTGAGTAATCAGAAACCAGGCGCCAGGACACAGGAGCGGGGTGCAAAAGGCGCCATTTCTGCAGACACTGAACTGGGCTACAGCCCGCGTCCTGAACCTGAGGACTTTGGAACTGAGACCCGGGGCATGAAATTCGGGACGTGGGTTCCCCACGACGGTGGGGCACAAGGCAGACACAGCACCCCAAAGCCGTTGAGGTTTTCCCTACCATTCCTGCTCTGTTCCCTGTCCCACAGGGTGAAAAAAACAGCTCCCCAAGAACACTAGGAGAGATCTCTGGCGCTACCTAGAGACCAGAAAAAAAGTCACTAACACCCCTTAGAACAGGGACCTTTCCTCAGTAAAGACTGCTTGAAACCAGTAGAAGGCTCCTGGAGGAGCCAGTGGCGAGCTGGGAAGTTAGCCCATGCCAGGCCCCTTCCAACCAGCAGTCTGAGCCCACAGGGGGAGCGGGCATCCACGGCCGGGGCAGACTGGGCGCGCAGAAGAGTGTGCCTGAGACCTGACACACAGGGAGTGCGTCCCGCATCGCCATTTTAGAACAGGGACATTTCTTCAGTAAAGACTGTCTGAAACCAGCAGAAGGCTCCCTTAGGAGCCAGAGGTGAGCGGGGAAGTTCGCCCTCACCAGGCCCTTTCTGGCCTGCAGTCCAAGCCCAGAGGGGGAGCGGGAACCCACTGCCGGTGCAGACCAGGCGCAAAGGGGAGTGTGTCACCACATGGCATTTTAGAACAGGGACCTTTCTTCAGTAAAGACTTCTTGAAACCAGCAGAAGGCTCCCTTAGGAGCCAGAGGTGAGTGGGGAAGTTCGCCCACGCCAGGCCACTTCTGGCCTGCAGTCCAAGCCCAGAGGGGGAGCGGGAACCCACTGCCGGGGCAGACCAGGCGAAAAGGGGAGTGTGTCACAACATGGCATTTTAGAACAAGGACCTTTCTTCAGTAAAGACTGCTTGAAACCAACAGATTGCTCCCGGAGGAGCCAGAGGGGAGCAGAGTTCACCCAAGATGCCGGCCAGTCCCAGCAACACAGTGTCCCATTGCATATGACAAATTAGAAAACAGACAGTAGGGAGTAGAAGAACCAAACGCAACCTAGCAACTCCTCAAGAGAAAAGCACACCACAAAAAGAAAACCACCCCCCAAATTGCAACTACAGTAACTTGGAAGAACTTCTGAGCCTTCCAGAAAGAGAAATTAAAATTGCCATGATTAAAAAAGTGACAGAACTCATAAAAGAAAACCACGACAAGAAGAATGAAATTGAGTCCCTAAAGAGGGAAGCAAAAGAAATGCAGGAGATCAAAGCATTAATGGAGGCACTAAAGAACTCTGGGAAAAGCAATGAAAGCAGAATAGATGAAATGGAAGAACGAATGAGTACTCTTGAAGACACAGAAATAAAAAGAACCAAAACAGAAAAGGAAAGAGAAGTACGAAGGAAAAACACCAAAGAAAGACTTCAGGAATTATCTGACTCCATGAGGAAAGGAAATATAAGAGTTATAGGAATACCAGAAGGAGAGGAGAGAGATGTAGGAACAGAGAAAATATTCAAGGAGATAATTGAAGAGAACTTCCCAAATGTGAAGAAGGAGCTGAAAATTGATATACAAGAAGCAAGAAGAACACCAAACCTCCACGATGAAAGGAAAAATACAGCAAGACAAATAATAGTAAAGCTCCCAAGAATCCAAAACAAGGAAAAAAATAATGAAGCTGACAAGAGGGAAGAAACAGATAACATTCAAAGGAAAACCAATCAGGCTGACATCAGATTTCTTGGAAGAAACACTACAGGCAAGGAGAGAGTGGAGGAACATAGTCAACAGACTCCAAGAAAACAGATGCCAACCAAGAATACTCTATCCCGCAAAGTTCTCCTTCCTCTATGAAGAAAGAATAAGGACCTTCCCAGACAAACAGAAACTTTGGAATTTCATTACGACTAAACCCCCACTGCAAAAAATACTACAAGGAATCCTAAAGCCAGAACTTCAGAGGGATGAATAACAAGGAAAGAAGGTAAAAAAAAAAATTATTAAAAGAAAAATAAATAAAATCAAAGGAAAGACAAACACAATGGCAAATACAGATGCTAACGTATCAATATTAACTCTAAATGTAAATGGATTAAGCTCTTCAATAAAAAGAAACAGAATCGCAGGCTGGATTAAGAAACAAAACCCAACCTTTTGCTGTCTCCAGGAACACATTTAGCTACAAAAGATAAAAATAGACTCAAAGTTAAAGGATGGAAAACAATCCTACAAACAAATGGACCAAAAAAGAAAGCAGGAACAGCTAAACTTATATCAGATAAAACAGATTTCAAACTCAAAAAGATAAAAAGAGACCTCAACGGTCACTACATTATGATCAAGGGGACAATACTTCAAGAAGAAATGACACTCATTAACATATATTCACCAAACGAAGGAGCACCAAAATATATCAGACAACTGTTGTCCTCTCTGAAAACAGACATCAGAGAAAACACATATGTAGTGGGAGACTTCAACACACCACTATCAACAATGGATTGATCAACAAGACAAAAAATAAGTAAAGAAATAAAGCTCTAAATAAGGACCTAGAACGTTTGGGCTTAACAGACATCTATAGAACCCTAAACCCCCCCCAAAAAATGGAGTACACATTTTTCTCAAGTGCCCACACATCACTCTCCAGGATTGATCACATACTGGGGCACAAGACAAACATCAACAGATACACCAAGATTGAAATCATACCAACCATCTTTTTTGACCATGAAGGCATCAAACTAGAAATAAACCATAAAAAGAAGGCAAGGAACTCTCCTACCTCATGGAGATTAAAAACCACACTACTGGAAGACCACTGGACTAATGAGGAGATCAAAGAAGAAATTAAAAAAAATATTTCAATCGAATGACAAGGAGGACACCAATTTCCTAAATGTATGGGATGCAGCAAAAGCAGTAATAAGAGGAAAATATATAGCAACAGAGGCTCACATCAAGAAACAAGAAATAACTCAAAGAAACAACCTAATCTCGAAGCTCAAAGATCTAGAAAAAGAACAACAACAACAACAAAAACCCAAAACCAGTAGAAGAAAAGAAATAATAAAAACCAAAGCAGAAATAAAATGAAATTGAAACTAAAATAACAATCCAAAAGATCAATGAAACCAAGAGCTTGTTCTTCAAAAAAATCAATAAAATAGACAAACCCCTAGCCAGGCTCACAAAGGAAAAAAGGGAGAAAGCACAAATAAACAGGATCATAAGTGAAAGAGGAGAAATCACAACGGACACCGCAGAAATCAAAAGAATAATCAGAAACTACTATGAACAGACATATGGAAAAAAGTTCAACGATCTAAGGAGATGGACAAATTCCTACAACTCTACAATCACCCAAAGTTAGATAAAGAAGAAATAGAACACCTAAACAGACCAATTACAAGCAGTGAAATTGAAATGGTAATCAAAAACCTCCCCAAAAACAAAAGCCCAGGACCTGATGGATTTACAAATGAATTCTACCAAACATTCAGAGACGAATTAGTGCCTGTCCTTCACAAACTCTTCCAAAAAATTGAGAAGGAAGGGACAATACCAAACACGTCCTATCAAGCCAACATTACACTAATACCAAAACCGAACAAGGACAACACAAAAAAGGAAAACTACAGGCCAATCTCCCTCATGAACACTGATGCAAAAATCCTCAATAAAATTTAGCTATCAGAATCCAACAATGTATCCATAAGATAATTCACCATGACCAAGTAGGATTCATTCCAGGGACACAAGGATGGTTCAACATCCGAAAATCAATCAACGTTATCCAACACATCAACAAAAAGAAATATAAAAACCATATGATAATATCAATAGATGCTGAGAAAGCTTTTGACAAAGTGCAACACCCATTCATGATAGAAACCCTTGAAATTCTTGGGATACAAGGAACATACTTCAACATCATAAGGGCCATCTATGACAAGCCAACAGCCAGTATCATTCTCAATGGTGAAAAGCTGAAAGCAATTCCATTAAGATCTGGAACAAGACAAGGATGTCCACTCTCACCACTGCTTTTCAATATAATACTGGAAGTCCTAGCCAGAGCAATAAAATAAGAGAAAGACATTCAAGGAATCCAAATAGGAAAAGAAGAAGTCAAACTATCACTATTTGCAGATGATATGATAATATACATAGAGAACCCCAAAAACTCCACAGAAAAACTAATTCAACTCATCAATCAGTTCAGTAAAGTGGCAGGATACAAAATCAACACACAAAATTCAGTAGCCTTCCTATACACAAACAATAAATCTGAAGAAGAAGAAATTAAAAAAAAAATCCCTTTTATTATCGAGACAAAAAAAATCAAATCCTTGGTAATAAATCTAACAAAAGAGGTAAAGGACCTATACAAAGAAAACTATAAAACACTGTTGAAAGAAATAGAAGAAGACACAAAGAAATGGAAAGACATCCCCTGCTCATGGATTGGAAGAATAAACATTATTAAAATGGCCATCCTACCAAAAGCAATATACAGATTCAATGCTATTCCAATCAAAATTTCAATGTCATTTTTCAAAGAAATAGAACAATTATTGATGAAATTCATATGGAATCACAAAAAACCCCGAATAGCCAAAGCTCTCCTGAAAAAAAAAAAGAAGGAAATGGAGACATCACACTCCCAGACTTCAAACTATACTACAAAGCCATAATCATCAAAACTGCATGGTATTGGAACAAGAACAGACATACAGACCAATGGAATTGAATAGAAAATCCAGAAATAAACCCACAGATGTATGGTCAACTGATCTTTGACAAAGGAGCAAAGACTATGCATTGGAGCAAAGAAAGTTTGTTCAATAAATGGTGCTGGGAAAACTGGGTCGCTACATGCAAAAGAATGAAGCTTGACCACTACCTCACACCATACACAAAAATCAACTCAAAATGAATTAAAGAACTAGACATAAGAATTGAAACCAAACAATACATAGAAGGCAATATAGGCGAAACACTACGTGATATGCACATCAAAGACATCTTTATAGACACATCACCCAAAGCAGTGATAGTGAAGGCAAAGATAAACAGCTGGGACTACATCAAATTAAAGAGCTTCTGCACAGCAAAAGAGACAATAACAAAAACAAAGAGAAACCCCACCAACTGGGAGAACATTTTTGCATACAACACTAATGATAAAGGACTGATCACAAAAATCTGCAAAGAGCTGATGAGACTTAACAACAACAAAGAAAATAATCCAGTCAAAAAATGGGCAGAAGAGCTAAAAAGAAACTTCTCTGAAGAGGAAATGCAAATGGCCAACAGGCATATGAAAAAATGTTCACCATCACTTGTCATCAGGGAAATGCAAATCAAAACTACCATGAGATACCATCTTACACCAGTGAGAATGGCACATATTAAAAAAAACTAGCAACAACAAATGTTGGCGAGGATGTGGAGAAAAAGGAACTCTTCTGCACTGTTGGTGGGAGTGCAAACTGGTCCAACCACTATGGAGAGCTGTGTGGAGATTTCTGGACCTACTAAACATAGAGCTTCCATATGATCCAGCAATTCCACTCCTAGGTATTTACCCAAAGGACACAGAAACATCAATTGCAAAGAGTACCTGCACCCCTATGTTTATAGTAGCACTATTTACAATAGCTAAGCTTTGGAAACAACCCAAATGCCCAAAAATAGATGACTGGGTCAAGAAGATGTGGTACATATACCATGGAATATTACTCAGCATTCAAAAAAGATAAACACATGCAATTTGCAGCAACATGGATGGCGCTGGAAGGGATCATGCTCAGCGAAATAATTCAGAAAGAAAAATAAAAATACCGGATGGTCTCATTCATAGCAGGAATCTAGAAAACTTAAATAAGGGACCAGGAAAATGAATGAATATAAGAAAGTGAAAATCAAAATCAACAAAAACTATGAACCAGAGACACTCTATAGGGGGTAGGGGGTGGGAGGGGAGGGATTGGGGTCAAAATAAGGGGGTTGCAATTGTTTAGGGAATATAAAAATAAATTTTATTATAAAAAAAAAATTAGCAGAGGAACTAAAGGCATTTCTCCAAATAAGAAACACAAATGGCCAACCGGCATATTAAAAACTGGTCAACATCACTAATTATCATAAAATTTCAAATTTCACACAAGTGAGAATGGTGCATATTAAAAAAAACAATCTTTAAAACAACAAATGCTGGAAAGGATATGAAGAAAATGCAACCTTCTTATACTGTTGGTTAGAATGTAAACTGGTCCAACCACAGTGGAAAGCTGTGTGGATGTTCCTCAAAACTCTAAAAATGGATCTACTATATGATCCATCAGTTCTACTGCTAGGAATTTACCCAAAGAACACAAGGAAACACTAATTCAAAGGAACACCTGCACTCCTATGTTTATTGTAGTCTAGTTATAAAAGCTAAGCTATGGAAACAACCAAAATGATCCAAAACAGATGATTGGATCAAGAAGTTATGGCATATATACACAATGGAATATTACTCAGCAATCAAAAATATAAACTCATGTCATTTGTGGCAACATGAATGGAGCTGGAAGGGATTATCTTAACTAAAATAAGTCAGAAGTAAAAGGAAATATCAGATGGTTTAACTTATATGTGAATATAGAGAAACAGAACAAAAATTGAAGCAAAAGGCAAAAAATTCAAGCTGACCATAGATCTGAGGCACATAGCAAGGGAGGGAGAGAGGGAAAAGTCAAAACATGCAAGGGAAGAGCACAAGGGACTATGGTGATGCATCATGGGAACTAAGGTGGTGGAGTAACTACATGGTATGAATATACCTTAGGGGAGTATCCAAATAGCATGTAAAAATAAGCAATGATGTAAGAAGATAAATACATGTAGGAAAAAAAAATTAAAAAAAAAAGCCCAAGGAAGCAGCAAGATGGATCATGTGTTCCAGGTCAAGGACCATATAAGATATCAGTATGGATCCATCAAGAAGCACCAAAGAACATTTCTAATACACTGCCATCCGGCTTTGGAATATTTATACAGACTTGGACAGAAAATTAAAACTCCAAAAATAAAATTGAATTTCCCAACACATCCTAGCTGAACAATACTGGCAAACATAATCAGCCTCTTTGTGATTCTAATGTAAAATGAGGATAATATAGCTCGTAAGATAATAGAGAAGATTAAATGAGGCAAAGTGATTATACTGGAAACAATGTCAAAGAAGCAATAAAGCCTAGGTTATTTTAAAGTAATTTGATCCCAAGTGTAAGGGAAATGAATAAATCAGGCTATTTTTCACCTTGCATATAACAGTCCATATCTTGAAATGCTATGTTTTCCACCATTGGGACATCTTCCAAACAACAGATGGGCCTTGGGTTTGCAACAATGTATTAATCCTGTGGCTATGGGTGCTTAATTGGGGAGTTGCAGTTCTGCCTTTCTCAGAGTAGGAGTTTCTCTTGCTCCTTCTACCTGCCTGTGGATACCGCCCCCTGTGTCATCATTAAAGGTCTACAAAATCCACCCAAGGCTCCAAATTTTCTTTTTGTCTATGAGAACTTACAATGAACCTACCTGGCCTTGTATAGTTGCACAACACCAAGTTAAAAAAAAAAAAATCTGACACAAAGAGGACTATTTGAAAGTCTACAAGTCTACAAAGCGGTACTTAGTCCACCCAGGTTGCATCCTTCACTAATAGAGGACATTGACCATATATTGTCTTCAGAAATTAAAACAGAGAGATGACGGATTTAGGGATGCCTAAAAAGTTGGTGAAGCCTATATACTGAAAATAAGTTTTGTCATTCTAGATCCTTTCATCAACATAGCTCCATATTCCAGTAGGTAGGCATATTCATATCTGATAGTTTTTTGGAGGAGTCTTATCTAAAGGAAAAATATATATAACTGATAAATAAAGAAATCTACATATATTGACATTTAAGGAAATCTATTAAAAAGACCGGACAACTTTAGAGTTAGATTAGATTGATCCCTGCTTATGTACGCAGTACTAAAAGGTCTTGAGTACCTAGCTTTTAAATATGAAATGTTGAAACAACCCCTGACAATTATGGAAAGCATATAAAATAATAGAGAGAAGTAAAAAGAAAAAAATTAAAAAAGGAAAGATATTTAGAACAGAGACAATGCAAGGAGTAGAAGAAAAATTGAAAGAGATTATTGATAGCCACAGAGATTAGGGAACATATTACAACTATGAGAAGTTATCAAAAAGTTTTTGAAAATGGACAATCAGAAAGAAAGTATTCTCAGGGATTAAAATATGGTATCCAAAGTGAACGAAAATTGCAAAATGTTTGGAAGATAAAGATAATGGAGTCATACACTAGATACAAAAAAAAAAAGACAAAGAAAAAAATTAAAATAAATAAAAGTTATGGAATCAACTTAGAAAGCATTATCTAAGCAATGCAATTAAAAAACAAACAAACAACAACAACAAAAAAAATGAGAAGTAAAAAGAAGGGAATTACCAAAGAAATTAGATCTAAAAATTCTTAGGATAAAAATTTTCTATTTGGAAAGGCCCACTAAGTACTCACCAAAACAAATTGTCATTAATTTGCAAACTCTTACAATAAAATGTTGATTTAAAATTATCCATTTAGGGCCTCCCCGGTGACTCAGCTGTTGAGCACTGGGTTGCGAAGCTGCCCGCGGCCTCTGCAGCTCCAGATGGATCCCCGGCCACAGGGTGAGGGTCCCACATGGCGCAACAAACCTCTCCTGCTGCGCCCGCTGCTCCCCTCAGCAGTGTATTTCGTCAGTCTGCCTGTTCTGCTCCCCGCTCTGGCTCTGGTGAAGCCTCTCACCCTCCCGCACTTCTTGCTCCCCGCTCTGGCTCTGGTGAAGCCTCTCACCCTCCCGCACTTCTGACTGTACCCAGTGCTTGTATAAATAAATAAATAAATCTTTAAAAAATACATTTAGTAAAACAGGATATATAAATTTTTTTGTTAGGAATTAAACTTCGAATCACTGCCAACCAGTCCACTGCCCACCACCTGCTGCCATGGAGACACATGGAACTTGTCCCCATCTCTGCCTGAGAGGTGAGCTTGTCTCCTCCCAACATGCAGCCATGTCTGAGGCTAAGAGTGGCCCCGACTATGCCTCCTCTTTTTTGATCATGAACACCTTGTCTGTCATGTCTTCATAACCCTGGGCACTGCATACGGTGCAGCCAAAAGTGGCACCAGCATGACTGTCATGTCCTTCGTAAGACAGAGCTGATTATGAAGTCCACCAACCCAGTGGTCATGGTGATTTGCATCATCATCATCCAAGGCCTGGTGGTGGCAGTCCTCAATGGAATTCCCTGAATGAAGGCATCGCCATTTACAGGAGTTTCCTTCAGTTGGGAACGAGCCTGAGTGTGGGCCTGGGTGGGCTGGCAGCTGGCTTGCCTTTGGCATTTTATGGGTCCCAGTGTTCAACAGTGATAAGCAGCCCTGGCTATTTGTGGGTATGATCTTGATTCTCAGCTTCTCCAAGGTGATGGGTCTCTATTGTCTCATCCCATGTGTGGACATTCGATCACACATCACACCCACCAGCGGGATTCAAGCTCATATCTGCCCTTGGGTTTCATGTGTATAAGGATGCCTAGCATTTTCATTTTTTCTTCACTGGATGCTTATTTATAGACTTGTCTTGTTCATACATCTGTGGAACAACCTTTGTCTCTCAATCATATAATAATCTTTTTTTAAAGATTTATTTATTTATTTATGCAAGAATTGGGGTACAGGCCATATGTGTGGGAGTGTGAGAGGATTCACCAGAGACAGAGCAGGGAACAGAATAGGCAGACTGACTGAAATACACTGCTGATGGGAGCAGCGGGCGAGATAGGAGAGGTCTGCTGCGCCATGTGGGACCCTCCCCCGCAGGCTGGGGTTGAAATGATGCTGCAGCGGCTGCAGACAGCTTCACAGCACAGCACTCAACCACCTGCACCACCAGGGGAGGCCCACAATCATATAATAATCTTAACTGGAGTGATGGGTTGTGGGGTTACCTTTTTCTCTGAGACTTTTTGGACAGAACCATTCCTCAGCCATGACAGAGTGGTACCTGACCTGGCCTATAGATCCTGGTGCCCCAACTATGTCCAATAAAGTTCTGAAATTTGGGGCTAAAAGGGGAGAACTAAAGTTTGTAGTGAAAAGGTTAGTGTCTTTTAAATTCTGAGAATTTTTCAACATTAAATCAATCATATGAGGATAAGCTAAAAATAGTTCCAATTATTAAAATTACAACTTGGTTGCACCTCATAGGAAACTATTGGAAGATATGGATGACCAAAAGAACTTACAAACAATACATAGGAAAACATGGAGTTGTGGGAATGGGTAATTCAGTTAGGAGAAAGGTGAGTTGTTGAAGTCTGAGAATGGTGGCAGAATTGGGACACCTTAACTGTGCCTCAGGAATTCTACAGATGAGATTACAGAGAAGAGTCCAGAACAGAGAACCTCATAAAAAACTCCAAGAAGGCAGTGGAAAAAAATGTAATTAGTTATCTGATGGGCATTCTGTGTGTAGAAAGGGCAGGAAGAATGTTTAACTACATAATCATGTATGCAGATTTTTGATTTTTGATTTTTTAAAAGATTTATTTATTTATTTGTACAAGCACTGGGTACAGTCAGAAGCGCAGGAGGGTGAGAGAATTCACCAGAGCCAGAGTATGGAACAGAACAGGCAGGCTGATGAAATACACTGCTGAGGGGAGCAGCGGGCATGACAGGAGAGGTCTGTTGTGCCATGTGGGACCCTTGCTGGCGGCTGGAGATAGAACCCACAGCTTCACAGCCCAGCGCTCAAACGCTGCACCCCCAGGGGAGGCCCTGTATGCAGAATTTTTAAAAGGCAAGTTTTAATTCCAGTATAACTAGGAATTAATATTTTTTTAAAGATTTATTTATTTATTTATACAAGAACCGGGTACAGGCCAAATGTGCAGGAGGGTGAGAGAATTCACCAGAGACAGAGTGGGGGAGAGAACAGGCGGACTGAGGAAATACACTGCTGAGGGGAGCAGCGGGCCAGACAGGAGAGGTCTGCTGCTCCATGTGGGTATCTCCCTGGCTGGCCGGGATAGAATCCATGCTGCAGAGGCTGTGGACAGCTTCACAGCACTGTGCTCAAATGCCTGCGCCACCAAGGCAGGCCCAGGAATTAATGTTTAAAGAGAAATGTAGGGCCCCCCTGGTGGCGCAAGGGATTAAACACCACACTATGAAGCAATCTGCAGCCTCGGCAGCATGAGTTCGATCCCCGAACTGCCAGGGAGCAACCCACATGGCGAGGCAGACCTCACCTGCCTTGCCTGCTGCTCCCCTTAGCAGTGTATGTCAGTCAGCCAGTCAGTCTACCTGTTCTGTTCCCCACTCTGTCTCTGGTGAATCCTCTTACCCCACCAACCCGCATGTCTGGCCTGTACCCTAGCTCTTGTATACATAATCTTTTTTTTAAAGATTTATTTATTTATTTATACATGCACTGGGTACAATCAGAAGTGCGGGAGGGTGAGAGAATTCACCAGAGCCAGAGCGGGGAATAGAACAGGCAGAAGGACCGAAGTACACAGTTGAGGGGAGCAGCGGGCGCCAGGAGAGGTCTGCGCGCCATGTGGGACCCTCACCAGCGGCCGGGGATCGAACCGGCCCTGTAGAGGCTGTGGGCAGCTTCTCAGCCCAGCGTTCAACTGCTGAGCCACTGGGGAGGCCCTAAATAAATAAATCTTAAAAAAATAAAATAAAAAAAAAGAGAAATGTAGAGACTACTAGTTTAGCACTGAATAATATATTATCACAACAGAAAACACACTAAATCCAGATTTAACCTGTATTGATGATAACTATAATGGAATGTATGTGAGGTGAAGCGAAGGGAGAATGGGCGAAAGCTGAAGTCCTAATTTTCCGAAACAAGAAGTCAGATGAAAATGTTTTAAATGTAATGACACAAAAGGTGATAGTAAATGCAGGTATACCTCTTTTTATTGTATTTTGCTTTAATGTAATGGACAGATTTTTTATTTTATGTATTGAAGGTTTGTGGAAATCATGCATTAAGCAAGTCTGTATGTGCCATATTTCCAACAGCATATGCTCACTTTGTGTCTCTATCATATTGTGGCAAATTTTGCAAAAAAAAATATTGTTTTCCCTCAATTTTTATCAATTGATCAGTCATTTAAATATCGATATGACTTAGGAGGTGCATATTCACACCTCCATTTGTGTACTCCCACTCACCAAAAATGTCCTGCTGATGTATTCCCCTTCTCCCAAGCCCCTCTGCCTTCCCTGTTCCTTCTGTTAACCAAAATAGTTTTCACAGAGTCTAAGAATTATGTTTACTTGCTTTGCCAGTTTGTTTTCTTTGGTTATTTATGCTTTACAAATAAGTGACTATCTGGTATCTATCTTTCACTTTCTGATTAATTTCACCTCCATTATTTCACTTAGTATAATCACCTCAAGATACGTCCATTTTGTCCAAACAGACACAATTTCATCTTTTTAAATAGCCGAATAGTATCCCATTGGCTCTATGTTCCACACTTGCCTTATACAGCCATCTGTTGTTGAAAACAAGAGTTAAATATTTCTCACTTTAAATGAAAAGCTAGAGGGACTCCCTGGTGGCACAAATGGTTAAGCACCGCACTATGCAGCAGTCCACAGCCTCTGCAGAAGGAGTTCGATTCCCGGACGGCCAGGGAGAAGCCCGCATGGCACAGCAGTCCTCTCCTGCCTCACCTGCTGCTCCCCTCAGCAGTGTATTTCACTCAATCTGCCTGTTCTGTTACCCACTCTGTCTCTGGTGAATCCTCTCACCCCCTGCATCTCTGGTCTGTACCCCAGCTTTTGAAAGCATAAGTAAATAAATCTAAAAAAAAATAAATGAAAAGGTAGAAATGATCATATTTTCTGAGGAAGGTTTGTTGAAAACTGAGACAGGCTAAAGTTAAACCTCTGGCACTTGTTAGCCAAGGTATGGACAAAGGGAATGTTCTTGAAGGAAGTTAAAGTTCTCTTCTAGTGAACACACAAATGATAAGAAATTGAAACAGTATTATTGCTGAGAGGGACATAATTTTATTGGTCAAGATAGAAGGTCACACCATTCTCTTAAGCAAAAGTCTAATCCACAACAAGGCACTAATTCTCTTAAATTCTATTAATACTGAGAGAAGTGAATGCAGAAGAAAAATTTAAAGCTAGCAAGGGTTTGTTCATGAGGTTGAAGGAAAAAAAAAATCATCTCCATAACATAAAAGTGTGAAGTGAAGCAGTACTATTTGGTAAAAGCCGTGAGTTATCCATCAAGTAGATCTAGAGAAGATCATTGATGAAGTGTCTACACTGAACAACAGATTTCAGTGAAGATTAAACAGCCTCCTATTGCAAGAAGGTGCTATCTGGAACTTGTATTGGAAGAAGGAAAGATCAGGGACTGGTTTCACAACTTTAAAGGACATGTTGGCTTTCTTGTTAGGGACTAATGTCCCTAAAGTTAGGGGCTGGTGGCTCTAAGTTGAATCCAAAGTAACTTTACTATTTGACAAATCCAAGAACCCTTAAGAACTGTGCTCTATGTCTGTGCTCTATGAATGGAATACAAAGTCTAGATGATGGTGCATGTGGATGCAACATGCTTTAAACTCACTGCTGGGAGGGGAAAAAAAAAAAACTTCTTTCAAATTTTACTGCTCATTGACAATGCCCCCAGTCACCCAAGTTTTCTAATGTACAAGGAGATGTAATGTTATTATGGTTAAGACACAACAGCCATTCTGCGGCCCTCAGATTACAGTGTAATTTCAACTTTCACAAGCAAGGACAGAAGAAGAAAGCAGAAGATAAAGTCAGTCAGACATGCTCTACTGATAAGGAATAGACGGCAACAACAACAACAAATCTATGCTGTGAATTTTTTTTTTAAAGATTTATTTATTTATTTATATAAGCACTGGGTACAGTCAGAAGCGCAGGAGAGGGAGAGGATTCACCAGAGCCAGAGCGGGGAACAGAACAGGCTGACTGATAAAGTACACTGCTGAGGGGAGCAGCGGGAGGCAGGAGAGGTCTGCGCGCCGTGTGGGACCCTCACCCGGTGGCTGGGGATCGAACTGGCGCTTCAGAGTCTGCGGGCAGCTTTGCAGCCCAGCGCTCAACTGCTGCGCCACCAGGGAGGCCCTATGCTGTGAATTTTCAATGGAGAAGGCCAGACTTTGGCATCTAAGAGCAATTTCTCTCTAACAGTAAAGAAACAGGGCCTAAGTCCTAAGACTTCAAGAAAGTGCATTCTGCCAACAACCTGAATGAGCTTGGAATGCATCTTCCTCAGGATCTGCAGATAAGAGCATGGCTAATATAACTTCATTCTGTCTTAAGTGACCTAAAAAGAGGAGAAACTGGAGCCCACTCAGATTTTTTTATCTATAGAACTCGGAGATAACAAATAGATGTTGTTTTAAGCCATTAAATTTGCTGTATTTTTTTTTAATGGTATAAAGGAAAACTAAGACAATGGGCTAAAAATTCATTAAAATAGAAGCATGTAAACAAATCAAATAATTACATGTCTACAATCCTCTCACTGTACTTAATCCATTATGTTAGTTTTATATTTATAAGTACCCCATCCTAATTTATGGGTTTCTTGATGGCAGGGGATTGGTTCTTAGCTATCCCCCCCCCCAATGTCATGCATAAAATTTATTGTTACAAATCTAAATTAATGTTTGTTAAGAAAATTAATTTTAATGTAAAATCAAATTTAGAATCCAAATTAAATGACTTCTGAAATGATTATCTTTAAGGGATAAAAAACAAATGGGGGTTTATAGCACCACTTTATATAATTTTAAAAGGATTAACTTATCTAATAGGGAATAAATTTACTGTCTATAAAATTAGTAGATTAGGGCCTCCCCTGGTGGCACAAGCGGTTGAGCACAGCTCTGTGAAGCTGTCCGCAGCCTCCGGACTGACAGAATGGGTCCCACGTGGCGTGACAGCCCTCTCCTGTCTCATCCGCTGCTCTCCTCAGCAGTGTTTTTCATCAGTCTGCCTGTTCTGTTCCCTGCTCTGGCTCTGGTGAATTCTCTCACTCTCCCACATATCTGGCCTATATCCCAGTCCGTGTATAAATAAATAAAAGATAAATAAATCTTAAAAAAATAGTAGAATACACTTATCAACCAACATAGCAAAATATTTTCTATGTGGAGTAGAACCTTTTTATATATAAGAAGCAGGTTTATGAAAATCTGTGTTAGCGACAGTTTGTAAAAATATCAAAGGGCATTTGTTTAGTTTTATGAAAATTTCAACTTTGTCATAGTGTATACAAAAGCATAGTTTTAATAAGGGACATATTTTCAGCCTCATGGTAGACGGAAATTTATTCACTGTCTTTTCCCTTACTTGCTTAAATAGATAAATGTTAGATATGTCTAATATCCCTACCCAAGAATCTCTAACATTTGATCATGTAAGAAAAAATATTTCTATATTGTGAATTTTTTATATCAAGATTTGGGACACAATCATACAATTTAAAAAATGGAATAAAAGAAAAAATTCTATGTGATTTTTCTTTTATCATGTTTATCTATCCTGGATAAAACTATTCATACCTTTTAAGTTTTAAGACTTTGATGATCTGTGATAATAATAATTCCTCACTTAAATCTAAAATTTTAATCCTGAAGGAATTCATACATACCTCTTTCAATAAACAATTGTGTGCTTTTTATCTCAAGTCATTAGAAAATGTTATAAAATAATTTCATTTCTCAATTGTATATTAATAATAAGCACAATAGTAACAATGATTGCGAGTTCTTGCGGAGGTCTCACCATGTGTCAGACACTGTTTTAAGCAACTTGCACGTATGAACTCATTTAGTCCTCACAAAATTTCTTTCAGTTATACAATTGTAAACTCCAATATAAGCAAACTGTGGTTTCCAGATTTGATCTGGAAATATATATATATATATATATATACACACACACACACACACATACATATATATATATATTTTGCGTGAAGTCTTTTTCTTTCAACATATGTTTATTTATCTTTTAATGATTTATTTATTTATACATACAAGAACTGGGGTACAGGCCAGAGTTTTGGGGAGATGAGAGGATTCACCAGAGACAGAGTGAGGAACAGAATAGGAGGACCAATCGAAATACACTGCTGAGGGGAGCAGTGGGCGAGTCAGGAGAGGCCTGCTGCACCATATGGGTCACCTCCCTGGCCAGGGATCGAACCTGTGCTGTAGTGGCTGCAGTGAGCTTCACAGGTTGTGTCTTCACACCCTGCGCCACCAGGGAGGCCACTCAACCTATGTTTATTGAGTTAAGTTGATTTACATCATTATACTTTGGGGGGGAATATAGATTTAAACCTCTACAAATGTGTATTTTGGTAGCTAGCCTACCACTGTAACCGGTGGCTGATGCCATAAGACTGTTACAGGTGGTGCCCCCTGGAGGGGGTTGCTGGTGAGGACTTTAGCCCCAGGGAAAATGCTAAAAAGGTATCTCATTTTGGGGTGGAGGACCGTTAAGAATATAAGGGGCTGCGGAAGGGGCCACAGATTCATTCAGTCTTCAGGATTCAGGGTTTTGCGATCCTCAGCATTTGCAATTGTGAATGAAATAGTTTTCTGGATTTCTTTCTGTTCTCATTGTTTGTTTGCATATAGAAATACAAAAGATTGTTGCAGACTGATCCTGTACTCTGCTATTTTACTGAAGTGATTTATTTTTTTTAAAGGGTTATTTAGGATTTTGCGTGTATATTATCTGGCCGGTCATGTGCAAATAATTGTAGTTTTACTTCTTTCCAAATTTGTATCATTTTCTTTGTCTTTCTCATGCCTGATTGCTCTAACTGGGACTTCCAATACTATGTGCAATAGTACTGGAGAAAGTGGACATCCTTGCTTGTAAAAGATCTTAGAGAAAAAGCTATCAGTTTTCTACCTTGAGTATGATGTTGGTTGTTGATTTGTCATGACCTTTATTATATTGAGGAACATTCCTTCTATCTCCAGTCTTATAGTTTTTGTTATCATGAATGGATTTTGGATCTTATGAAGTGATTCATTGACATCTATTCATATAATTGTATGATTTGTATCATTTTTGTTTCTTTATGTGATGAGTCATATTGATTGATGTTGAACAATCACTTTATACTTGGAATAACTGCCACTTGGTCACTATGTATAATTCTTTTGATGTATTGTGTTTTGTTTCCTAAGGTTTTGTTGAAGACTTTTGCATCTGTATTCATGAAAGATATTGTTCTGTAATCCTATTTTTTTGTGTTCTCTTTGGCAAGTTATTGTGTTAGCCTCATAAAACGTATTTGAGTGTTTGAAAGATTTCCATATCTATTTGTGGAAGGATTTTGAATAGGATGGAAATTAATCCCTCTTTGAAGGTTTGATAGAGCTTACTGGTGAAACAACCTGTGCGTGGACTTTTGTTCTTTGGGTGACTTCGGATTACTCTTTCAGTTTCATTGCTTATGATTGGTCTATTCAGGCTTTCTATTTCTTATTGGTTTAGTCTTAAGGATTGTACTTACTAAAAATTTTTCCTTTTCATCTACTTTTTTTTTTTTGGTATATAGGTGATTGTAGTAACTCTTATGATCTTTACTTTTGAAATGTCTGCTGTAATTTTGCCTCTTTATTCTCTGATTCTATTTATTAAATCCTTTCTTCCTTTTTTTCTTAGTGAGTCTAACTAGAGGTTTATCTATTTTATTGATTTTTTTTCAAAGGACCAGTCTTTGGTTTCATTGATCTGTTGTCTATTTGAATTCAATATCATTTATTTCTGCTGTAATTTTTATTATTACATTCTACTGACTTTTAGTTTAATTTGTTCTTCCTTTTCTAATACATCATTCTAATATATATTTAATATATTAATTTATAATATATTCTAACATATCCTTTAAAAAAGATTTATTTATGCATACAAGAACTGGGGTACAGGCCAGAGGCATGGGAGGATAAGAGGATTCACCAGAGAGAGTGGGGAGCAGAACAGGCAGACTGACTGAAACACACTGCTGAGGTGAGCAGCAGGCAAGACATGGTCTGCTGTGCCATGTGGGTAGCTCCCTGCCTGGGGATTGAACTCGTGCTTCAGTGGCTGCAGATAGCTTCATAGGTTGCGTCTTACCCCTTGCGCCACTAGGGAGGCACATAAACAATATATTTTTTATGAGAGTTTTCTCTTGTACATACATCTGGATCATTATATATTTTCCTCTTAGTACCACTTTTGCTCCATCTCAGAGTTCTGGTAGATTATGACTCCATTTACAATATATTTATCACTGTTTTTTTTTTTAATTTCTTTTTTGACTTTCTCATTTATCTCTAATCACTCAAAAGTACATTGTTCAATCTCCATATGTTAGAGGTATTTTGTACTTTCATTTTGTGGTTGATTTCTAGCTTGATACTTATGTGACCAGAAAAGATACTTGAAATGTTTTCAGTTTTCATTAATCTATTGATATTTATTTAGACTCAGCATGTGATCCAAAAATAATGTACAAGGAATTTGATAGAAACAGAAAAAAATGGCGATAACCAATCATCATCCATTAATAAGCAACAGAATGTAAACTGACTGAATTCATCAATCAAAAGGCATAGAGTGGCTAGTTGGATCAAAAAAAGAAAAGAAAAAAGAAACTCATTTTTTTTTTCTCCAGGAACAGTTCTGGAGAATGTTCCAAACATAAAAAAAATGTTTATTCAAATTTTTTGGTGTACAGTGTCCTATAAATATCCATTAAGCCCATTCCTAATTCCTCCTTTAAGGCTATAGTTTCCCTTTTTTATCCCCATTGGTTGATCTGTCCATTAGTGAAAGTGAGGGTGTAGATATCCCCAGTTATTACTGTGTTGCTGACAATGTCTGGTTTTAGATTTGTCAGTAACTGCCTTATATATTTTGATACTCATTTGTTTGATGTATATTGATGACTGTTATGTCTTCCTGATGTATTGCTATCCAAATCTCTTTATAATGCCCATCTCTGACTTTTGTTACCATTTTTAGAACTTATCTAAATAGAACTGTCCCTGGAGAAAAAACAAATTGAGTTTCTTTTTCACTTTTCTTTTTTTGATCCAACTAGTCGCTCTATGCCTTTTGATTGATGAATTCAGTAAGTTTACATTCTGTTACTTATTAATGGATGATGATTTGTTATCACCATTTTTTTCTGCTTCTATTGAATTCCTTGTGCATTATTTTTGGAGTCCCTCTCTTTGATTTAGGTAGGTGAGCCCATTTTAATATTTATGATAAGGGAAGTTTGCTGTTGACAAACTCCTTTGTTTTCTGTTTGTCTAAGAGGACCTTTATTTCTAATTCATATCTAACGGAGATTCTTGCAGGATATAGTATTCTTCACTGGCAATTTTTCTCATTGACTACTCTGAATGTGTCATCCCATGCCCACAGGGATGGGATGTCTAAATACAAGAAGTCTAAATAGTCTCATAGATTTTCTTTTATATTAATTAGTTGCTTCCCCCCCAACCACCTTCAATATTATTTCTTTGTCTTGAATTCTTCAGTTTCATAGCTATGTGTTTTGGTGTAGGTCTCATTGCATTTAGATACCCAGGGGAGTGCTTTTAGCTTCATAACCTTTCATATTTATTTATTTTCCCATGTTTCAGAAATTTTAGTCTATTATTTCTTTGAATAAATTTTGTATTCCCTTCACTCTCTCCCTTTTCCTCTCCTGGAATACCCATTATCCTTATACTGCCTTTCCTCATGGTGTTTGAGATGTCTCAGAGTAATTCTTCATTCTTTTTCCTGCATATTTATCTTCCTTCTTTCACTTGAGTCCTATAATATATTGTGGTCACTAATTTAGTCCTTGTTTTGGTCTAGTCTGCTTGCATATCTTTCTGCAGATTTTTTTTTCCTCATCTACTGATTTTTTTGTATCCTGCAACTACCTTGCTTTCTTGTTTAAATCTTTAATGTCTAATTTCTGTTAATTAATCATATTTCTCAACTCATTCATTTTATTTTGCATTTTCTTCCATTTACTTAATTTTGTTTTATCATGGTAATTCTGAACTCTTTGTCTAATATGAAGATAGGATCTTCTATATCTTTGTGGTTGGGTTGCAGACAGTTGTTCTTTTCTTGAGATGATATGTTCACTTAAGGTATCAAATTGCCTCATGCTATGTTTGTTTTATTTTTGTCTACTATTTTGCTTATTAGATATTCTACCTTGAAATTCTGTACTCTCTACTCATAACAAGTTCGGAGTTTCAGGGAAAGCTTGAGAGAACACTTACAGAGGAGGTGGACATCATTCCAGACACCCCACCCTGTCTATCAGCAACCTAGACACTCTTTGTTCACAGGTTCTGCTCCCTGTGGTTACCCATAGATAATGGTCCATACTTTGGACATAGACACAAAGGTCACAGAGGAGGGAAGAGTGAGTGTCCTCAGTCTGAAAAACATTATAACCAGAAGCACCCTGCTGAAATGTCTATGTCTGTGATATGCCTGGCAATGCTGAAGTTTCCCCTAAAATGGGGCTAGACAGGTAATTGTTTTCAGTTTTCTATGTGAGCACAGGCCACATGTCCTGTGCTGATATGAAGAGGAGAGGAAGGCGTGGCCCTAATCTCTGGGAAACAGCAGTCTAGAAGCCCTGTGCTGAAAAGTTTATTTGCATGGTATGCCGTGAGCAGCCCTGAAAAAGCTGTTAAACAGAGAGAGTTTGTCATGGCTTCCTATATTCTCCCCAAGGACAGATTTTTGTGTGGTTTTGGAGAGTTGTACTGTTTCTTGTGATTCCCAGAGGGGTCACAGACTCTCCTGAGAGCCCAGAGACCACACCAAGGATGACATTATGGCTCTTTCCACTGCCAAACCCAGTCTCTGGCCACCTAGGCATCTCGCTGTATCTCAGTCTTTTTTTACCTTTCTAGTGGTTTCTGACTCTCCTCCTTGCTGACACACTGTTCCTCACTTCCCCAACTCTGTTCTAGATATGTCTGCTTCCTCTTGGCACTTATATTTGATATTATTTCTGAGGAAAGCAGCAAGTCAAGAATCCTGTCTGTCCATCATTTTCTCTCCCCTCTCACCTTTTGCCAGATCAAACCTTAAGCTAATGCAGAAGTACATATTAAAATCCTTAGGGATTAACTTGCTGTCTAGGGAATCACACTTCTAAAACACATTTACAAATTCAAATAGTCAAATGACTAAAGCTATAAATAGGGCATTGACAGGGAGTATACTATTATTTAATACATTCCCAGTGTTTTTATGTTCCTAAGACTAAATTGGTCACTTTTTGCCACTTTTCACATACCATTATCAATAATATTAATTATTCTAATGTTAATTTTAAAAAATAGAACTTTATATTGCCTTGAAAATATGGTCATTTAATAACAATATTTCCTAGAGCCAGTTCCAATGGGCAAACAAATTCAGTTTTGATATTTTTCAATTTGAGTCATTGCTGCTTAAATAAAGTGAATGAATATAGCTTTAGAAAATTCTTCAGTTGATTGCAATGTCAATAACAAAGCCTACACATTATAAATGAGACAAAATATGCTAATGCAGAATGAAAATAAATTGCTAATTTTTGAGTGACTGTTTGGCAACACATATCATGCTAGGTGTTATCTATATATTGTCTCATTTCATACTTAAAACAACCCACAAAGTAGATATTATTCTGTTTTTTTGAAGATGAAGTACAAGAAGTTTGAAGATATTTGGTAACTGGCCCAAGTTTCTATATTTTCTAAGTGAGTAAGCTGTGATTCACAGACTCGTCACTCATCTAGATGAGTGTCCCACTGACAGACTAGCTGTCTGGTAAGAAAACAATTTGCACAATTTTACAATTGATTTCTATATATTTTTTCTAGAATTTCTGAAAATATTTTATGCTGAGGGCTATATAAGAAGTGGGTATATGAAACTGTGTTTACATGAGGTTTGTAAAAATAACTGTTGATTACCTCTTCCTTTTTCTTTGAAAGTAGAGTCTGCCTTATATAATAGAGATGAACAAACCAGGTATTCATATTGCCAACCTAGCAGGTAGGGTATGGTCATAAGACCTATTCCTAATCAACAGTACATGCATATAAGTTTTCCTGGGGACATAACTGAGTTTTCCTGTTGTGAAAGTAATTTTTTTTAAAGATTGCTTTATTTATGCATATAAGAGCTGGGGTCTAGGCCAGCGGTATAGAGAGGTGAGAGGATTTACCAGAGACAGAGTGGGGAGCAGAATAGATGGATCTACTGAAATAAACTGCTGTGGAGAGCAGCATGCGAGTCAGGAGAGATCTGCTGCATCATGTGGGTAGCTCCCTGGCCAGGGATCTAACTCAAGCTGCAGTGGCTGCTGATAGCTTCATAATGCTGAGACTTAACCCCTTGCACCACCAGGGAGGCCTGGATTTTTTTTTTTTTTCTTAATAAAAAAGAAGATCATCAAGAAAAAGACTTTCTTTTCTCATTTGGATGGGCACAAATTTGGTGTTGAACTATAGTAATCATTTTGTGATTATGTAAAGAGACTGGCATGAAGATGAAAGTTGAGGATGGAGAAGGTGAAACAATTTGTAATTGTTTCTTATTATGGATTGCCAGAATGAAGTGATTTAAAACAACAGAAACTTTTGCTTTACAATTCTGGAATTTAGAATTTCGAAATCATAATATCATAGGGACCATTTTCACACTGAAGCTAGTAGGAGAAATTTACCTTACCTCTTTCTAGTTTATGATAATTTGCTGGCAACATTTGGCATTTCTTGATTTGTAGATATATCACTCCATTTCTCACTTTGCCATGGTGATCAGCATCTTGCCCACATTTGTATATATCATTTTCCTTTTATGCGTATCTATCCATCTTTGAGTCCAGAATTCTCCCTTTGTATTAGTACACAAGTCACAATGAGCTAGGGGTCCACCCCATGACCTGATTTTAACTTGATTAGCTCTGTCAATAACCTATTTCCAAATAAATTCACTTCCTTAGGCAAGGAACCACAACACAGAAATAGGCATGTTTCTTGTTGACATTGTTGGGGCACGGGGGAAAATTCCCAATTTGATCTGTATTTTTCTCATCTTGGACAAACAGCTTAACAACAGAGATATTAATGGGAGAAAAAGCCAACATTTAATAACATAATTATGAATAATTTAAGTAGCTATTAATTCTAAAGTTGGGTGAACAAAGGGTATATATCCTAGGAGGGAAACACTTCATATGAAATGGAATGTATGACTTCATATGATAAAAACTTGCCTTTGGATAGATCCTTTCTTTTTTTTTAAGATTTATTTATTTATGCATACAAGAGTTGGGGTACAGGCCAGAGATGGAGGGGGTGAGAGGATCCACCAGAGACAGAGTGGGGAGCAGAACAGGCAGGCTGACTGAAATACACTGCTGAGGGGAGCAGCAGGCGAGACAGGAGAGGTCTGCTTCACCATGTGGGATTCTCGCTGGCAGGCTGGATCAAACCCACGCTGCAGAGGCTTCGGACATATTCACAGCACAGTGCCCAGCTGCCTGCACCACCGGGGAGGTCCTGGATAGATCCTTTCTTACGATGAGCTTATCCAATTAAAAATATGAAGCTTTTTGCAGATTTTTGTGATCAGTCCTTTATCATAGTGTTGTGTGCAAAAATTTTCTGCCTGTTGATGTGGTGTCTCTTTGTTTTGGTCACTGTCTTTTTTACTGTATAGAAGCTCTTTAATTTGACTAATTATAATAAAGTAAAAATCAAAATCAACAAGCAACTATAAACCAGAGACATACTATGGGAGGGATAGGGGAAGAAGGAGTAGGGTCAAAACAAGTGGGTGGGAATTGTATGGGAAGTATAACCAAGATGAAAATGCATACATTGTGTGAAAATGAAAAATGATGTGAAAATATGTAAAATTAAATAAAATTAAAAAAAGAAAAAGATTATTATATATATATATATAAAGCTTGTTTCTGGCACTATCCATAAATCTAGGTGCATTTTTTAAATAATGATAAAAGTTTCCCTCAAGATTGACAGGATCTCAAAATGTGTTAGTTCTGCATTCCACAGAAAGTTCCTTTTCTTATTGGAAAAGTCCTGTTATGGACAGACATACTGGGAAAACCTCCCTAACTCTTTAGGAAACTGACCCCACAGTATCACTGTGTACTAATACCATTTTTTCTGTGTTTTGAGACATTTTGTTAACATGTGATTTATGCCACTTTTAGATGGGTAGTCTGCTATATTCAGCTAGAATCATCTTTACTTATCCACATTCTTTAATCTTTTAATTTTTATAAAATATCTTATATGAAATAGTGGAAAATTCAGTTTATAAACCCAGATCTACCCAGTTCCAAAGCTGGAACACTTAATCATTCTTCCATATTCTCTCATTAATGTATTCATATATGACTACATCTATTCTTTATCATTGCAACATACAATGGTAACTTATCACAGTAGAAACCTCATACATGTTTGCAGAATTGAATTTACTTAAATTGAATTATTCTTCACAGTGAAATGTACTCCTCATGTCATAAATATGATGATGGTGCAATGAAAAATACAAATTAAATTTAGAAAAAAAAAATATTCACACGGGAATAGTGTGAGAAAAGTCACATGAAAGAGTATGGTACATTTTTCAGTGCCTACAGTTCAGGGTGGCTACAACGTAGTACAGATAACGGGAAGTGGTTGTAGATGAGCTGCAAAGGGATCACAATGTTGAATCCCCCATGCCTTCCTCATATTATCCCTCCTTTTCTGAAAACACACATATGGAAATTGACACGCAATGTTTGTCATCCCTCCCAATAATAAAATTTAGGATTCCTTTTGACTTTGGCTGTGCTGTTCCAATCTTGATGCATTTGCAGATGTGCACTCTTTCCAAATATCCCATATAAATGGAACATTTAGCAAAATCACTGTTGATTCCCTACTTCCTTCTTAAGCATCCATTTTGCTGCACTTCTCCCCCACTGTGCCCATCTTTAGAAGCAAAATCTTCCTGAAGCTTCCTCCTACCCATTCTTTATATCAATTACATCTGTCCTGCTTCAGACTGTTTTCATTTTAATTTGTTTGAGTCTCATATTTTCCCTTGAACTTTTTAATTTAACACTAGGCATTTTGCTATCTTCTATGCACCCAAGTTTGTACATGACTCCTGTTCTCTCTCCTGAGAACAGATAAAAACAACTCCCATCCTTGGAGTTTTCCTGCAGGTGCCTGCCACTAGTGGAACTCCCTTTAGGCTGTATCACAAAAAAACAAAACAAAGCAAAACAAAACAAAAACAATGCCGCATGCTTAAGAGTTTGGATTTTTTTTGGTAGCCATAGCAAAAAATTTATGATTTGTAGATGAAGGTGTGACGTGAGAAAATTTGCATTTTGAGAAATATCTGGTTCGGGGTAGAAACAAATTTGAAGATAATGAGTTTAGAGGTCAAAGAATGACTGGGAGAAGTTTGTAATGGCTGAGACACTGGACAGTGATGGATAACTGACAGAATGCAGATAGGAAAGAGAATACAAGAGTTAGCAGTGGGTAAAATGTCATATTATTACCTGTCATTTAAATAACTGAGGCCAATTCTTTTCCTGCCAATTTCTATAGGTTAAGTCCTATTTTATCCCTTAAATCTATCTCTACAACTAAATTAAACAGTCTCTCCAACTAAAAATTAAAATACTGATAGCACTTACTTTGATGTCCTATAAGGCCATTCCCTCATGGATGACAAAATGGAGGCCATACATATAGTTGTTTTATTTTGAATCTATTTTTCCTATATTATACAAACACTTTTGTTTTTCTTTCTATTGTTTGTTTTCACACAAATACTGAATCAAATAGAAGTACATTTCTTCCACATTTTGTATTCATTCTCTAAGGATGAGGTAAGGTTTTGAGAGCTATTGGTAGAGCTACATAAACCCATCTGCAAGCAGCAGTGACACTACTTGCCCACTGAGCCCTATCCCTAAGTTACTGGGTTGCAGAACTCTCTCCTGTGTTGTTAGGATCTACGCTATAATCCTTCTTGCTTCCACCCCAATGATTATGCCTCCCTTTGGAAGGCTCATACTGGTTGTTTTGGGGTGAATTTAAATGGAATGTCACCCCAGTGACATCTTTATGACTTTCCATCAGCATCTTCCATTAAGTACAGCCAACTGAGTATCTGATGGACTGTGTGAAATAGGAAATTTCCCAATTATAAGAAACTTCAATCGTTTTAACAGCCTCAAACCCTGTCATACACTTCTGCTGAAGGAAGATATTGCTTTACAGCTTGTCACAAAGCATGAACCCCTTGTATAATAGCTTTCTGTACTTTAGTATTTACCTTTAAAAGCCCAGCTGACACTTGCAGGTCATAGGCAACTGCTGTTAAATTAAATTTCTAAGTAAAATAAACAATTTGTTTTCTGGGGATTCAGGACTAAAAACTTTTTCAAATGCAAAATTGTTTTTTCTGGGTTTACTCCAGGAAATAATCATTATTTTATCTACTTTATAACTAAGTCCAGAGTATGCAGATATCTCACATTTCTGGAATGATAATCTATAGTGTCTGCATTCCTTCGTTATTAATACACTTAACACTTCTTTAAACTCTTCTAAAGAGGAGAAATTCCACTTAGCATTATTGTTTTTTCTCAATGAGGCTTCTCCTTTGTATGGAATTAAATACATCTTCAAAAATGTCTCAGTAGTTCCAATAGATGACAGAAGAGTAAAGATATTGAGTTCACACCTTCCCCACATATACAATAAAATAATTAAAGATTGAGGATAACAGTCCCTAAAGGATGACTGGAGCACAATTGTTTCCACAAACAAAAGTGACACAGCACTAAAGATAAAAAAATTGTAATTTAATTTTCCATGGACTGCTACCAGGGAAATATGATTTACGAGGAGAAGAATAACTGATAGTTTACCTTTTCTTTAGTGACTGAAGGACTCATGCCAACATTGGGGACTTTAGAACATAGTTATTGTATGGGAAAGGAAGACAAAATCACCTTGATGGGAAAACAAATAGGTCTGTCTTTGGAGAACAATAGGATTTGAGGTAGTAAAGATCCAAGGCCAAATACCAGCAAAAACAGCCATACAGCTAGAAATCAACCGAGGAATCAGGGCCAAAAGATGAAATATACCACATTCCGATTAGTAGGTGCTTGAGGCCATCAGTCTTTGAAACTGCCAGTATAGTGCTTATCTAAGGTGGTGACTATAAATTTGAGCCTGTGCACCCTGGGTGTAGGCAGCTGAAGCTGGAACTTTGTTGGATCCCTATTTAGGTGAACTTGATCTAAGGGAAGAGGTTCACCTGTGCCTCCTCACACAAGAGAGCCCTCTCTACAATTGGCTACTGTGTTATGCAATAGACCTGCCTCACCCACAATGAGGCCATTGCTTGGATATCACTCACCTATTGTGCTTGCTGCCTCTAGTCAGAATTTAAAGTTCCTTGGCCCTGGCAGGAAGAATTTGTGCCTTAGGGGATGGTTTTCACTGAAAGTCGTTGGGGATAGACCCAGGCCATGGTCCATCCCAACTATAGCCTCCTTGTGGTGACATAACTCCTGGGAGCAGACTGAGAGAGGTCCTCAAGGGAGGCAATCTTTAAAGGAGGACACCTGAAGAACATGTCCCTCATCCACCTGTGATCACGCTTGTGATGCTGTTCTATTCACAGTGTGAGTCTGAAGTTCCTGTTCCCAACCCTGGGAAAAATTACTGGTTGCATAACTCACAAACCAGAGTTGGACCATAACTTAGGTGTTTTAGCTAGTCTGAGTCTATGAGGAAGAAGAGGGGTCAATGCAGAATCCCTTCTCATTTTCAACACCTGCGGCCCTTTGTGAGGCTTGAATTCTTGGATATTCTATCAGAAACTGTTGGATCCTCACTACCCCAGCTCCAACCGTTTGCTGGCACACTAGAGTTGCAATCATCCAAACAAGTGCAGAGACTGCAATTTATAATGCAACAGATAGCCCAGGGACCTGGGCAAACAACCTAGGGACCATGTTCTGCAACCTATTATAATGCCAACACATCAAGTTAAGGAAAGAAAACTGCTTAGCACAATCCATACAAAATAAAAGTAAAGAGACAGAGGAATTCATCACAGATGGCATTATGATCAGAGATTTTAGTATGAATTCAATCATTGTAAATTTATTTGCAATTGACTTGTGTACCAATGTATGATCTACTCTCAAGAATGTTCTATGTTCACTTGAACAAAATGCATATACTGAAGTTTTTGTATAAGTATATTCTGTAGATGTCTATTAAACCTATTTGTTCTAACTCCTCATTTTGGCTCTTACTTCCTTTTTTTAAAGATTTGTTTATTTATGCATACAAGAACTGGAGTACAGGCCAGAGGTGTAGGGGTTGGTAAGAGGATTCACCAGAGACAGAGTAGGGAACAGAACAGGCAGATTGACTGAAACACACTGCTGAGGGGAGCAGTGGCAAGTCAGGCGAGATCTGCAGCACCATGTGGGTAGCTCCATAGTTGGGGATTGAACGCGTGTTGCAGTGGCTGCGGATTGCTACATAAGTTGTGTCTTAACCCCTTGCACCACCAGGGAGGCCTCCTTATTTCCTTTTTAAGTATCTGTCTTGTTATGTTCTTGTGATCTATTTATGGTTGTAAGTGGAGTATTAAAAAGCCCCAGTATCATTGTACTGTTATCAATATCTCTATTTCTATTAATAATTGCTTTATATGTTTTTGTGTCCTATCTTTAGGTACATCTATCTTAAAGTGTTAGTTCTTCTTGTTGTGTTAATTATATAATGCCCCTAATTATAATACCCATCACTCATATTTTTTAAATTAAAATTCTATATCTGTTCATTGGCAAATTCAATTCATTTACATCTAAAATGATTTTTGAGATGGACGTGCTTATTGAAATTTCATTTATTATGTTTTTTTGTAGTTTTTAAATTTGTCCTTGTCTTTTTATTTTTTTAATTTCTTTTATATTTTGTTCACATCCCACTTCCATTGTCTTATATTTTGTTTGAGGGTTAAGCTGAGTTCTTTGTATGATAGTCTGTACTTGTGACCTATAGAATGGTTTGATCTCAAAGTTTTTCTGATGAACTACATATGAGCTCATTGTTTGTTAATTCTAGATGAGTTTTGTTTTTTCGTTATAGTATACCCTTTAGTAATACCCCCATCTTCAAGCCCAGCTTGATGTCCATATAGTCTTTTAATTTTTATTTTTAAGTGAAGCACCATTTTTTTCCTTCCATCCTGAGTGATAGTCCAGCAGGTTAAAGTATTTTATGTTGGAAATATACTTCTTCAAGAACTTTGAATATTTTGGGCCTCCCCTGGTGGTGCCCCGGTTGAGCGCTGGGCTGCGAAGCGGCCCGCAGCCTCTGCAGTGCCGATTCAATCCCCGGCCACCGGTGAGGGTCCCACATGGTGTGACACCTCTCCGGCCACCTGCTGCTCCACTCAGCAGTGTATTTCATCGGTCTGCCTGTTCTGTTCCCCGCTCTGGCTCTGAGTGCTTCTGACTGTACCCAGTGCTTGCATAAAATAAATAAATAAATCTTAAAAAAAAAAAAGAACTTTGAATATTTCCTGTTATTTATTTCTTGACTGCAAGAATTTTACTGAGATGTCTTGCAGTCTAATAGGTATTCTACTTTCTAATCCTAATGTATTATTTTTTCCCCCTAAGGATTTTCTCTTGATCAATTTATTGGGATTAATAGCTCTTACTACTCATTCTGTTTGATACTGTTTATTCCTAAGAATTAGGTTAAATAATGCTCTTTCCCAGTAAATTTTGTTTTGGAACAGAAGTTTGCGGGTTATTGGCATAGCTGAATCTAGATACTGTGATTTCTGTTTCTGTATTGGTTGAAACCCTGTCACCTGTCAATATGACTGATGGTTTAGAGTGAGTACATGGTGCTGTCCATTATCCCAGGCTACATGCTAGGAAACTTGAAGGTGGGGATTAGAATTTTGCTGCTATGGAGTTTCAAAGGCATGAGTTTTGCTGGATGCTGCACCTGCGTTAGCTGAGAGAGATATCTTTAATCACTCTTAGGTCCAGAAGTCTATACCAGTAGGGCTATCCTAGGAGTCATGGAATGCAGTTGACCATTCAGCTGCAGCATAGCTCTGATCTCAGAAGATTCTGTAAGTCAAGCCTATCTCCTAAGACTCAGGAAAAAGCAGAGTGACTAGGCACTCTGTGAGTTCTGGCTGTAGGTGGATATTATGGAAGATTTCTGTCTGCATAGTAGATCAGCTGTCTACAGGCTTGCTGAGCACAGACAGGCTAAAGTTAGGCATTTTCTGGAACTACTAAAGCTAGTCAAAAGCAGATAAAGTTACTCACAGTGTCTGATCACAGTAAGTACCCCAGATAGGAGTATCTTCATGAGGCATGGACTCTCTTGGCTACATTACGTTAGTGATCCCCAGGAAGCCTGCAGAGCATGGGCAGGACAGGAACAAGCTTTTCTTAGATCCACTAGAGTTAGGTAAAAGCAGCCCCAGGCATCTTTCCATCTGCTCCCAATAAGTCCTGTAAACATCTTTCTCTCTGGAGACCCATGTTTCCTCATCTACAGCAGGCAAGTGAGCTAAGAAATTTGAGGACTCTGGAAAGGTGGGGGGATATGTGTTTCTCCCAGTGACTTGATACTGTTCTAGACTTTTTGTAAACCTATTTTTTTAATACTTCCTGCTGTTTTCTGTCTCACTTTCCTATAGTGAGACCAATCCTCAAGTCTTGCATTCCTTTTTAAGTTAAGTAGCTATAATGCAGATATAGATCTGCTCTGCCCATGGAAAAAAAGAAGACCCCAAATCAAAATTCTATGATGCATTTTATTTCTGGCTTATTTTGCTAAGCATGATCCCTTCCAGCTCCATCCATGTTGCTAAAAATTGCAACATGGGTTTATCTTTTTTGATTGCTGAGTAATATTCCATTGTGTACATGTACCACATCTTCTTGATCCAGTGTCTGTTTTTGGGCATTTGGGTTGTTTCCACAGCTTAGCTATTGTAAATAGTGCTGCTATAAACATAGGGGTGCAGAGTAAATACCGGATGGTCTCACTCATAGCAGGAATTTAGAAAACCTAAATAAAGGACCAGGAAAAAGACTAATTATAATAAAGTAAAAATCAAAATCAACAAGCAACTGTAGACCAGAGATACGCTACTGGGGTGTGGAGAGGAGAAGAGGGATTAGGGTCAGAATAAGGGGGGTGGGAATTGTATGGGGAATATAAACAAAATGAAAATGCATACATTGTGCAAAAATGAAAAAAATGATGGAAGAATTATAAAAAATAAAATAAATTTTAAAAAAGAATATGAAAAAACAAAATTTATGATTCAGCTTTGTGATTAAAGAAATATATAACCATATAACTATAAAAAGTCTCAATTAGACTCTCAAGATAGCCCACAAAAATTGTTCTTTTGCTCTTGTGGAAAGAGAAATATTAATTAGGCCATTTTATTGTTTATATGTTTATTTTAAAGATTTATTTATTTATGCACACAAGAACTGGGGTATAGGCCAGAGGTTAAGGGGGTGAGAGGATTCACCAGAGACAGAGTGGGGAGCAGAACAGGCAGACTGACTGAAATACACTGCCGAGGGGAACAGCAGGTGAGACAAGAGAGGTCTGCTGTGCCATATGTGGGTTAGCTCCCTGGTCAGGGATCGAACTCAAGCCATGGTGGTGATAGCACTGAGACTAACCCCTGCACTACTAGGGATACCTAGGCCATTTTATTATATCGAATTCTATGGGATGATTTGTCACATAAAGAGTAATAATAACCTGCTTAGCATTTATGTATGTGGATATTTGTATGGGTATTATTATAAAATTATGTAAAAGTTCTTAAAATTAATAGTCCAAAATACATGCCACAAAACAGCACATTTTCCTGCAATTGTGCTATTATAATTGATGTTTATTTACAATTATTTTAAAGTCTTTTTGCAATTTATGGAAACTGTTGCTTACTTTAATACTTTATGTCCAGAAAGATTCACAAGAAAGGACACTGAAAAATACTCTAGAAAATGGATTTATCATTAAACTTGTATAACCTTGGATAAGAAGTTATTTACTGTGCCTCCCTGGTGGCGCAAGGGGTTAAGCACCACACTATGAAGCTATCCACAGCCTCTGCAGCACAAGTTCGATCCCTGGTCAGCCAGGGAGCTACCCACATGGCGCAATAGACCTCTTCTGTCTCCCCACTGCTCCTCTCAGCAGTGTACTTCAGTCAATCTGCCTGTTCTGTTCCTCACTTTCTCTCTGGTGAATCCTCTCACCCCCTGCATCTCTGGCCTGTACCCAGCTCTTGTATGAATAGATAAATGAATCTTTCAAAAAAAGAAATTATTTACTTATAAAAAATGAATACAAAAATTTTCTGATAGTGATTGTGATAAGAATGTAACTATTGAATACCATTACTATTGAAGATAAATAAATTTTAATAACTTTTTTGAAATAGTATTGGTCTATTATTTTTTTTCCAGATTTAAGAAAATATTTTCCTATTAAAATATGATTTGCTGGCCTCCCTGGTGGCGCAAAGGGTTAAGACACAGACTATGAAGCTGTCCGCAGCCTCTGCAGCACGAGCTCGATCCATGGCCAGGAAGCAACCACATGGCGCGGTAGACCTTTCCTGTCTCTCCTGCTGCTCCCATCAGCAGTGTATTTCAGTCAGTCTGCCCGATCTGCTCCCCACTCTGTCTCTGGTGAATCCTCTCACCTCCCTCACCTCTGGCCTGTACCCCAGATCTTGTATGCAGAAATAAAAATAAATCTTTAAAAAAAATGATTTGTCACAATGTAGTGATTTACATATTTTGTGAGTAGACCTGGAAAGTTTGATGTTCTCTCTCCAAATACCAACAGATTTGAAAACTCTTCATAAGTTTTCTTATTTCCCATGAAAATGCATTTATGTGCATAAATCAAAAATAATGTTTTCCCTCTATAATAAATTATGAAAACATGTTTAAATTACTGAGGATTTGATTAGACTGTCATATTTAAGGTCATACCAGCTTCAGAAACTAAGATTTATCTCTAAAAGAAAACAAGGAGTAAATGACCTAACATCTTACAGTTTTCAGGAGGATAAGGAAGGTCATCTATTGTTAGGTTCAGAAACCTCAGAGTACTTTGTGGAATTCTGAGGGGAGGATGCCATCCAAAGATGCAGGTGTTACAGATATAAAGCTAAAGGCTCCCAAGCCCATAGAGACTGGACATTATAAACCCAATTTAATATATTTTTTAAAGATTTATTTATTTATTTATTCAAGCACTGGGTACAGTCAGAAGCGCGGGAGGGTGAGAGAATTCACCAGAGCCAGAGCAGGGAACAGAACAGGCAGACCGACGAAGTACACTGCTGAGGGGAGCAGTGGGCAGCAGGAGAGATCTGCGCGCCATGTGGGACCCTCTCCCGGCGGCTGGGGATTGAACCAGTGCTGCAGAGGCTACTGGCAGCTGCGAAGCGCTCAACTGCTGCATCGCCAGGGGAGGCCCAACCCAATTTAATATTACTTAAGAAAATATCCAGTAACACAGGCTAAATGAGTCTATTCTTACTGTAATTATGGAAATAATAGGTTGAGTTTATTGATACTAGACTTTAATCACAAACTGAGTAATTTTACTATGATTGTTTAGCATACTTATAGTCAAAGTAGAGAAAAATGTTTCAGTAATTTTACTTTTTTTCTAGTCCTACTAATTACTTCTTTAAGGTTTCTGTTTTCTACCTTAAATAAGAATGGATCCTCAATTTTTATAATATCTGGTTATGACTTTCCTAACTAACAATTCCAGTTTTTCTTCCAATCTTTTTCACTTGGATTGATTGAGAACTAAATAAGACTGTCCTTTTTTTCTGAAATGAAATAACTGGAAATATATAACTTGATATAAATTTCAGAAATATGACTATAGTGAATGTATATATGATCCTTATTATCAACTACTATTTACTGACTACCGGTGGCATCAAAGACAACACAATCAGGAAAATCTGTCATCTTTAGATGCTTGGAACCTGGCAACTAGAAACCTTCTACACTTGTGGCACTTAGTACTGCTGAGTGGGCTTTTAGGTCTATTCCAAATTAATTAACATTTTTTAACTATAAGAAAGTGAAAATCAAAATCAACAAAAAACTATGAACCAGAGACACTTTTTGGGGGTGGGGGGTGGGAGGGGAGGGATTGGGGTCAAAATGGGGGGTTGCAATTGTATGGGGAATATAAAAATAAAATCTATTATTAAAAAAATAATAAATAATATATCTGCACAAAATAAAAAAAAGAATGTCCCTTATTATTGAGCTCACAATATAATTAAATTTGTAACCCGCCTACAGGATTTCCTCTAGGAATTGCACACAACTGTTTCACTGGACTAAGCTAATCTCAAGATAGATTGTCTCTGATACATGACCCCAAATTTTAAAATATGTAACTACCATAAGGAAGCCCCAAAGGGGAGAAAATTGTGAGATCAGCCTTTCTCAAAGTGTAAATTAATTTTTTATCAATATGTACAGAGTAGCCATTCCATCAACACATGTCACCTTGGTATGTGGAAGTAAGTGCAGTGAAGACCCTTTGGCTGAGGAGAAGCTCTTGTCCTAGTCTTAGTTATTTGTCATTTCTCTAATTGATGGAGAGATCATCACTCCCTTATCTTGCTATTTACCTCATCAAATAAATTAGCACAAAAAAAAGAAAGAAATTATCACTTCTCCCATTTTATGACTTAGAAAGTATGTAATTTGTGGTCTATAATCTGGGTGTAATTTATTACTGAACATTCCCTCTCTGAGAAATCCATCTCTTAATTCTCAGAGTTAGGATAATGTAATCACCATCTTCACGTGAAACCCCTCCTCTCTCCTGCAAACTATATGTGTGTGTATACATACATACATGCATACATGCATCCTCTGGTTTATCATATTATTTTTGAGATTTTGTATTCATGCAAATTTTCCATATAGATACCATGAACTTTTATTTTTATCCTAGTGATTTGTCTAATGATTATTAGTTGTCTCAGAAGATCCCAGGTTTGGTGGGGGACTTTTCCCCTCTAACGTAATTAAGATTTGTGAAATATTTTACATGTACAAGTATTCAGGAAATAGGAGACATGGGAGAAATTTTAAATTTGCTAAACTTCATATCCCAGAGTAAGCCATGATTTAGGAAAGTAACATACTTAAATTGTTGTCTTAATACATTGTGAAATAAAGTAAAAGAGTCAGGGAAAAAAGGTATAAAATTACTTGGTGTTTTATTTTTATATAATAGTGAATATAGAGGGTTATAATTATCTATCTATCTATCTATCTATCGATCTATCTATCGATCTATCTATATTTGAGTTTCATGAAATGAAGAATAAACATAGTGTTTGGTAAAATACAAATCTTTCATAATAAGTAGGGGGAAATGCTGAGTAAAAACTTAGTAAAACCGGGTGTCCCTGGTGGCACAAGGGGTTAAACTCAGAACTGTGAAGCTATCCACAGCCTCTGCAACATGAGTTCAATACCTGGCCAGCCAGGGAGCTACCCACACAGTGCAGCAGGCCTTTCTTGTCTCACCCCTGCTCCCCTCAGCAGTGGATTTCAGTGGATCCATCATGTGACAATTTTGAATTCTGTTTCTGATAGGAAATGGATCTTCCATGGTTTTCTTTTGTGATTGGATTCTGGAGATTTGTTGTCCTGTGGTGTAGTATTCTTTGAGCTCATGTTGCCACTTGTCATAGTTTTCCTGTTATCAGTGATTTTTTCTTTTAAGATATCACTACTATGGTGGCGCTTCTGCAGAGTGTGGCTCATCCCAACCCCGCTGGGCAGTGGGATGATCTTCTTAATGCTATACTTGACTCAACTGAAGACTTGGTGGCTTTAACTGCTGCCTCAGGGACTTTAGTAGGTGGCTCCTGCACTGGGTATGGTACTTCCCACCTGTGCTGTGCTGGGGGTGTTCTCATTAGGGCTGTGTATGCGTCTGAGTCAATTCATATTCTTGTAAAGGATTTTCCACATTTATAGCTACATATTATTTATCTGAACCATCACTTTTAAGCAGTATATTGTCATTTTTTTAGAAATAGTAAATGCTTAGCACTTTCAATAATTTATAATAAAACTTTTGAGTGTCATTTGTATCAATCTTTATGATAGTATATAATAATATTACTCATATTTTTAGTTGAAGCAATCCATTTATTTTTCTTTAGCCCATACAAATTACTTTTTTTCTTAAAGATTTATTTATTCATGCATGTGAGAACTGGGGTACAGGTCAGAGGTGTGGGGATTGATCTACTGAAATACACTGCTGAAGGGAGCAGCGGGCAAGACAGGAGTGGTCTGCTGCACCATGTCATATCTCCCAGGCTGGCAGGGATCAAACCTGCACTGCAGAGGCTGCGGACTGCTTCACAGCACTGCGCTCAACACACTGCGCCACCTGGGAGGCCCATTACTTTTTATTTTGTACTGGTACTTTCACATCTTCAACATTCCAGGCTTGTCTGGAATATCAGAAAAATTTCTAGACATTGCTATTACATTATTAGTGTAATTTTTCAACTTCTGTAAAGTTAGAAGTTTCTTCAAAATTTAGAATAATTAACATAATTTGAGGATATGAACTGGTGTCACATAAAGCATACATTGTTTTATAAATAATCCTTGGGATAATCCTTTAAAAAATCATGATTTAGACCAACTGGAAGTGCTGAGTATTTTGCAGATGTCACCATTGGGAGAATCCAATTCCCCAGCAGTCCCTGTGGCTTCTTAAGATAATCAGCATAAACCAATGTAATCATAACATTTATTATTAAATGATCTTCTTTCTACCATAATTACTATTATATTAGTTATTTTGTGGTATGAAAGAATCTCAATTAAAAATAAAGAGAATGCCATGTCACCATTACAAATTGAAATGGGAAAATTAATTTTATGAGAGCATAAAAACTAGACAATATTTTCTTGGAAGGAGGTATTGACTATTTTTACGAGTCCAGGCTAATAAGAAAGAGAAATGAACTCTATGTGAAATGGCAATACATGTTAATATGGGAAAAGGATACAGAAGTGCTAGGTAACATTGAATTTGGAATTTGTTTCATATGGAATATTTGGGAAGGCTAAGAAATAGTTAATGTAGTTAGCAATCATTCTTATGTGATAATTAAAGTGCTTTAAACACTTGATGTGCACTCTTTCCTGTTTGTTTGTTGTACTTCAAAACTGCATTTAAAAATTCAGTCTTATAAGCAATGTTTCAACTGTTTTAAAAATTTACTAAAAATGTAAAATTCATGACTTTGAAGTTGTTTTCATGGCTTATTTTCTGTTGATCATATGGAATGGATGGGACATTATTTGACATCATATATCCAGGTTTTATTATGTATGACTGAGAGGAGTGGGATTATTGAAAACTGTATTAAATTTTTGTGCAGATGGTACAGAGTGACTGAAGTTTCAGCCAAGATTTTGAATAAAATTTCAGATGTTTCAGTTGGCACTGTCACCGAATAAAAGTATCTTTAGATGATGCAATCACTATGTAAATTATTTTACTCATCTGTTTTCAATGAATTTTATATTTACTTTAGTCAGCATATAAATATCAAGTAGAATTAAATAATTTGAGGTGCTAGAAATTGAAAATTAGAAGAGTTTATACATTAGCCAATTTGATAAACTCAACAGAAGTTATTTGGGAATTGTATCAAGTATTGGATATTCATTTTTTTTAAGATTTATTTATTTATCTTATACAACAACTGGGATACAGGCCAGATATGCGGGAGAGTGAGAGGATTCACCAGAGACAGAATGGGGAACAGAACAGGCAGACTGACGAAATACACTGCTGAGGGGAGCAGCGGGCACAGCAGCAGAGGTCTGTCGTGCCATGTTGGACCCTCGCCTGCTGGCCAGGATCTAACCGGTGCTGCAGAGGCTTTGGACAGCTTTCTAGCGCGGCACTCAACTGCCTGTGCTACCAGGGGAGGCCCTGGATATTCATTTTGGTGAAAATCATGAAATGGAAATCATCTAAAGTTTTGCAAAAGTAATTTTAAACTAAATTTATTTTATTTTCAAATAGATCATTTATTTTCTAAATGATATTTAGCAGGGATGCAAACATGTCTTTCTCTTCATGAAAAAGACATGTAAATTAAAAAAAAACTAATAGATTTAATTCAGTAAACAGTTAAAGTGATTGATTGTGTAAATCAAAAGGAAGAATCCATGAAAAAGAACTGAAACTACACATGAAAAAACACAACATAACCATTTCATTAAAAAAAAAAAAAAAGTAGTAATTCCTGAAATAGAAGCCTTGCAGGTGCTATTGCCATGAGGAGGGGCTGGGTCTGACAACTAACCCTAGCACTTCAGTGGTGGGGTTTGATGTACAACCCTGATCATAGCCACACAGAAAGAAAAGCCAGTAATATGTGCAGCCTGCATGTGAGCCCTGAGCTCAGTGCATTGACCTGAGCTGCACTCTCATAGCTCCCAGGTCACCATGGTGGGCTCTGCCTGTGGTGATTCCTGCTCCTGTTGCTTGGTTCAGCATCCAGCCCTGCTGAAGCCCCTGCATGCCACACCCTGCTCAGCTGCAGGGCCCTGATGTGAAACTACCCAATTTCAGTGTAGGTTGAATCTGGACAGATGGTCAAGGTTTCGTTTATGAATATCATACTGAATTGTAAATGTGCCAATCAGCTTTGCCAATGAGTGGGCCAGTGAGCCAATGAGGTTCAGCTCTCACCAATACCATTCAAGGTTTTTCAGGTCATTCAGGATTATAAATGAACCAATCTGATTTGAACTTGACTGGCATGAATCAAACAGCTGAAATTGTAAACAGATCAGTCAGTCATGAAAGGCAGGGACCCTGAAGCGAATATAAGACAGGGAAGCAGCCATCTAGAGCCCATTCATCAGATGACCTCAGAGTACATTTGTGGGGACTCATGAAAGGACCTTCACAAACAGAATTTTGGGGAACATTCATTTGAACTTTGTAGACTCTGCAGACTTTGAGGCCTCTGTAGACTTTGCAGAGACCTCTGTAGCCCATTAAACCTTCACAGAACCTTCTGAGACCTCCATGGAGCTTCACATATGATCTCCACTTCAAACTGCAACCTGACCTCTGCACCTGCCTCCAGCCCCACCTCTAGTATTACCTGCAGAGGGCACCGCCACTCAATGCCTAGTGTCTCTAAAAGACCTTTTGTTGTTGGCTTAGGGCCAACATCTTTAATAGCTGTTTGTCATTGGTACAACAGAACCTTAGAGCTGTAACACTGGTGCCTGCTCTTGGGCAGCATTCCCTGCTGACTGGTGCTCACTGTGTCTGGCCATTTCTAAAAGCTATTCATTGATTCTGACCCTCTGGCACCACCTCCTGCTGCTGTTGTGTCCTGCACTGTCTGGTTTAACACCTCGTGCTATCCAGCGTGACCTTTGGATTACTGTTTTTGGCTGCTGTTGTGTCACCTCGCCTACCCCATCTGTGATCACCTCCTGTTGTCATTGTGAGTTGAATCCTGGCCTACTGCTTACCACCAGCTTCACACTCTCGTCGAAGGGACAGTGCCATCTTGCATAAGCAACCTTTGTTTTGGACTATTGGACATTGTGGACACTATATGGAGTAGGACAGTCAGCCATTCGTGGTGTTAGATAAAACATTTTGGATGTAACTGTAGCTCAGAAGAAAGTCAGAGAGGATTTAGGACCAGCAATAATACCATTTTTGTTAAGAAACATTTTTTAGATAAAACATTTTGGATGTAACTGTAGCTCAGAAGAAAGTCAGAGAGGATTTAGGACCAGCAATAATACCATTTTTGTTAAGAAACATTTTACTTATTTGAGGTTGCATACCACCTAATGACTATAAATTTAATGAAGATTGTTCATTAAAAGTATTTATGTGAGGGCCTCCCCGGTGGCACAGTGGTTGAGCGCTGGGCTGTGAGGCTGTCCACAGCCTCTCCAGCGCCTATTGGATCCCCGGCCGCTGATGAGGGTCCCACATGGCACGACAGACCTTTCCTGCCTCCCGCTGCTCCCCTCAGCAGTGTGTTTCATCAGTCTGCCTGTTCTGTTCCCCACTCTGGCTCTGGTGAATCCTCTCCCCGTCCCACACTTCTGACTGTACCCAGTGCTTGTATAAATAAATACATACATGCATACATACATGCATAAATACATAAATACATAAATACATAATTAAATACATAAATAAATCTTTTATTTTATTTTTTTTTTTTATAAATTTTATTGTTATATTCCCCATACAATTGCCGCCCCCCATTCTGACCCCAATCCCTCCCCTCCCGCCCCCGCCCCCCTAAAAGTGTCTCTGGTTCATAGTTTTTTGTTGATTTTGATTTTCACTTTCTTATAGTTTTTCATTTTCCTGGTCCATTATTTAAGTTTTCTAGATTCCTGCTATGAGTGAGACCATCCGGTATTTTTCTTTTTCTTTTTGGCTTATTTCGCTGAGCATGATCCCTTCCAGCGCCATCCATGTTGCAGCAAATTGCATGTGTTTATCTTTTTTGAATGCTGAGTAATATTCCATGGTATATATGTACCACATCTTCTTGATCCAGTCATCTATTTTTGGGCATTTGGGTTGTTTCCAAAGCTTAGCTATTGTAAACAGTGCTGCTATAAACATAGGGGTGCAGGTGTTCTTTGGAATTGATGTTTCTGTGTCCTTTGGGTAAATACCTAGGAGTGGAATTGCTGGGTCATATGGAAGCTCTATGTTTAGTAGGTCCAGAAATCTCCACACAGCTTTCCACAGTGGTTGGACCAGTTTGCACTCCCACCAACAGTGCAGAAGAGTTCCTTTTTCTCCACACCCTCGCCAACATTTGTTGTTGCTAGTTTTTTTAATATGTGCCATTCTCACTGGTGTAAGATGGTATCTCATGGTAGTTTTGATTTGCATTTCCCTGATGACAAGTGATGTTGAACATTTTTTCATATGCCTGTTGGCCATTTGCATTTCCTCTTCAGAGAAGTTTCTTTTAAGCTCTTCTGCCCATTTTTTGACTGGATTATTTTCTTTGTTGTTGTTGAGTCTCATCAGCTCTTTGCAGATTTTTGTGATCAGTCCTTTATCATTAGTGTTGGGTGCAAAAATGTTCTCCCAGTTGGTGGGGTTTCTCTTTGTTTTTGTTATTGTCTCTTTTGCTGTGCAAAAGCTCTTTAATTTGATATAGTCCCAGCTGTTTATCTTTGCCTTCAATATCACTGCTTTGGGTGATGTGTCTGTAAAGATGTCTTTGATGTGCAAATCACGTAGTGTTTCGCCTATATTTCCTTCTATATATTTTATGGTTTCAGGTCTTATGTCTAGTTCTTTAATCCATTTTGAGTTGATTTTTGTGTATGGTGTGAGGTGGTGGTCAAGCTTCATTCTTTTGCATGTAGCGACCCAGTTTTCCCAGCACCATTTATTGAACAAACTTTCTTTGCTCCAATGCATAGTCTTTGCTCCTTTGTCAAAGATTAGTTGACCATAAATCTGTGGGTTTATTTCTGGATTTTCTATTCGATTCCATTGGTCTGTATGTCTGTTCTTGTTCCAATACCATGCAGTTTTGATGATTATGGCTTTGTAGTATAGTTTGAAGTCTGGGAGTCTGATGCCTCCATTCCCTTCTTTTTTTTTCAGGAGAGCTTTGGCTATTCGGGGTTTTTTGTGATTCCATATGAATTTCATCAATAATTTTTCTATTTCTTTGAAGAATGACATTGAAATTTTGATTGGAATAGCATTGAATCTGTATATTGCTTTTGGAAGGATGGCCATTTTAATAATGTTTATTCTTCCAATCCATGAGCAGGGGATGTCTCTCCATTTCTTTGTGTCTTCTTCTATTTCTTTTAACAGTGTTTTATAGTTTTCTTTGTATAGGTCCTTTACCTCTTTTGTTAGATTTATTCCCAAATATTTGATTTTTTTTGTTTCAATAACAAAAGGGATGGTCTTTTCGATTTCTTCTTCTTCAGATTTATTGTTTGTGTATAGGAAGGCTACTGACTTTTGCGTGTTGATTTTGTATCCTGCCACTTTACTGAACTGGTTGATGAGTTGAATTAGCTTTTCTGTGGAGTTTTTGGGGTTCTCTATGTATAATATCATATCGTCTGCAAATAGTGATAGTTTGACTTCTTCTTTTCCTATTTGGATTCCTTGGATGTCTTTCTCTTGTCTTATTGCCCTGGCTAGGACTTCCAGTATTATATTGAAAAGCAATGGTGAGAGTGGACATCCTTGTCTTGTTCCAGATCTTAATGGAATTGCTTTCAGCTTTTCACCATTGAGAATGATACTGGCTGTTGGCTTGTCATAGATGGCCTTTATGATGTTGAGGTATGTTCCTTGTATCCCAAGAACTTCAAGAGCTTTTATCATGAATGGGTGTTGCACTTTGTCGAAAGCTTTCTCAGCATCTATTGATATTATCATATGGTTTTTATATTTCTTTTTGTTGATGTGTTGGATAACGTTGATTGATTTTCGGATGTTAAACCATCCTTGTGCCCCTGGAATGAATCCAACTTGGTCGTGGTGAATTATCTTATGGATACATTGTTGGATTCTGATAGCTAAAATTTTATTGAGGATTTTTGCATCAGTGTTCATTAGGGAGATTGGCCTGTAGTTTTCCTTTTTTGTGTTGTCCTTGTTCGGTTTTGGTATTAGTGTAATGTTGGCTTCATAGAACGTGTTTGGTATTGTCCCTTCCTTCTCAATTTTTTGGAAGAGTTTGTGAAGGATAGGCACTAATTCGTCTCTGAATGTTTGGTAGAATTCATTTGTAAATCCATCAGGTCCTGGGCTTTTGTTTTTGGGGAGGTTTTTGATTACCATTTCAATTTCGCTAATTGTAATTGGTCTGTTTAGGTGTTCTATTTCTTCTTTATCTAGCTTTGGGTGATTGTAGAGTTGTAGGAATTTGTCCATCTCCTCTAGATTGTTAAACTTGTTTCCATATAACTGTTCATAGTATTTACTGATTATTCTTTTGATTTCTGCTGTGTCCGTTGTGATTTCTCCTCTTTCATTGATGATCCTGTTTATTTGTGCTTTCTCCCTTTTTTCCTTTGTGAGCCTGGCTAGGGGTTTGTCTATTTTATTGATTTTTTCAAAGAACCAGCTCTTGGTTTCATTGATCTTTTGGATTGTTTTTTTAGTTTCAATTTCATTTATTTCTGCTTTGGTTTTTATTATTTCTTTTCTTCTACTGGTTTTGGGGTTTTCTTGTTGTTCTTTTTCTAGATCTTTGAGCTTCGAGATTAGGTTGTTTCTTTGCGTTCTTTCTTGTTTCTTGATGTGAGCTTCTATTGCTATATATTTTCCTCTTATTACTGCTTCATAAATAAATCTTTTAAAAAAGTATTTATGTGATACTCTACATAATCTATGTCAAATATGGCATTGAAAGTAGCATCGTTTACTTAATCAATCAAAAATTCATCATTTACTGAATCAATCAAAAGTCACTACTATCAATCTGGAAAATGAACAAATAATTTTGAAACTAAGAATAATCTGAATGATTAATGTTATGATGCATGTCATTTGGTAGGCATTTAATTTAGAGAACATCTGAGTTTTTCAGACATAATTTTCTAAATCTTCACTAGCTTTTAAATAATTTTAGTATCATCAGCTTATTTATAGCCTTATATATTTTACTTATGTTATTATTGTGTCTTTCCTTAAATTTGAATGTGTGTCTCACTTTAGTTTATTTTTATTCTCTCTTTATAGTAATTAAATAGTAACTGTCACACCTACAATAATCAATGTTTTATTTCATCCTTCCAATAGAACATACATGTATTTTTCCATTCAGATAATTAACAGATAGTTATATACTTGGTTATGAAGTATATCTTGATAGCATTTTCAAAAGTACTGATTTTACCAGTGTTTTCTGATAAAAAGCAAATAAATTAGAAATAAATTACAAAATGGCATAGTACTTAGAATTAAAATACATCTAGGTAAATTTTCAATCATAACAGACTAAAACCTGAAATTACCTTACTGCTAAAAAAGACAAAAATATGAACACTTCAAACCTAAACTATATGAAACTACTAAACTAATTAAAGGAAAATGCATACCTTAAATTTCTTCATTATTAGAAACTAAAAGATGAAAATGAATGAATTTAATATTTATATCATTAATTTAGAACATAAAACAACTAAAAATCATGCAGCATATAAATAGGGTAAAATAATAAATACTTAAATTAATTAAATAGAAGACAAATATAGTAAAACAATTCTAAAGTTTGTCAGTTGAAAAGAAATACATGCACCTTAACTAAACAAAAATAGTGAGGGAGCAAAAATTGTTGAGATTAGGAATAAAAAGAAAACATACCCAGTGATATGAAAATAAAGACTATTTTGTGGGACTGTTCGTCAAGGGAAAACAAAAAATAACCTCAAATCTAGAATAATTTCCTGACAAAACATTTTGTGAAAATGACCCTAAAAAAAGTTATAACTTGAATCAACTAATTCCTAAGAAGACTTCAAAAAGAAATTTAAAGAAGAAAACAGAATAAGATGGTTTGTAGATAAGATCTAACTTAAAAATATATGCAATTCTAATAGTCAGTAATTGCAGATAATTGAAAAAAGATTGATAATATTCCAGCCAATTTTTAGAACCAGCTATATAAGTTAGAGAGCCATTAACTAGAAGTACTAGAAAACTCACTACAGTGGGGGAAAAAAACAATAATAACTTATTTTAGCCTTACAGCAAGCATGACCAATGCAGGGGGCTGCTGGCTTTAATTCCTTAGTTAGAAAGGTCAGGTCAACAAATCTCCTATTACCTTGGCTTTGCCCTCGAGATAACTAGTGCACGTCCAGCCACTGAGGGCAAAGGTGAGATGAAGTGTAAAAAGGGCAAATGAGCATTTAAGCTAGATTTTTCCCTGTGCCTCATTAGCCAGTGTGATATGGTCATTCCTCATTGAGAAAATTCTTTAGATATATCCTCCACTGTAGAGAATGGCAAGGAGTTAGTGTTACTTGAGTCAGTCTCTGTGACTGCTGCAAGGGTAGGGTTAGGCTTCTTATTCTAAGACTACTTGAGTAGTTTTTCTTTCTTAAATTTTTATTTATATATTCTTTCTTTTTAAATATTTATTTATGTATGCATACAAGAACTGAGGTACAGGCCAGAGGTATGGGGGTGAAAGGATTCACCAGAGACAGAGCAGGGAACAGAACAGGCAGACTGACTGAAATGCACTGCTGAGGGGAGCAGCAGGCGAGTCTGGAGAGGTCTGCTGCACCATGTGGGTAGCTCCCTGGCTGGGGTTCAAACTCATGCTTCATGGGCTGCGTCTCAACCCCTTGCACCACCAGGGAGGCCCCTTATATATTCTTTACATGGTTGTTCATTTTGTAAAATGTTTGATTTCTCCTCTCAGGTGTAATCACCATAAAATTACCATCAGCAAGACACCTGTGAACCTGTCTCCATAGTCTCTTGTGCTCTTTCCTTCCCTGTTTCACACCTTCTCTCTCCCCCTCCCCTGCTGAATGTCTCCAATTTATAGTTTGCCTGCTAGTTTTGTCTTTTCTTGAGACATTTACAAAGGTGATTTGCATTGCAGTTTACTGGATAACTTAAAAACAAAGGTTTTTGTTTCAGTGACTTTGGGAACAAACACTCTGACTTTCAATATGGCTATGGAGATTTAAGCTAAAATAAAATATAATTTAATTTAAATTCAGATTTTCGGGGGCCTCCCTGGTGGTGCAGGTGGTTCAGCACAGCTCTGTGAAGCTGTCCGCAGCCTCTGCAGTGCGGGTTTGATCTCCGCCTGCCGTGGAGCAACCCGCATGGCATGGCAGAGCTCTCCTGTCTCGTGCACTGCTCCTCTCAGCAGTGGATTTCAGTCAGTCTGCCTGTTCTGCTCCCCACTCTGTCTCTGGTGAATCCTCTCACCCTCCCGCGCATCTGGCCTGTACTCCAGTTCTTGTATAAATAAATATATCTTTAAAAAATAAATAAATTCATTTTCTAGGAAACAGTGTATGAATTAGAAGTATTCAATAGCTACAAAAGTAGTTACTCTATCATACTATACAGATTATAGAATATTAGCATCGTCATAGAAGCTCTATTGGACAGAGTTGCTGGCATATTTCATTCTGCTCCTCATAGTCAGAGTAAGCATAAAGAAAGGTTTTCTGTGCTGCCATAACTTATGTGGGGCTAGAGATCAGTGGTGATAGGGTAGCACAACATTTGCTCCTTGAGAACTTGGAAGTAAGATAACTCCTTCAAGAAGAAGCCTATGAATTCAATGCCAGGTTGATCATACTATAGAAATGAGAGACCTGGAGACAGAGCCCAACAGTCAACAGACTGAAGTAGAACTTGCTTGATTATAGCCATATGTTACAGATGGACTGAAGGTTGATCTGTCACTAAATATTAGAAAAATATGAGAGGTGAGCTTTGGGCCATGAATCAAGAAGTAGGAGCCTTTATTAAGATAAGACTTTATCTTTTAAGATATGCTGATAAAAGGTAAGTGAATAACATGATGCAGATATACTTCTGATTCTATGCAATTCCATATTTTAAAACATTATAAATATTTGTCTTTTTGTGAAAGCCTGTCAGAAGGGAATGATTTTCTTCTTAAAGATTTAATATTATATTATTTATTTATGCATACGAGAACTGGGGTATGGCCAGAGGTGTAGGGCAGTGGGGAGGTGAGAGGATTCACCAGAGAGAGAACGGGGAACAGAATAGACGACAGACTGACTGAAATACACTGCTGAGGGGAGCAGCAGGCGAGACAGGAGAGGTCTGCTGCACCATGTGGGTCACTCCCTGGCTAGGAATCGAACTCATGCCTCAGTGGCTGACAATAGCTGCTGAGACTTTAACCCCTGCACCACTAGGGAGGCCCAGAAGGGAGTGATTATAATGAGATTCCTACTTCAAATATTCAATTCTCACTTAATATCATGCCTTGTTATAAATTAGGACATAGGCATTCTGTTTTATTTCCTGTCTTATTCAAGCCTACCCCTGAGAAATTTATCAATCCTCCCTGTGCTCAGCCTGCAAGGATGGGGACCAGACCTGACTTGTACTTAATTTAAAACACCGAAGTGGGGGCCTCCTTGGTGCTCAAAGGTTTAAGACACAGCAATATGAATTTATCCATGGCCTCTGTAGCACGAGTTCAATCCCCATCCAGGAGGGAGACGCACATGGCACAGCAGACCTCTGCTGTTTCACCCACTGCTCCCCTTTGCAGTGTACTTCAGTCAGTCTGCCTGTTATGTTCCCCACTCTGTCTCTGGTGAATCCTCTCACCTCCCTGCACCTCTGGCCTGTACCCCACTTCTTGTATGCATAAATAAATAAAATCCTAAAGAAAAAGAACACCAAAGTGCTGGTGAAACTGTAATGAGATTTCTTGGCACCTAAGCCCTACTGTCTTTAGCACAGACACCAATAACCCACCTCACCAGGTCCCTGCATGTGTTAGCAAAATAGATCAGTAGATTATGAAATGGTCTGCAATAACTCACTTATTTTAATCACTACATCACAAAAAGATATTTTTATTGTGGTTTGATAAATATGGAAATTTAGTTTCAGAGAAGTATTATGATTTTATCAAACTCATAAAATTAGTTGGAGAATGCAAATACCCAATTTTTCTAAATCCTAGTAAAATAATCATTCTACCATTTCCTTCTTGTTCTGTCAGAACTTAACAACTAACCTATAATCATGTTATATCAGAGTTCCATAGCCTTAGAAATCTGTTCTGGATATTAATTTATAACTGATTTATTAAGTTCACTTACTCATCACAGTGCTTTTTTGTTTATTATTTTCATGGTGATTAAATACAGCAGAATTCTCTGATGTATCTGTGTCTTAATGGCTTTGAGGCTCATTAAGTAGGGCGTTAGTCATTGTTTTATGCAGCCTGGTTTGAACATCATCATTTGGAAATTACACTTAGGGTAGTCTAGGGTCAGAGACAGAGGATCATCAACATTTTCTTAGAAGTGATAACCGTTTTAAACTGTGTGTCAAATGGATCCTTGTTATCCAGGAACAATGTCTAAAGAGTATATTCCTTTATGAGTTACTTCCAATATATATTTATTGGATGGATGTGTGCACTCTATCTCTTCAAGCCTAGAATTTTAACCCACTACATCCCAACTTACACCTCTCCTAAGGTTCCTAAGTTGCATATTCTGGTTCAAATCTGCAACTGCATATTTTATGTGAATATTCTTTATATATTTTGAAATCCACTGTTATTCAGATATCTTTCATAGTCTCCCTCTGCAAACTTACTCCCCCTTTCTCTCCTGCTCTCAATTTAGTATCTTTCCAGTAATCTGAGCTATGAATATTCGAGTCATCTTTACTCATTTCATGGTGTCAAATCTTTCCTCTAAATGTCGCATAAACTCTACCTTTGAAAATTCTCTCTGATGACTCACATCATCATACTACTTCTCCCAAACATGTATAGTGCTTTCCATATGGAAACACGAACATATTTCATATTCACAATATTCCCATGAAGGTAGATAATACTAGTATCTTCATTTTTCAGATGAGGAAATGGAACTAGAGGTCAGTCTCACTGGGGTCAACATTTTGAATGTTGGAGAAAAGCTTCTGTCCTGGGTAGAGTGGTCCTGGAGGCCATGGTCTTAACCACTGGCTGCCCATCCCAATGTTACCAACATCATTCAGTGGCTACGCTATCCCAGGTGCTCTTCCTGCATCTAACAATTCTCTTCTTCTGAACCTCTCAAAAAAGGTGAGGGAATTATACGGGGACTACACCTGAGAGGAGAAAGCATGCATTGTGCAAAAATGAACAAGATGTAAACTATATATAAGTCAATTAAAAAAAATAATAAGGTGAGGGGCCAGAGACCATAGAAACATTTTGACCTTATTATGTTACCATTCTTTCATTTAAAACCTTCCAAAACTCTCACTTTCACCTCCTTTCCCCACTTGTAACCCCACAATTTATAAATTTATTCCATGATATGATTTCAATCTCATTGTTATTTTCCTTCAACTACCTTTTATGTCTGTCTCTCTCAACTGTGTTATATCCCCCCTCAGTGCTCTTCTTTGGTGCTTTTTGAATGACTTTTTCTACAATGTGCCACATGCTCAGATGTAACAGTTCCTCAAAATCAAGTTTCACTTTTAAAGCTTCCATGCAATAAACATAGGGGTGCAGGTGCCCTTTGGAATTAATGTTTCTGTGTCCTTTGGGTGAATACCTAGGAGTGGAGTTGCTGGATCATATGGAAGTTCCATGTTTAGTAGGTCAAGAAATCTCCACACAGCTCTCCATAGTGGTTGGACCAGTTTGCACTCCCACCAACAGTGCAGGAGACTTCCTTTTTCTCCATATACTTGCCAACATTTGTTGTTGCTAGTTTTTTTAATATGTGCCATTCTCACTGGTGTAAGATGGTATCTCATGGTAGTTTTGATTTGCATTTCCCTGATTGCAAGTGATGCTGAACATTTTTTCATATGTCTGTTGGTCATTTGCATTTCCTCTTTGGAGAAGTTTATTTTTAACTCTTCTGCCCATTTTTTGACTGGATTAGTTTCTTTGTTTTTATTGAGTCTCATCAACCCAAATGCCCAAAAATAGATGACTGAATCAAGAAGATGTGATACATATACACAATGGAGTATTACTCAGCAAACAAAAAAGATAAACACATGCAGTTTGCAGCAACATGGATGGAGCTGGAGGGGATCCTGCTCAGTGAAATAAGTCAGAAAGAAAAAGAAAAATACCAGATGCTCTCACTCATACCAGGAATTTAGAAAACCTAAATAAGGAACCAGGAAAAAGACTAATTAATACAAATTAAAAAATCAAAATCAACAAGCAACTATAAACCAAAGACACATTACAGGCGCAGGGGGAGGGGCACGGAGAGGAAGGATAAGGGTCAAAATAAGGGGTGGTACAATTGTATGGGGAATTTAACCAAAATGAAAATGCTTACATTGTGCAAAAATGAAAAATGATGTAAGAATTGTATAAAATAAAATATAAAAAAACGAAGCTTCCATGCAAAAAACAAAAAACAAACAAAAAAAAAACCTCTTGATTCCCAAATGAAATGATCTGTTCTCTCTCTCTCTTGCTCTCTCTCTCTCTCTCTCACCATCCTCCTCCTCTGTTGTATGTTTACGGTGGCGCTTCTTTTACAGTATTTAATTCTTTCTGGAAGATAAGGGGAGATGGAGCACACACAACTGGAAAGAACAGTTCAGATAGGATATGGAAGCAGTCTAGAACTTCTGTGTTTGGGAAATCACCTATACCAAACACCTAACTTCATAGGTAAGAATCTTAAAAACTTATGACAGAAAGGGACTTACAATATGACAGAATATTTAATCAGTACTATTTATGAGCCTCATCCATACTTACAATGAAATGCTAAGCAGCCACTAAGCATGCAAACAAAAATTTTGGGAAGATATCCATGGAAACCTACAAAGTTTATTAATTAAATATCACATTTGGGCCTCCCTGCGGTGGTGCAAGGGCTTAAGCAAGCACTTTGAAGATATCTGCAACCTCTGCAGCACGAGTTTGATCCCCAGCCGTCCAGTGAGCTACCCACATGGCGTAGCAGAACTCTCCTGTCTCACCTGCTGCTCCCCTCAGCAGTGTATTTCAGTCAGTCTGCCTGTTCTGCTCCCCACTCTGTCTCTGGTGAATCCTCTCACCCCCTTAACCTCTGGCCTGTACCCCAGTTCTTGTATGAATAAATAAATAAATCTTTAATAAAAATAAATAAATATCACATTTAATTTGTACAAGATTATTTGTATGTGTGTTTATAAGTCAGAGATGAACAGAATGTTTATCAATTTTCTGACAATACTTACATTAAATGATGAGATTTTTCTATATAATTCTGGCATAAAATTTTTATAATATGAATGCAATATTGTTTATAATCAGTAAAATCACAAAATGAAGGAACTAATATTTTGAAATGAAAAGGAAATAACTTGTTCCATGTATTTGTCTGGGATATACAACAGATTTTGCTAGAGGATCCCTACCATTTTACCTCCTTTTTAAAGTTTCCATTTGATGATTATTTTCAGAAAAGGTTTTATAAATAAGTAGTGTACATAGAACTGATTATTTTCCCTATTCATTTGAAATTCAAATTTAGCTAAAAACAAAGTGGCTGTGATTGTTTTAGTCATGATTAAAAATGAAAGAACTCCATTTCCCGATAAAATATTTTTCCCCCATAGGTGCTCTATGACCATATTATCCAGGAAGGTTAAAAATTTCCTACATGATTCTTTTAACAAGTGATTTGACATTTTTATAAGCAATTTAAAAATACTTTCAAGAGGGTTCATGGACTGAAGTGCCACACTTTAAATGATGCCAATTTAAAGGTCATATGGTCCTCAGGGGTCTTCCCAAGACCAGGCGTGCTAACTTTGGACAGAATTCCTGATTGCCTCACTAATCACATTTCACCAGATCTCTAAGTGCTCCTCATTCCATGAAAATGAGGATTCTATTTAAACAAAATGTTTTAACATTTTGAGAGTAATAGGCTTCTCATAAGCATGGTCTTTGATTATTTGTCCTGGTTTCCCTGAGACAGTACACATACTTCTGCCTAGTTTTAGCATCTGTCCCACCCACTTAGCACAGCCCATGCCAATCTGCTTGCCACAATTCCATGTAAGTTTAATTTGGGCAGCAAGTGTTGTTTCACTTTGCTGTGGCAGCACCATGTGGTGCAAGGGTTTGGGCCCTGGAGCTGGACTTGTGCCTTGGTCCTACTCTATGTCAAGTGGCTTTAGAAAAGATGCTTACCTTTGCTGAAACTCTATTTCCTCAAGTGAAAATGAAAATATTTCTAAATGCTCTTTGTGCTGAATACTCCTTTCCCTCCAAAATTTTATTACCACTTTCCTAAAATTTTATAAACTCACTGGAATGGCTGGAAGATGGTTTCATATTTGATGGACCACTGTGCACATAATTAAAGTTTCTCCTTTCTCTTGTTAAATCTCTCTAATCAAATTACTTCCCATACAGACCAGGATTTAGAGGAAGATTAACTTCCTCCCTAGATGGTTCATAAGTCCTAACCAACTCTAAAGTTTCAATTTATCTTATTATTTTTTAATTGAGGCGATACAGGGATGCTGGCATCCGATATTATCGCCATAGAGCACCCACTACCTTCTCACCCATATCCCATCACCACAGGCCATCATGCTGCATTCTCTCTTTGTTCATAATTCTCCCCATTCTTTGGTGCTTCAGTTCTATAGTCAGCTATCAAGGGTTAGTTTTTAATCTTTTCTTTGTCTTAGCTTAATTACTTTATTTCTCATATGTTAGTTACACCATCTGATATTTATCTTTCCCCTTCTAACTTATTTCACTTAGCATTACCCCAAAAGCTCCATCCATATTGCCACAAAAGGCATGTGTTTTTGATTGCTGAGTAATATTCCATTGTATGTACATATCAACTACATGTGACGTCTTCTCGATCCACTCATCTGTTCTGGTGCACTTTGGTTGTTTCCACAATGTAGCTATAGTAAATGGTGCTTCAATAAGAATGGTCATGCCATACTTTCAAATTAGTGTTTTTTAATTTTTTTTTTTTGGGTAAATGCACAGGAGTAGAATTATTGGGTCAGATGGCAGATCCATATTTAATGTTTTGAGACACCTCCATGCTGCTTTCCATAATGGCTGTGCCAGTTTTCACTCTCATTAGCACAGTGCAGGAGAGTTCCCTGACACCACCACATCCTTACCAGCATTTTTTTCTATTCTTTTTGGTATTGGTCATTCTCACAAGGGTGAGGTGGCATTCATTGTGGTCTTGATTTACTCTTCACTAATAATAAAGGATTGTGGACTTTTTTTTTTCATGTGCCTCTTGATCAGTTGATGTCTTTTCCGGAGAAGTGTCTGCTTAGCTTTTTGCCCATTTTTTAATTTGGTTATTTGTTTTGTTTTGGTAGAATTTTATGAGTTCTTTGTGTATCTTTAATATGAGTCTTGATTTACTCTCTGAGTTATTAGCATGCATGACCTTGTTTCATTCTGTTATTTTTAATATATTTTTTACCTTTGAGTTATAAATGGGTCTCTTTTATACAAACTATCACTGGCTGGGATTTTTTTATTAATGAATGCAGATCAATCACCATTCAGTTATTGATATGGACTGTTGATTTTTTATTCACTTTTTTAAAATTTATTTTTATTTTTAATTGTTTTATTTTTCTGTTGTTTCTTTTCCCCTTTGTTTCTCTCTACTCTTTCTAAATTGCTTTATTATTTCTGTCAATTCCTTTGCTTCTTCATATATGGGTGTCAATTCTGAATTTTTGGTAAGTGGTTACTATGAGTTTTGTTTGAATCCCTATATGATGAGCTGATGTCTTCTGTATCATATATTTTTTTAAAGATTTATTTAAACAAGAACCAGGGTACAGGTCAGATGTGTGGGAGGGTGAGAGGATTCACCAGAGACAGAGCGGGGAACAGACAGGCAGACTGATGAACTACACTGCTGAAGGGAGCAGCGGGCAAGACTGGAGAGGTCTGCTGCGCCATGTGGGACCCTCACTGGTCTACCGGATTCGAACTGGTGCTGCAGAGACTCTGGACAGCTTCACAGCACAACGCTCAACTGCCTGCACCACCAGGGGAGGCACTTCTGTATCATTAAACTGTATTGGTTCAACACATTTCTTCCATCCCTTAATGTTTGGTGTTGTTGACTCATAGTATTTTTGCTCTTAGTATTGTAATATGCTCTTCTCATTTTGCCACAGAGTTTGTATCTCTCTTGTTCTTTCCTTGCAGAAAAACTCTTTTTTTTTTTTTTTAAAGATTCATCTATATATGCATACAAGAACTGAGGTACAGGCCAGAGGTGTGGGGGTGAGAGGACTCACCAGATACAGAGTGGGGAGCAGAACAGGCAGACTGACTGAAATACACTGCTGAGGTTGTGACAGGGTGGTCCCCAGGAAAGGGGGAGGTTCCAGGTTCCCTGCCCCAGCCAAATGGAGGGTGGAGCTGAGCAGGGAGAGAAGAAGCTGAAGAGTAGACTGAGGAAGGAAGCAGGATGGAGCCAGAAGGAGACCTGGAGGAGGCGCATGGAGCCTAGAGACATGTGAAGAAACTGCGCTTGTCTTTTGGTCGTGGACGGGGTAACACAGATGTGGGTGAGACCCGTGGGGAGGTGACAATGGCAGCTTTTATCTTGATTTTGATTTTGCTCTTTTCCTTCGGGGCTTGTCTGGTTGTTTCTGACCCTTTTCTGTGGGTCGCCACTGGAAGATGCTTTAGACTTGTGGCAGGCTTTGGGGCCTTGCTCTGGGCCAATCCCATTTGGATGGAGTTTTACCCACGAGGGGACGGGTAACTTTGGGTGCTTGATTTAGAAATTAGATTCTTTGCCTTTCCTGTATTGTTTCCTAGTTTTTTTTAAAGTTCCTTCCCATTAAGGTCTCATATATTTTGTGTTGATGTGGTGGATGGCAGAACCCATTTAAAATAAGCAGGTTTGCGGGGTTTGGGCTGCCCCTCTCCCTGCCCTGTAACAAGAGGAGCAGCAGGGAGACAGGAGAGGTCTGCTGCGCCATGTGGGTATCTCCCTGGCCAGGGCTTGGACTTGTGCTGCAGTGGCTGTGGACAGCTTCATAGGATGAGTCTTAACCCCTTGTGCCACCAGGGAGGCCTGGAAAAACTCCTTTTAATATTACTTGGAAAGTTAATCTGTTAGTGGAAAACTAGCTTCTGTTTGAGAAAACCTATATTACCCCTTCATGCTTAATTGATAATTTTGCAGGGTCAATGATTCTTGCCTGACAATTTTTGTCTTTTAGAATTGTGAATATTTCCTTCTACTCTCTTCTTGCCTGGAGGTGCGAGGGCTGAAATCTGAGAAAAAAATTATTTTTGCGACTCCTTATATATCTTTTTCCTTGCCTCTTGCAAAATTTTTTGCTTTATCTTTGATTTTTGATGGATTGACAATGATGTGTCTGGGTTTAGATCTTTTTTGCATTGAAGAAGTTAGGTGTTCTCTGTGCTTGCTGGACTTCCATGTTAAACTCATGCTGTAGCTTTGGTAAGTTCATGTTTATTATTTTTTCAAATAGGGTTCCTACTCCTATTTCTTTTCTTCCTTTCTGGGATCCCAATCATTCTTGGGTGTCTGATGGATGTGTTCTCATAGTATTTTCTTATTTTTCCCTTGTCTTTGATGTTCTCCCTCTTCCAATTGTGTAATTTGCTTATTTGAGTCTTTTTTTTTAAGATTCATTTATTCATGCATACAAGAACTGGGGTGTAAGCCAGAGGTGCAGGGGGTGAGAGGATTCACCAGAGACCGAGTGGGGAGCAGAACAGGCAGATCTACCTAAATACACTGCTGAGAGAAGCAGTGGGCAAGACAGAAAAGGTCTGCTTCACCATGTGGGCTACTCCCTGGCTGGCCAGAGGCTGGAGATCTACTTTTGCTGTGGTGGCTGGTGATAGCTTGACGGCACTGTCTTTAACCTGTGCACAACCAGGGAGGCCCTTAGTTGAGTCTTCAACTGCTGAAAGTCTTCTGCCATTTTGATTCTATTTAAAGCACTGTCCAATTTAGGTCTATATGCATATTGTAAGAATAGAGCATAACAGCAGCCATTTTAAAGTACAGCAGCCACTTTAAGAGCTTAACTGACAGTGAGATTGCAATTCTTGGAATCCTAGATTCTAAGAACCGACGTCTGTAACCATTAGATTACCCTAACAGTCAGATTCCTAGATTCCACATCTGAAGCTGTCAGATTATTACGGAGCAGCCCCGATATAAAACGGATTGCCTGGCTGTGGGTCCTTACCTGCGTGCTTAAAAGGGACTTATTAATACTCCACTACAGGCACACACAAGGTTAATAAAAGGTTTATTTACAAGGGAAAGGGAATTAAGGAAATGTACAACTCAGGGAGAAAATAGGGAAATAAAGTCTTCTTTAATATGTCTTACCCGATCCACCGACCTAGAAACCCAAAGTCACTCTTAGAGCTGGCCAGACACTGCAAGCTGGTGGAGAGCCAAAATGGGGGACCCCCCCAAAGCCCACGTGTCTGCCTTTTCTATCCACCTGGCTGCTTAACCCCACCCTCAGGTCCCAGCCACCTTCCCTTTGGTGGTGATGGGATTTGGAGTTCCCAGTGTCTTTTGGCTTTGGTCTGGGGTGGGGGTGGAGTCCACAAAGCCTGTATGGAATTAGCTTTAGGACATCCTTTCCCCCTAACAAGATTACCCTAAGGGACCCATTCTGTATGCCTATTTAAACTGCTTAATTTTGGTGCTGGGGTCCAACCCTGTCTGGGCACAGCCCCTGTGTCAGTTCCACTCTGGGGGTCTGGACCCTAGCTCGAGCTAGCTAATAAAGGCCACTTTTGCTTTTGCATCGAACTTGGGTCTCGGTCATTCTTGGACTCGGCACCGATGTGCTCTAACAATATCATTCAGAATCTCTTCTTGTGATTTTTTTTTAATACACATTCAATATATTTAGTGAAGTACTTTCTTTGTTCCTAGATCCCCTTTCTGAGACATTACGTCTACCTTTGACTGCCCTTCCAGTATCTAATTCAACATTTTTAATATTGTTATTTTGAGATAGTTCTCAGATAATTTCTCTATTTCTCTCTCCTTTATATTTGTCCCGGGACTTCTGTTCTTCTCATTTGTTTTTCTATCTTGTATTAAGATCTTCCTTTCTTCCTAGGCATGCATATTGCCGTACTTGTAGCTATTTACGTGTGCACATGTAGTTGGGGTGCTGGGGATTTATCTTTGTCCTCTTCTTAATTTATCTTGACATGTGGTGGGGGTAGGAGTGTGGTCTAGTCTATAACATTTGATCTTGGTTTGAGCAGTGATGTTAGTCAACTGTACCTCTTGTTTTGTTCCGCAGTGAGCTTTATTCTGTGCTTAGGTTGTCTTCACTTTCCTTGGCACCTCTGTGTTGTTCTTTTCTTCTGAGTGTCATGGCCTATGAAGCTTGGGCCTCCCAGTGGGAAGGGTGATTTCAGAACCACCAGACTCTCTCTGGGAACAGTTTGCTCTTGGTCAGATGCAGCACTATGTGTTGCAGGCACATGTGTGCCTAATTAACACCCACAATGGCTGTCACTGCCCTATTCTTTCCTCAGTTGTGGCTTCTTCAGTGTTAGGAAACAAGCACCTTTGGTTTGCCTTCCTGGGGAATTTGTGAATTACCTCTAAAGTCCTTCTTTCTGCCTTTAGGTTTTTATTTTGTGGGGTCCAGCCGCCTGCTGCCTGGTTTTTCTTTAATCTCTTCTCAGAGGGGGAGAGGAGATGGTTTACAGTAGCCACACTGTTATGGGGCAACCCCGATATAAAATGGGTTGCCTGGCAGTGGGTCCTCACCTGCGCGCTTAAAAGGGACTTATTAATACTCTACTACAGGCACACACAAAAGGTTCATAAAAGGTTTATTTACAAGGAAAGGGAATTAAGGAAATGTACAACTCAGGGAGAAAATAGGGAAATAAAGTCTTTAATGCGTCCTACCCGATCCGCCAACCCGGAAACCCAAAGGCACTCTCAGAGCTGGCTGGAAGCTGTGAGCTGGCGGAGAGCCAAAATGGGGGATCCCCTGCAAAGCCCACATGTCTGGCTTTATCCCAACCTGGCTGCTTAACCCCACCCTCAGGTCCCAGCCACCTTCCCTTTGGTGGTGATGGGATTTGGAGTTCCCAGTGTCTTTGGCTTTGGCCTGGGGTGGGGGTGGAGTCCACAAAGCCTATATGGAATTAGCTGTAGGATATCCTTTTCCCCCTAAAAACACCACCCCAATTGTGTCATTCACTCTTTCATGGATTAGAATCTGCCAAGCTCCCACTATTCCAGGTTGGGCCTGGGTCCACCTGGAGTTGTTACAGGGCAGGGAGAGGGGCAGCCCAAACCTGCAAACCTGCCTACTCTAAATGGGTTCTGCCATCCGCCGTATCAACACAAAACATATGAGACTTTAATGGGAAGGAACTTTAATACAACTAGGAAACAATACAGGAAAGGCAAAGAATCTAGTTTCTAAATCAGGCACCCAAAGTTACCTGTCCCCTCGTGAGTAAAACTCCATCCAAATGGGATTGGCCCAGAGCAAGGCCCCAAAGCTGCCACAAGTCTAAAGAACCTTCCAGTGGGGACCCACAGAAAGGTCAGAAACAACCAGACAAGCCCGGAAGGAAAAGAGCAAAATCAACATCAAGATAAAAGCCGCCATGGTCACCTCCCCACGGGTCTCCCCCACATCTGTGTCACCCCGTCCACGACCAAAAGACAAGCGCAGTTTCTTCACGTGTCTCTAGGCTCCATGCGCCTCCTCCAGGTCTCCTTCTGGCTCCATCCTGCTTCCTTCCTCAGTCTCTTCTTCAGCTTCTCCTCTCTCTACTCAGCTCCACTGTCCCTTGGATGGGGCAGGGAACCTCCCCCTTTCCTGGGTGATACCGGAATTGTCAGGCCTAGTCTCCCAGCCAGGAACTGATCCCAGGCTGCCGGGGCAGCGCTGAGCCTCAGCCACTAGACCCCCACCGGTTGGTGTCTCAGGAAGCCGCAGCAGGAACTTCGCAGATGCTCAGGCAAGCAAGGGAGAAGAGGCAGGTTTGTTTATAGAAAGAAAAAGTTTATTGAGGAGAAAAAGAGCAGAAATAAAGTGGGACTCCCAGGCCAGGGAACCAGGCCTGGGAGGGGCAAGGAAGCCAAAGTGGAATTGTGTCTCCGGGAATATTACCTTTTTCCCTCATTATTCTAAAACTTCACCAGTTTCTTTGTGATTGGTTAGTTCTTGGCCATCTCACTTAATTTGCTACTGAGTGGGGGGATCTTTACATTCCTTATCTAACAGGTTTGTCTTCCCCCATTTGTTATGCTTATCACTTTATCTTTATGGCCTAGTCCTCTGGGTGAGCATCTCTACATTGAAGTTAAACAGCTGCCCTTCTAAGTTGTCCATAAATTAAACCACTCTCCATTTCTCTAGTCTCTACCTCCCTTTATCACCTGAAGAAAACCAGGTTACCATCCTTAACAATATTGTCGGTGGTCCTGGTGTTATAGGACAGGGAGAGGGGCAGCCCAAACCCCCACAAACCTGCCTATACTAAATGGGTTCTGCCATCCGCCGCATCAACACAAAACATATGAGACTCTAATGGGAAGGAACTTTAATTAAACTAGGAAACAACACAGGTAAGGCAAATAATCTAGTTTCTAGATGAAGCACCCAAAGTTACCCATCCCCTCGTGGGTAAAAGTCCATCCATATGGGAATGGCGCAGAGCAAAGCCCCAAAGCCTGCTAAAAGTCTAAAGCATCTTCCAGTGGGGACCCACAGAAAAGGGTCACAAACAACCGGACAAGCCCGGAAGGAAAAGAGCAAAATCAACATCAAGATAAAAGCTGCCATTGTCACCTCCCCACAGGTCTCACCCACATCTGTGTCACCCAGTCCACGACCAAAAGACAAGCGCAGTTTCTTCACGTGTCTCTAGGCTCCATGTGCCTCCTCCAGGTCTCCTGGCTCCATCCTGCTTCCTTCCTTCCTCAGTCTCTTCTGCTTCTCCTCTTCCTGCTCAGCTCCACCCTCCCTTGGGTGGGGCAGGGAACCTCCCCCTTTCCTGGGGACCACCCTGTTACACTGGGATGTTTGTTTTTCCTAGTGGAATTGGTTACATTCCCTTGGTTGTCCTTATCTCTGAAGCCTCCCTAAATTCTTCAGCGGTCCCCTCCTGCACTGTCACTAAAACTGCCTAATTTCTAGCTTTCCCTGTGTCTCATAGGGACCACCCTATTACAGAGTCAGGAAATTTCCTGCACAGAATTTCACAATATCTTGCGTTTCCTTTGGTGTGGCTTAGGCTAGGAAGTTACCCTTAGCTCTGGTACACTTGTCCTCACCTTCTATTCTGTACCCTCAACAGCCACCAAACTTAGTTCTTAAAGTCCCTAGAGAAATCCTGGGCTTGTATAACTGCTTTGAAGCATCTGGATCAATGCTAAGAACTCATATTAGTCAGTTTTTTTTTTTTTTTTGTACTTATTTTCAAGAGAGAGGGTGATTTTTATAAAATTAGTAATTCTCTGCTGAAAGGCAGTAATTCAACCTTTGGCCTTACATTAGCAAGTGAAAAACATCCAGGCTGTAAACATCCCTCAGCCAAGTCTTTGATATGGATTTGGGGTCTTTTGAGGCAAGGGTTAAATGGAGAAGGAAATGCTTTGGCTTTTTTTTTTGATTCAGCAAATATTTATTTATTTATTTATTTATTTATTTTTATAATAAATTTTATTTTTATATTCCCCATACAATTGCAACCCCCTTATTTTGACCCCAATCCCTCCCCTCCCGCCCCTTACCCCCATAGAGTGTCTCTGGTTCATAGTTTTTTGTTGATTTTGATTTTTACTTTCTTTTAGTTATTCATTTTCCTGGTCCCTTATTTAAGTTTTCTAGATTCCTGCTATGAGTGAGACCATCCGGTATTTTTCTTTTTCTTTCTGGCTTATTTCGCTGAGCATGATCCCTTCCAGCGCTATCTATGTTGCTGCAAAGTTTGAGATAGCAGTTGGGTGGCAGAAGTGAGCCTTGCTCCAAGCATAAGAAAATTCCTGCTAAGCCAGGAGGTGCCATAGCCAGCTCCTGCTAAATTCTTCCTGTTTGTTTAGGGCTGACTCCCCTGGAGGTGACAACTGGCATGGCAGCTGTTAGAGTATGCATTCAAGAATAAGTCAGCAACAATTTTGTGACTGGTTGAGCTAATAACCATGGCAGCACAAATATGCACTTGGAAATAGTCAATGTTACAACTACTGATATGTCACGTATTAACTATTCTGGGAACCAAAAGCTATAACCATCTCCGGCCCTGCCTCTGATGAAATGTTTGTGGTTCCTGAAAACAACAATCTTACAGAAAAAGGAGTTTTCCCTTGATCTTAAAGTTAGATACGGAAACTAGGCTGAGGAGATAAGTAGAGGAGTAATAGGTAGAAAAACTCTTTTGTTAGATTAGGAGAATTCCTCCCTTAATTGAGAGCTTGGTGCTAGGGAATAGGGAAGAGTCAATGCAGCTTATCTGGCATTGACGCCCTCCAGGCCCTTGGTTCCCTAATATTGAATCAATATCTTATTAAAACAATATACTATTAGATGATGATTTCCATATAAAAGCCTTTTGTTTTTTGCTTTAATCATGTGGTTGGTTATCTGTTAGTCTAAACTTTATAGGTTAGTTAGAAAAAATCCCTTTGTCTCCCGTGCCCCAGGTAACTTCCTGTTCTTTGTTTCCCCAAGCCCTTAGTTAATCACTCACCATGGCAAACATAGAAATGTTAGTTTCAGTCACATAAGTTTTTGCTAGTAATAAAATGATTGTTTAATATAAATGACTATTCTAAGAACACTTTTGTTTAGCAACTGTGCCTTCTTTAAAACAAAGAATAATAAATGTCACGACCTCTGCAGGAGGGCAAATAGACCCTAGGCTGTTCTTGAAAAGGATGTAATGATTGTTGCCTTCCTGCCTTAATGCATATGCTTACGCACTCTCCCGGTTTGCTTGAAATGTATAAATAAAGTGATGCTGCACTCCCCCTCCCTCTAATCCCTCAGATTCATCCAAGCCATCTCATCCTTACAGGAACCCCTGGCAGGACAGTTTGCCAGAGCTGGCTTCCGGCAATTATTGGGTTACATGTTGCTTAATCTCCAAGTGTCTGAGTTTTTTCAAGGTTTTTTTTTTTTGAGTTGATTACTATGGTGTTTCGGTGATAAGGAAAGCATGGTGGTATGTATTTCATCTTCATAAGTTTATTGACTATTTGTGTCCCAATATATGGTCTATTTTTTAAAAAAAATATTCCATGTGTACTTGAAAAATGCATATTCTCTAGTTTTAGTTGAAATGTTTTGTATATATCTATTAAGTATATCTGCTGTTGTTCATTATTTAAGACTATATTTTTTTTTAATTTAAGGCAGATCAATTCCTGCCCTGTTCATCTATCTATATTTGTAAATGGTGTGCAAAGATCCCCTACTAATTTTGTGTTGTTGTTTATATCTATCATTAATTCTGTTAGCAATTTATTTGCATATATTCATAATTTATCATTTGGTGCACATATATTTATAAGTGTCATGCCTTCTGGAATCAGGTCCCTAGTCATAATACAGTGTCCTTCTCTGAGTCTTATTACTTTTCTTTAAAGATTTATTTATTTATGCACAAGAACTGGGGTGTAGGCCAGAGGTGTGGGGGGTGAGAGAATTCACCAGAGACAGAATAGGGAGCAGAATGGGCAGGTCTACTGAAATACACTGCTGAGGGGAGCAGCAGGGGATGTCTGCAGTGCCATGTGTGTAGCTCCTGGGCCGGAGATCAAACTTATTTTTCAGTGATTGGCAATGTCTTGATCGTTCTGAGATTTTGTTACAGGGCAGCCCCAATATAAAAACCAGGTTGCCTGGCTGTGGGTCCTCACCCGCCCTCTTCAAGGGGACTTATTAATACTCCATTGCAGACACAAACAAAATGATAATAAAAGTTTTATTTACAAGGGAAGGGCAAATGAGGAAATGTACAACTCAGGGAGAAAATAGGGAAATAAAATCTTTAATGTGTCCTACCCGATCCGCCGACCTGGAAACCCAGTGGCACTCTGAGAGCTGGCCAAGCGCTGCGAGATGGCAGAGAGCCAAAAGCGCCCCCCCCAAGGCCCATGTGTCTGGTTTTATACCAAACCTGGCTGCTTAACCCCAGGTTCCAGCAATCCTCAGGTTCCAGCAATCTTCCCTTTGGTGGTGATGGGATTTGTCTTTTTCATTGTCCTGATGGCTTTGGTCTGGAGTGGGGGTGGAGTCCACAAAGCCCACATGGAATTAGCTCAGGACATCCTTTTCCCCCTAACAATTTAACACTTTGCACCACCAGGGAGGCCCTTACTACATTTTTTAATGGAAATTTATGTAAGAAGATATGTTCCTGCCTTTTTTATTTTATAATCATTGACTTATAGGTTTGTCTTTAACTCGTTTTTAAAAATTGGTTTTAGGGCCTCCCCTGGTGGCACAGCGTTTGAGCGCCAGGCTGCGAAGCTGTGCAGCCTCTGCAGTGCCGGTTCTATTCCTGGCTGCTGGTGAGGGTCCCACATGGTGCAGAGACCTCTCCTGCCGCGCCTGCTTCTCCCCTCAGCAGTGAATTTCATCAGTCTGCCCGTTCTGTTCCCCGCTCTGGCTCTGGTGAATTCACTCACCCTCCCACACTTCTGACTGTATCCAGTGCTTGTATAAATAAATAAATAAATCTTAAAAAAAAAAAAAAAAAAATGGTTTTATCATCTGTAGCAAGATGAGTTTTCTGTAAATAACAAAAAGGTTGGACTTTGTGATTCATTCACAATGAATGAATATATATATTTATATATATGCAATTGGTGAATTCAAGCTCTTTTAATTGAGGCAGCTATTTAAATAATGTGTTTTATTGTCATTTTTAGGTTTATTTTAATAGTTATTGTTAACATTTTAACATAATTAGCATTCATATTTGTACAGTGAATGTGTTAATTCAATAGATTTTTTGTTTGGAAGTTATTCTGTGGTTTATATAGGATGTTATATATTTGTAACCTATTGAATGGTTTGACATCAATCTCATTCTAGTGGTCCACATTTTTACTCTGTTCCTATTCCAAGTTGTATAATTTTTGTGCCTATTCTTTCTAGATAAAATTTGTTGTCATTTTATAATATTCTGTTTAGTATTTCTTTCAAGGCCATCTTGGTGGTGATATATTCTTTTAATTATTTTTTTCTGTGTAGCTCCTTACCCTTTTATCAGTCTTGAATGGTAGTAAATATATATTAGGTTGGTAATCCATTCCTCTCTTTCCTGCAAGATAGCCACCAAGAAGTCTGTAAATACTGCATAGTTTTTATGTAATTCATATTTCTCTGTATGTTTTAAATTTCCTTCCTGATTCACTTGCTTTAAGCAGGTTGATTATAATGTATCTTGCTGTGTGTATGTTTGAGTTTGTTTTTCTCAAACTCTGGGACTCTTGATAAGATATCTGATCTTTTGCTTTGGTTAGGGAGATTCTCAGCTATTTTTCAAAATATATTTTTGATGATTCTGTCTTTATCCTCCTGGGATAACCATGTCATTGTTTCTATATAAATTGTCCCAAATTCTCTTATGCTATTCATTTTTTAAAAATTTCTTTTAAGTTCTATTTGTGATTTTTCCACCATCGTGCCTTCAAGTTTGCTGATTCTTTTAACTAGTTGTGTTTGTGTATTACTGAGGTCCTCTACCATAAGTTTTATCCACGTATAGTATTTTAAGTCCATTCATTCTATTTGAAGGATTCTATGTTTTCTCTATTCAATCAGAAGTTAATACTCTGGGCTCATTCAATCTTATGGCTCATTAAACATGTGTCATGTATCATTGCTTTGGGACCTCAGTTTTATTTAGTTATATTTCCTGAGTAAAGTCCATGGTACAAGTAAAGGAAATTATAAGAAAAAACATGACTTAATCAAGGAACAAAGAACCAAAAGGCTCTTGCACATAGTCAGGGTGAGATGCAGACTTGTTCTCTCAGAGAATACTTTTATATAAGATACTTTTATTTATTGGGAAGTTTCCAAACTAAGAAAAAAATAGAGAGCATTGTCAGGGTACAATGAGGCTCAAAGAATGCCATATATCACTGGGAGTACTAGAGATCTTAGTTGAGGGCAAATTTGCTTACCAAAAAATTTTTGGTAGACTCAGTGATTGTGTGTTTAACAAGTTGCTTTTTTCTCTCTTCAGCTAATACCATTTTTTAATTCTCGTGACTCAAATTTAAACTATCACTTTTTGAAACAATTTGAATGACCAAAGTTTGATTCAGTTGTTATTCCTAATCCAATAAACTGTTTCCCAAAGGAGTATTCAATTTCTGGTACAGCGAAACTGTGAGGGGAAAAAAAAATAGTAGGAATGGTTGTGATTGGTAGACAACTTACTAATCCTGACTAATTTTTGAGTTACATAAGGAAGGCAAAAATTGTAGAAGGTAGATAAATTTTCTGCACAAAACTGAGCTCTCTCTTGAGTGATCAAACAATTAAAAGAGAAATTAGTGGCTAATGAAACTCTTATGAAACAGTAAAGACATTGTATGCCAAAGGAACACAGAAAAAAAAAAAAAAGATTCTCACTGACTGGAACAAAGAAGAGGGTTTCCTAGGGGAACTTGAACCTGACAAGAGCCTGGACAAGCTGCTGGGTTTGTAGAGTGTTGAATAAAAACCATTCCGCATGGGAAAGTTGTGAAATGGGAGGAGGTTTCATTGACTCACAAATTCATTCATGTAACAAATATTTATTGAACATTTTTTATGTAGCAGAATCTGTGGTGGGATGTGAAAATGTTAATAGGTGCTCCATAAGGTTTTGGAGAAAGAATGGAGTGTGCGTAAATACAAAAGATGTATTAAGACTAGTATAAGATGCAAAATTGAGATGATATCATAATACGGGCAAGCTTTAAAGTCAGTTGGCGTAGTTTTAAGAAAAATCATGAGGTTCACATTTAAAGATTAAGCAAGCTGAAATGTACAAAGAGCAAACAGAGAAGCCAAAGAGAAGAATTTGGGCACAGGCTGCATGTGAATTATTGGCGACCTGATCCAGATTGTTCACAGAGCAGAGAGGAAGACTCAGATATCAATGTTATAAAGGAAGAAGACAAGAGAGAACAAATCAGCAATACTAGTGAGGTCTTCATGTCATAACTCAGTGATAGATTAGAGACTGAGAAATCGAGAAGTATGCATCTTCCTAAATGTGATATATTGCCGAAACAATCATAAACTTAAGCACAGATTTACTCAGTTGATGACATGATAATAACACTTAGCTCTTCTTGCCATAATTCGAAAATAGATAGGTTAGAGACTGAGGAATTGAGACCTATGTTTTTGCATCTTCCTAAATGTGATGTAAAGCTGAAACAAAAAATCATAAATTTAAGTACAGCTTGTGTTCCAGTTGATGGCATAGTCAGGAAATTTATTTCCTTGTTCCTTCACAGTTTTTCATGACTAAATCATTTCTGGCACCTGATTTCCAACAAATGTAGAGAAAATAAATAGTTCTAGGATCAGACATCTTATAATTAGTGAATTACAAGACTGGATTTAGAAGTCTTTGTTAAGGGGAGGATGACTATATACAAAAAAGTACCTTTATGTGGCATGAAATAGCTGAATGTTCCTTTAGAACATTTTATTTATAAATTGATTACTAACTGGGCTCCTTTTGGACAGAGCCTAAACTAATGAGTTTATTATTTTTTATTTATTGCCCTGGCTGAGCATGTGAGAGTGTTGTCAGTTGGATGAGTGCCATAAAACTTTACCCTACCCAGAAGAAATCTTTGTTTGTTATTTACTCTCAGAATAAAGCTATTGTAACAGGGTGGTCCCCAGGAAAGGGGGAGGTTCCAGGTTCCCTGACCCTGCTTTGTTTGTAGGGTTCCAGAGCCCTCCAAAGAAGGTGAGGAAGCTTGTCTCCATTGGCCAGATTGGACAACTCGGCCAACGAAAAAGTCCTGGTACTCTCGAGAAGAGGAAGGCCCAGGTGGAGTCTGATGAGACCAACTTTGTTCCTGAAGCCTACATGGACCGGATGCCAATGGTTCGCTCTGATCCTATATGGAGTATTCCAACAAAGCCAGCTAAAATTGCTCTTTAGTTATTCTGCCCTGTGATTTTGTGCAAAAATAGGAAAAATGGTTTAAAAGTAGATTTAGTCTGCAAACTTTTGCTATGCTGTTAAAAGTTTGGGATCAAGGTTGAGAAAATTTGTGTTATACTTAAGTTGAACCATTTTAAGATTTTTTTTCCCTGTGATTTTGATATTATTTACTGTCTTGTTTCAGCTAATGACTCAGATTTTTTTTTCCTTTTGGCTTGGATAATGGACTATTTTCCAGTAATGGAAACTGTCATACTGGACATTCATGGACAATGCTGCTGACTAATTGTTGCTTCTCTTATACACATTGTAACCCTGAAAAAAGACTGTCTCCGAAGACTACACCCTGAGATTTGTGCCACCATAGATATGGTGGAATAAAAATTAAAAGGGGGGATTGTAACAGGGTGGTCCCCAGGAAAGGGTAAGGTTCCAGGTTCCCTGCCCCACCCAAATGGAGGGTGGAGCTGAGCAGGGAGAGAAGAAGCTGAAGAGGAGACTGAGGAAAGAAGCAGGATGGAGCCAGAAGGAGACCTGGAGGAGGCACATGGAGCCTAGAGACATGTGAAGAAACTGCGCTTGTCTTTTGTCGTGGATGGGGTGACACAGATGTGGGCGAGACCCATGGGGAGGTGACAATGGCAGTTTTTATCTTGATTTTGATTTTGCTCTTTTCCTTCGGGGCTTGTCTGGTTGTTTCTGACCCTTTTCTGTGGGTTGCCACTGGAATATGCTTTAGACTTGTGGCAGGCTTTGGGGCCTTGCTCTGGGCCAATCCCATATGGATGGACTTTTACCCATGAGGGGACGGGTAACTTTGGGTGCTTGATTTAGAAATTAGATTCTTTGCCTTTCCTGTATTGTTTCCTAGTTTTTTTAAAGTTCCTTCCCATTAAAATCTCATATGTTTTGTGTTGATGCAGTGGATGGCAGAACCTATTTAGAATAGGCAGGTTTGCAGGGTTTGGGCTGCCCCTCTCCCTGCCCTGTAACACTATCAAAAATACAACACCAAGACTTCATATACAGATTAGAGCAATTAAGTTCATTTGCACCCACTAAATTTTATTTTTTAAAGATGTATTTATTTATGCATACAAGAGCTGGGGTACAGGCCAGGGATGTGAGGGGTGAGAGGATTCACCAGAGACAGAGTGGGGAGCAGAACAGGTAGACTGACTGAAATACACTGCTGCAGGTGAGACAGGAGAGTTCTGCAGCACCATATGGGCTACTCCCTGGCTGGGGATTGAACTCGTGCTGCAAAGCCTGCTATTATCTTCATAATTTGCTTCCTAACCCCCTATGCCACCAGGGAAGCCCAGCACCAACTAACATTTAAAAAGCGTGTTCAGGGGGGCGGAGCAACATGGCAGCGAGGAATCGCTGCGAGTAAGATCTCCCATTAAAAAAAGTTAATAGGGAGGAAAAGCGGCAGGTCACGGTGAGAACTGGGACACGAAGATAAACGGGTGACTCCAGCAAACTGCCCGAAGAAGAAAGTTGCCATAAAAGAGGACCAGAAGGGAGGAAAGCGCAGAACCCTGCTCCCCTCCCCCGCCCACAAAGTCGGCACTCTCCGACCAGCAGAGAGGAGGAAAAAAAAAAACAAACTAAAAGGACCAACAAGAACAAACTACGCAGCAAGAGGGACTGTGAGTGGAAAGGAACTATTTCAGCCACCACACCCCGTGAACTGGAGCTGTGGAGAATCCTGCAGGATTCGCCGTGGAGGTGAGCTCCAGGCTCCATTAAAGAGAGCCCCCCCCAAGGAGGAGACCAGCACCAGCACACAGCCCCGGGCCGCCCGCTCCCCAAGGGCTCTAGGAGAGATCTCTGGCGCCAACTAGCGACTTGAAACCAACAGACGCTCCTGGAGGAGCCAGTGGCCAGCTGGGGAGTTAGCCCACGCTGGGCCCCTTCCGACCAGTAGCCTGAGCCCACAGGGGGAGCGAGCACCCACAGCCGGGGCAGACCAGGCGCGCAGAAGACTGTGCCTGAGACCGGACACACAGGGAGTGTGTCCCACATCACCATTTTAGAACAGGGACATTTCTTCAGTAAAGACTACCTGCAGAAGGCTTCCTCAGGAGCCAGAGGTGAGCGGGGGGAGTTTGCCCACGCCAGACCCCCTCTGGCCTGAAGTCCAAGCCCAGAGGGGGAGCAGGAACCCACCGCCGGGGCAGACCAGGCGCACAGGGGAGTGTGTCCCCACATCGGCATTTTAGAACAGGGACCTTTCTCCAGTAAAGACTGCTTGAAACTGACATATGGCTCCTGGAGGAACCAGAGGGTTGCAGAGAAGCTCACCCAAGATGCCGGCAAGTCCCAACAACACAGTGTCCCAACGCATACGGCAAATTAGAAAACAGACAGTAGGGAGTAGAAGAACCACACGCAACCTAGCAACTCCCCAGGGAAAAAGCACACCACAAAAAGAAAACCAGCCCCCAGATTGCAACGACAGTAACTTGGAAGAACTTCTGAGCCTTCCAGAAAGAGAATTTAAAATTGCCGTGATTTAAAAACTGACAGAAGTCATAAAGGAAAACAATGACAAGGGAAAAATAATCAACGATCAGAAGAATGAAATTGAGTCCCTAAAGAAGGAAAACAATGGTCAGAAGAATGAAATTGAGTCCCTAAAGAGGAAAGTAAAAGAAATGCAGGAGATCAAAGAATTAATGGAAGAACTAAAGAATTCTGGGAAAAGCAATGAAAACAGAATAGATGAAATGGAAGAACGAATAAGTACTCTTGAAGACACAGAAATAAAAAGAACCAAAACAGAAAAGGAAAGAGAAGTACGAAGGAAAAAGAACGAAGAAAGACTTCGGGAACTATCTGACTCCATGAGGAAAGGAAATATAAGAGTTATAGGAATACCAGAAGGAGAGGAGAGAGATGTAGGAACAGAGAAAATATTCAAAGAGATAATTGAAGAGAACTTCCCAAATGTGAAGAAGGAGCTGAAAATTGATATACAAGAAGCAAGAAGAACACCAAACTTCCACGACGAAAGGAAAAATACAGCAAGACACATAATAGTAAAGCTCCCAAGAATCCAGGACAAGGAAAAAATAATGAAGCTGGCAAGAGGGAAGAAACAGATAACATTCAAAGGAAAGCCAATCAGGCTGACATCAGACTTCTCCGAAGAAACACTACGGGCAAGGAGAGAGTGGAGGGACATAGTCAACAGACTCCAAGAAAACAGATGCCAACCAAGAATACTCTATCCCGCAAAGCTCTCCTTCCTCTTTGAAGAAAGAATATGGACCTTCCCAGACAAACAGAAACTCCGGAATTTCATTACAACTAAACCCCCACTCCAAAAAATACTACAAGGAGTCCTAAAGCCAGAACCTCAGAGGGACGAATAACAATGAAAGAAGGCCAAAAAAAAAAAAGTTATTAAAAGAATAAATAAATAAAATCAAAGGAAAGACAAACACAATGGCAAACACAGATGCTAACATATCAATATTAACTCTAAATGTAAATGGACTAAACTCTTCAATAAAAAGACACAGAGTTGCAGCCTGGATTAAGAAACAAAACCCAACCTTTTGCTGTCTCCAGAAAACACATTTAGCTACAAAAGATAAAAATAGGCTCAAAGTTAAAGGATGGAAAACAATCCTACAAGCAAATGGACCAAAAAAGAAAGCAGGAACAGCTATACTTATATCAGATAAAACAGATTTCAAACTCAAAAAGATAAAAAGAGACCCCAATGGTCACTACATTATGATCAAGGGGACAATACTTCAAGAAGAAATAACACTCATTAACATATACTCACCAAACGAAGGAGCACCAAAATATATCAGACAACTGTTGTCCTCTCTGAAAACAGACATCAGAGAAAACACATACGTAGTGGGAGACTTCAACACACCACTATCAACAATGGATAGATCAACAAGACAAAAAATAAGTAAAGAAACCAAAGCTCTAAATAAGGACCTAGAGCAATTGGGCTTAACAGACATCTATAGAACACTAAACCCCCAAAAAACGGAGTACACATTTTTCTCAAGCGCACATGGATCATTCTCCAGGATCGATCACATACTGGGGCACAAGACAAACATCAACAGATACACCAAGATTGAAATCATATCAACCATCTTTTCTGACCATGAAGGCATCAAACTAGAAATAAACCATAAAAAGAAGGCAAGGAACTTTCCTATCTCATGGAGATTAAAAACCACACTACTGGAAGACCACTGGACTAATGAGGAGATCAAAGAAGAAATTAAAAAATTCTTTGAATTGAACGACAAGGAGGACACCAATATCCTAAATGTATGGGATGCAGCAAAAGCAGTAATAAGAGGAAAATATATAGCAATAGAAGCTCACATCAAGAAACAAGAAAGAACTCAAAGAAACAACCTAATCTCGAAGCTCAAAGATCTAGAAAAAGAACAACAAAAAAACCCCAAAACCAGTAGAAGAAAAGAAATAATAAAAACCAAAGCAGAAATAAATGAAATTGAAACTAAAAAAACAATCCAAAAGATCAATGAAACCAAGAGCTGGTTCTTTGAAAAAATCAATAAAATAGACAAACCCCTAGCCAGGCTCACAAAGGAAAAAAGGGAGAAAGCACAAATAAACAGGATCATCAATGAAAGAGGAGAAATCACAACGGACACAGCAGAAATCAAAAGAATAATCAGTAACTACTATGAACAGTTATATGGAAACAAGTTTAACAATCTAGAGGAGATGGACAAATTCCTACAACTCTACAATCACCCAAAGCTAGATAAAGAAGAAATAGAACACCTAAACAGACCAATTACAAGCAGCGAAATTGAAATGGTAATCAAAAACCTCCCCAAAAACAAAAGCCCAGGACCTGATGGATTTACAAATGAATTCTACCAAACATTCAGAGACGAATTAGTGCCTATCCTTCACAAACTCTTCCAAAAAATTGAGAAGGAAGGGACAATACCAAACACGTTCTATGAAGCCAACATTACACTAATACCAAAACCAAACAAGGACAACACAAAAAAGGAAAACTACAGGTCAATCTCCCTAATGAACACTGATGCAAAAATCCTCAATAAAATTTTAGCTATCAGAATCCAACAATGTATCCATAAAATAATTCTCCACGACCAAGTAGGATTCATTCCAGGGACACAAGGATGGTTTAACATCCAAAAATCAATCAACGTTATCCAACACATCAACAAAAAGAAATATAAAAACCATATGATAATATCAATAGATGCTGAGAAAGCTTTCGACAAAGTGCAACACCCATTCATGATAAAAGCCCTTGAAATTCTTGAGATACAAGGAACATACCTCAACATCATAAAGGCCATCTATGACAAGCCAACAGCCAGTATCATTCTCAATGGTGAAAAGCTGAAAGCAATTCCATTAAGATCTGGAACAAGACAAGGATGTCCACTCTCACCACTGCTTTTCAATATAATACTGGAAGTCCTAGCCAGAGCAATAAGACAAGAGAAAGACATCCAAGGAATCCAAATAGGAAAAGAAGAAGTCAAACTATCTCTATTTGCAGATGATATGATAATATACATAGAGAACCCCAAAAACTCCACAGAAACACTAATTCAACTCATCAATCAGTTCAGTAAAGTGGCAGGATACAAAATCAACATGCAAAAGTCAGTAGCCTTCCTATACACAAACAATAAATCTGAAGAAGAAGAAATCAAAAAAAAATCCCTTTTTTTATTGAAACAAAAAAAATCAAATATTTGGGAATAAATCTAACAAAAGAGGTAAAGGACCTATACAAAAAAAACTATAAAACACTGTTGAAAGAAATAGAAGAAGACACAAAGAAATGGAAAGACATCCCCTGCTCATGGATTGGAAGAATAAACATTATTAAAATGGCCATCCTTCCAAAAGCAATATACAGATTCAATGCTATTCCAATCAAAATTTCAATGTCATTCTTCAAAGAAATAGAACAATTATTGATGAAATTCATATGGAATCACAAAAAATCCCGAATAGCCAAAGCTCTCCTGAAAAAAAAAAAGAAGGGAATGGAGGCATCACACTCCCAGACTTCAAACTATACTACAAAGCCATAATCATCAAAACTGCATGGTATTGGAACAAGAACAGACATACAGACCAATGGAATCAAATAGAAAATCCAGAAATAAACCCACAGATTTATGGTCAACTAATCTTTGACAAAGGAGCAAAGACTATGCATTGGAGCAAAGAAAGTTTGTTCAATAAATGGTGCTGGGAAAACTGGGTCGCTACATGCAAAAGAATGAAGCTTGACCACTACCTCACACCATACACAAAAATCAACTCAAAATGGATTAAAGAACTAGACATAAGACCTGAAACCATAAAATATATAGAAGGAAATATAGGTGAAACACTACGTGATTTGCACATCAAAGACATCTTTACAGACACATCACCCAAAGCAGTGATAGTGAAGGCAAAGATAAACAGCTGGGACTACATCAAATTAAAGAGCTTCTGCACAGCAAAAGAGACAATAACAAAAACAAAGAGAAACCCCACCAAATGGGAGAACATTTTTGCACCCAACACTAATGATAAAGGACTGATCACAAAAATCTGCAAAGAGCTGATGAGACTCAACAACAACAAAGAAAATAACCCAGTCAAAAAATGGGCAGAAGAGCTAAAAAGAAACTTCTCTGAAGAGGAAATGCAAATGGCCAACAGGCATATGAAAAAATGTTCAACATCACTTGTCATCAGGGAAATGCAAATCAAAACTACCATGAGATACCATCTTACACCAGTGAGAATGGCACATATTAAAAAAACTAGCAACAACAAATGTTGGCGAGGGTGTGGAGAAAAAGGAACTCTTCTGCACTGTTGGTGGGAGTGCAAACTGGTCCAACCACTGTGGAGAGCTGTGTGGAGATTTCTGGACCTACTAAACATAGAGCTTCCATATGATCCAGCAATTCCACTCCTAGGTATTTACCCAAAGGACACAGAAACATCAATTCCAAAGAACACCTGCACCCCTATGTTTATAGCAGCACTGTTTACAATAGCTAAGCTTTGGAAACAACCCAAATGCCCAAAAATAGATGACTGGATCAAGAAGATTTGGTACATATATACCATGGAATATTACTCAGCATTCAAAAACGATAAACACATGCAATTTGCAGCAACATGGATGGCGCTGGAAGGGATCATGCTCAGCGAAACAAGCCAGAAAGAAAAAGAAAAATACCGGATGGTCTCACTCATAGCAGGAATCTAGAAAACTTAAATAAGGGACCAGGAAAATGAAAAACTATAAGAAAGTGAAAATCAAAATCAACAAAAAACTATGAACCAGAGACACTTTTAGGGGGGCGGGGGTAGGAGTGGAGGGATTGGGGTCAGAATGGGGGGGCTGCATTTGTATGGGGAATATAAAAATAAAATTTATTATTTAAAAAAAAAAAAAGCGTGTTCAACTTCTAAAATAGCTCCTTTCTCTCCTAAAATAGGTTTGCAGGTCTAAAGTCTATTTCTTTGGTCAGAGCAGTATACTGAATCCCCATGTTCCTTCTGCTCTCTGTTGCAAAACTCTGTTTTTTCATTAAAAAGTTATTTGAGTTTTTTCATAGAGACCTTAACCTCAAATATGCTCAAGAGGAAATGCATAGGAGAAAAAAAACAGCCTTTGTGTTTGATTCATTCCACAGAACTGGCTGCAGCTCTGGAGATTTCTCTCAAGTATGATTTTGGGTCAATATATTCAAGGCAATCATAATCCTGCATTCAGCCACCAGGGCCTCAGGAACAGACATAAGCCCGAGTATGGACTAACCAGGGCCTTGCACTATATCAGGGGTTTTCAGCAACCTTCATCCTCTTGTCGCTGGAAATAGGCTATGAGTCACCACTCCTGAGCATGGTGAGGTTTCAGTGACTCAGCACCCCTCACCAGAACAATAACAGAAGTGCTTCAGGGGAGGCCTTGCACCATCCCAGATCCTACAAGAGCCCAGTAGCTGTGCCCACCATCAAGCAAAAGCCCAAAACAGTGAAAGAGAAGGAAAAACACACAAGAAAAGCCAATGACAGCTGATCAAACCCAAAACAAACAATAGGGGGCAGAAAAGAACAAGTGTCCAAGCAGCCCACAGGAGAACAACACACCACATACAGAGGACAAGCCCTACTGCCACGCACAGACTCAGGGAAGTCTCATTTACCTTCAGACATTGAGTCAAAGTGGCCATGGTTAAAAAAAAAAAAGTAAAGAATGAGAAAAATACAAATAAAATTCAGAAAAGGAAATTGATACTATAAAAATAATAATAAAAGAGATTGAAATAGAAATTTTAAAAAAGAAAATAATACAATTATAGAAGAAAGCAAAATATTCATGAGAAAGCAATTGTGTGTGTGTGTGTGTGTGTGCTAATTTAACCTTGCAAAGTAACTGATTGGGATTATGAGACTTGGTATTTTTTCCATCCTTTTCATCTGGTAGGGGAGCTATTTGTTTCTAGTTCCTTTTATTCTATTTCTAATGGCTATCATACCATCTCCAGAGTGTGTGAGTGCTTTGAAAGGGAAGCAGAGAGCAAGGAGAAGTTTGGCTTATTTGAGTCTCACGTATGAGTGTTTATCAAAAAGGAAGACAGAGTTTTCTCATGTGAAGTTGCCTTATTACAGAAAAGAGCTTGGTCAATGCTTGGTTTTATAGAATGGCAAATAATCACTCCTAGATTAGAAACAAAAACAAACAAACAAACATTGGTGTTGTTTCATAGAGATGAAGGGAAGAGATAATTTACTTAAACCACACAATGCTTCACATATAGTGAAATCTCGGACCCTCCCTGGTGGTGCAAGGGTTAAAGACACAACCTATGAAGCTATCCGCAGCCACGAGTTCAATTCCCGGCCAGGGAGCGACACACATGGTGCAGCAGACCTCTCCTGACCCTCCCACTGCTCCCCTCAGCAGTGTATTTCAGTCAGTCTGCCTGTTCTGTTCCCCACTCTGTATCTGGTGAATCCTCTCATCCCCCATGCCTCTGGCCTGTACCCCAGTTCTTGTATGCATAAATAAATAAATCTTTAAAAAGATAGATATGGTGAAGTCCAAGTTAAAAGGATAAATAAGATAGTATGTGTGAAAATGTATATTAGCACAATGATTGCCATCCAAAAGTATCAATACACACTAATTTGTTCCTTTTATATCCAATGCAAAGACAAAATATTTTTTGTTGGAAGCAATAACAAGGATTAGAGTATTGGCTTTAGGATTATATTTTCAGGTGAAGAATTTCTGCTCAGTATTCATTAGTTGCATAATCTCAGGTAAATTATTTAAGGACTCTGTCCCTGGATCTAGAATGAGAATCTAATTTTATAGCATTTTTTATTATACTTAGCAGCATAAAAAGGAAAACAAAAATCACAATGGTTTACTTCTTTCTTATGTATAAGAATTACAGATGGAGACTAAATAGGGAATGTATAATGTTTTTGTTATCCTTAGGAACACAGGTTATTTCTATACTGCATCTTTAGCAAGTAACTTCCATACTTCTGTCACTGAAGTTACCCTCCTAGAACTCCAAGCATTTATGCATCAAGAACTTGGAGCTCACTTTCTACAGACAAAGGAGATAAATTATATTTCTTTAGAAATCTACCAGTATCTGGGGGGGCCTCCCTGGTGGCACAGGGGGCTTAAAAACAGCCCATCATGCTGTTGCCAGCCTCTGCAGCATGAATTCCATCCCTGGCTGGCCAGGGAGAAACCCACATGGTGCAGCAGACCTCTCCTGACTCACCTGCTGTTCCCCTCAGCAGTGTATTACAGTAAGTCTGCCTGTTCTGCTCCCCACTCTGTCTCTGGTGAATCTCTCACCCCCCAATGCCTCTGGCCTATACCCCAGCTCTCGTATGCATAAATGAATCTTTAAAAAAGGGAGGAAAGAAATCTAGTAGTATCCACCACATAATCACCCTTTGTGTGAGCTGCTAGAATAACTTTTTTTTTTTTAAGATTTATTTATTCATATAAGCACTGGGTACAGTTAGAAGCGCAGGAGGGTGAGAGAATTCACCAGAGCCAGAGTGGGGAACAGAACAGGCAGACTGACGAAATACACTGCTGAGGGGAGCAGCAGGCACGGCAGGAGAGGTCTGTGCACCATGCGCCATGTGGGACCCTCGCCGGAGGCCGGGGATCGAACCGGCACTGCAGATGCTGTGGGCAACCTCGCAGACCAGCACTCAACCACTGCCCCACTGGGGAGGCCATAGAATAAGCTTTTCTTATTTACTTCCTCCCCTTATACTCCCACTGCCTGCTTCTTTTTCTTCTTCTTTATAAATTTATAGTGCTCGTCTTTGTATTTTGACACCAACATATGCTACTTCATGGTCACCATCAAAATTCTAGTTTCCATTTATCTCCAAACAATTGACCTCTGTTACCAATTTCACCCGCCCTGGTAGGTAATTCAACAAGATAATCAAACATATAAGTAAAATGGCTGGAACATAAAAAAAAAAAGGCTCTAAATAGTAGCATATTATTGATCAAGATTACAAAGAAAATCAATCGCAGAATTTAGACCTATACCTATTTCTCTATATTCACCCAGTTTTCCATTACTCATGTATTAACTATACAAAAAGTACTGAGGTTTTCCTGGGCTTCCATCAGCTTAATTGTGTGATCTCCTTTTCAAGGCCTAGAGGTTTGCAAATTCAGAAATTTGATTTTGATCAAAACAAGGGGGGTTGGGAATTGTATGGACACTATAACCGAGATGAAAATGCATACATTGTGCAAAATTAAAAATGATGTAAATATATATATATAATTAAAAAATAATAATAAATGAATTAAAAAAATCTGATTTTGCTGTCATAATTATAATGGATTATTATGATCCATTAAACAAACCTATATAGATCACAGTGAACAAACCTACATAGACTAATCTATAGTTAATAGAATGTCAGTTTATTAATATGTACTGAGAAATATAACTTCCAAAAGGCATCATATTCTCTGGCCCACATAGTCATTCCCTGAGAGTGACCTAAGCCTAGATCAAATTTTCATTTGAGCATTATTGGGGAACATAGTGGCAAGATAAGCAAATAAAATGAGCTTATGTTGGAAAATCACATCCCCTAGCTGGGTCATCATCTCTCTTGAGCTCTGCTGGGATCATGCTTATCTGCTTTTTTTCTGTATTTGTTGTGTGTGTGTGTGTGTGTGTGTGTGTTTTATTTACTTTCCCCCTACCATCTATAGTCATCATCTTTCCTTAAAATTATTAAAATTAACTTCTAACACAGTTATTGCCAAATTTACTGATTGTGTTGATGCTAAACTTTACACCAAGTACCTGGTCTAGCTCTACTTAATCTAAACTCCTAGGGATTTTCAGAGAAGTAGCTCAGAAATGCAGGTATTTAACATTTTCCCAGATATTTCTGCTAAAAATGCTACCTGACCTGCTTTTTTTTTTTTTTTAAGAGGCATGCTTTATTTATTTGTTTTGCTGGTTTGTTTGTTTTGTTTATACATGCACTGGGTACAGTCAGAAGCGCGGGAGGGCGAGAGAATTCACCAGAGCCAGAGCAGGGAGCAGAACAGGCAGAAGGACCGAAGTACACTGCTGAGGGGAGCAGCGGGTGGCAGGAGAGGTCTGCGCGCCATGTGGGACCCTCCTCCGGTGGCCGGGGAGCAGCTGGGGATCGAACCGGCGCCGCAGAGGCCGTGGGCAGCTTCGCAAGCCAGCGCTCAACCGCTGCGCCACCGGGGAGGCCCCTGACCTGCTTTTGGTAACCCCTAATTTAATCTACAATTTCAACATCCTAATAGAGACAATACACTGAAGTAAGAGATGGGGGGGGGGTGTGGGAAGGGAGAATATCAATTGTTCTCTGAGAATGCTTCAGCTGCAGGAAAGTGCTGTTCCTTTCCATTCCCTCTTTATTTCTACTGTGAAATTCCAAAGGACCTTGTTCCTACTTTTCCTTAGAACCAGTGTTATTGAATATAATGAGCCACTATTTCTAATTTTCATACTCTGTGGATTAAGATGCAGCAATGACTTGCATTTTAAACTAAAAGAAGAAAATTTTATAGGACTCTTGACTAGATGGATTAGGAGAGGATCCAGCATGGCAGTGGCATATAAGCTCAGCCTTGACAAGTGGGTGATACTGACAAGGTGAAAATGAAAACTGGCATTCTAGGCAAAGGGACATGCATAGATGTAGCATCCTGGTGTTGTAATTTGGTCTCTTTCAAACTCCAATCAAAAGTCAAATCTGTTCCTTTCCTTGACTTTACTGTAAGTTGATCCCCCAAAACTATAGGATTCTATGTGGGTGCCAGAGGCTACCTATATTGAAAGGCTGGTTTCTAGAGTTTTGAGTGTCTGATCCAAAACCATGTCTTATAAACTAGCAAGGAAATGAAGAAAACAGTGAGGGAAATTGCCATCTGTCTAAGCCCCATGGGAACACAATGCTGGAGGAAATTCGTGTTTTCATTGTCTTTTTGGGTGGTCTTCGGAGACCAGGAATTGTATGGACACAAAGGTGGAGAGCCTTAAAAAAGAAAGACCTATTAAAAAAAAAAAAACAGAATTAAGTAAGTAAATAAAAAGTCCCAAGGCTATAGTAATTGTTTGTCACTAGAGTCACTAGACAAGGAGCAGGTCCAGGCCCCTCAGCCTGACCCCAGCCTCCCTCACACAAGAGGCAGGTGAGTTGGCAATGTACCAGCCACTGTCTACTGCTCCACCCATTAGGAGTCAAAGGGATGGAGCAAATGTCCTGCTCCCTGTTTGGGGAATGGGTTCTTGAGACCCTCTGATTGAAACTGAAAGGAGGGCAAGACAGACCCTGTTGAGGGTAGCAAAGAGTCAGGGTTTACTGATTAATGAAACACAAGGAAAGAGTTATCCAGGGAAAAATCTGGGTGTGAGGAGATTCTGGACAAGATGCTAGACTAGGGCTCTAACATAGATTTTAGGAGTGGGAATTGAGAATAAAGGGATTAAACATTTTTAGCAGAGAAAACAAGGAGAGTGGGCATGATTAATGTCCACTACTGTTGCTGATCAGGGCACTGATCAGGCACAGCTCGTTGGTGGTGCAGGACTCCTGATCATTTTTGACTGAACCTCTCATGGAGGCTGTGTGTCCACAGTTCCAGTTTGAACGGGTCCCATGTCTTGGATTTCTTATGGATCTATAACATCATTTTTCTCATAGCAGCCAACTTGATAGGCTGTGTATAGATAGCTCACAATGGTCAGATGAGCAAAGCATGAGCCAAGGACATTTATGGCAGCAGCTGTCTGGGTCTAGAGTCATCATATTTTTAACTTCTTTTACCAGCAAAATCCTTGCAATTATTTTTTCTTTGATTCCTTTCCCTGATTTTGTCCTGGGATCCTTCTTATCTCAACTTCAGTGTCTCTTTTCAGTGGTAAGGGGTGGTCATGTAAGATTTTGAGCAAAGGAATGTCATGGCCTGCTTCTATTTTGAAGAAATCACTGGTTATTGATTTGAAAACAAAACACTGGGACTGTGTTTTGGCAAAGTTGGAAGGCAAAGTTGGAGGCAAAGGGGAGGCAAAGTTGGAAGTAAAGAACTGTTAGGAGGCTATTTTTGGATTCTAGAAAAGAGATGGTGGCATCTTGCACCGGGTGGAAGTGTTCCACTGGGTATATATTTTGAATGCAATCAAATTAGAGACATGAAGGAATGAAAGAGAAAGGAAAGAATAGAAAGAAGACATCACACTCTTTCCTTATACCCCAATCTATGTAAACTCAATGGTTTATAGCTAATGCCATTATGAGGAGACAAGACTCATAGGAAGGATAAGAGAAATGTTTAACAGCTGGACTAACTTATTGAATGAATTTATACATTTAATCATGCATACTTGTGACCTGAAAGTAGGATCAGCCTCTACATTGGAACAGGATTATATGAAGTACTAGTTCACAACTTAGCATTTTACATGTTAGCTGTCTGATAATGTCCTCTTCAAAAGACAAATGCAAATCTTATTTAGGATGGAAATTATTGTTTTTAAAATCAGTACTTACATTTAGCAATTCATAAACAGTATTAATCACAAGCATCATTTTGCTTTAACCATCATTGATCCTGAAAAAATGTCTTACTGGTGAGAATTCTGCTGGTAAACAGAGTTGAGGACACATTAAGTTCATTGTTCATTGTTCAAAACTTGCCATATTTAGTACTCTGAAAAAAGTGGGCCATCTCTCTCTTTTACTTATAAAATTTTAGCTAGTATTCATGAGACTTTGATTTAACGAAATCCCCAAAATACAAATTAATTAAATTTTTCTAAACTTTCTTTCCCTCTTCTTAGCCTCTTCCCATTTTTTGTTCAAGCATAATTTGTCAATTCAGTGAAGGTATCACACATGGGAAGCTAAATTGATATTTAGTTTGTGCTGGTTGAGAGAGTGCATGTTTCTCAGCACCCTAACTGTCTATACATGTCATTCCTGAGTAGCAGAGCGTGCGTTGATAAAAATGAATAAAAAAAATTAAAAAGTGGTCCCTGGTAGAGCAAGAGTAGTATAAAGGAATACTCTTGAAAGAAGACCATTTTCCCTTACTATAAAGATGTTATTCCATGCAACCTTGTCTGTTTGCTGGCAGAATGGATTTTTAGCATATTGTTCACAGATGGATGATGTCAACAGTCGCTGCAGCCCTTTGGCCAGGTCTTCTGAGTCAGAAGTATGTCAGGCTTGTCTCTGGAGAATGATAAGGGAAATACTGCTATATATGATATCTCTCTCACCAGTAGCATTTTCCAAGTTGGCAATTACATAAGCAGATGATAATTTTTTATTTTTAAAAAGTGAGAAGTCATTTGGGGCCATCCTGATTTATTCTTTCTAGGAAAGAAGATACAAGGAAGATCTCCAAGTTTAATTCCAATCTTCTAAAATCATTTGAACCTCAGTGTCCTCCTGACCTTGGCCTGCCAGCTATTTGATATATCTCTCCAGAACCTCATCCATTTATGACTTTTGAGTCACCTGTTCAGATGGTAAGCAGGAGAAAATCTATGACAAAAAAAAGGAAATTAGATGTGAATGTCTCTGTGGACTTTTCTGGTTTGGGAAGTTAATGTTGAATAAGTTAATGTTGAACAGAGGACAGAAACCAAAGAGAAGCAGCTTGCTGTAGCAGAAAGATGCTGAAATGGGAGCTAAGAAAAGGGTTTGCCTCTAATTCACTGGGGCTTTTGTATGGGTTAAATAAATTTAAACAAGTTCCATGTCTGGTTATAGGCATGTAGCAGAAGCACACACTTTCCCTTTCCTGGTCCTGACTCTTACCTGGACTAATTGTGGCATTGGATAATTCAGCAACACTCCCTGAAGTGAAAGAAATGTTGAAAATGTGGCCACCATGTTGCCAAGAACAATGCTAGATGGTTAACAAAATTCTCACAAACTATCCAGTATCCCACTTTTGGGTATTTACCTGCAGAGTATGATAACACTCATTCAAAGAGATAACATCCCCATGTTCTTCACAGCATTATTTGCAATAGCCAAGAGTTGAAAACAACCTAAACACCCATCAACAGATTAGTGGTAAAGAAGATGTAGCAAATGCACACAATGAAATACTGGTTGGGCATAAAATATAGATAAAATTCTGCATTTGCAACAGCATGGATGGACCTAGAGGATAATGTATTTAGTGAGATATGTCATATGTGAAGAAAGACAAAAAACAAATGATTTCATTCATATGTGATAGAGTAACAAAATGATGAATTAAGTTAAAGAAAATAAAAGCAGGGCCTCCCCTGGTGGCACACAGTGCTTTGTAGCTGTCCACAGCCTCTGCAGCACCAGTTTGATCCCAGCTGGCCAGTGAGGGTCCCACATGGCTAGCAGACCTCTTCTGTCACGCCCGCTGCTCCCAGCGGCGTGTATTTCAGTCAGTCTGCCTGTTCTGTTCCCTGCTCTGTCTCTGGTGAATCCTCTCACCCTCCTGAGCATCTGGCCTGTACCCCGGTTCTTGTATAAATAAAGCAGTGTATTTCAGTCAGTCTGCCTGTTCTGTTCCCTGCTCTGTCTCTGGTGAATCCTGTCACCCTCCTGAGCAGCTGGCCTGTACCCCGGTTCTTGTACAAATAAATAAATAAATCTTCAAAAAAAATCAAATTAGTGGTCATGAAAAGGGAAGGGGAAAAGGGATGGGTAACTCAGTTAAGAGGGGTCAATTGTATGGTGGCAAATGCAATTGGACTTCTAGTAGTTGACTGAATGCTGATGTTGATTTATAATGGTGTACTCCTGAAACCTATATAATGTTACTTCAATAAATTTTTAAACAAAAAAAAATTTGCCTTGTCAAAATATTTTTTTTAGACTTTATAATAAGATATATGTTAGTTATTATAATCATAAAACAAGTGATACATCCAAGACTTGACTTTTAACAATGTTCCCGAGGTCATGCAAACTTTCAATGACATGTTTGAGTCTCTGGATACAACTACCACAGTCGATGAGAAAATTGGAAATAGTACTCCTCAACTTTTTTCTTCATTGGAGAGAAATCTGAACACCTTAAATGGTTTCATTTCTTATCTTGTATCACTAAAATTGATGTGTATTTATTTTCATTCTACCTCATAAAATGCATGTGATTGTTTTAATATTGCCCACTGGGGGTGTGGGGAACACTATGAGGCTAAAATAAAATAATAGCACTTATTTGGGGGGAGTCTTATATTTGCAAATTGGGGAGCACAAATTCAGATTTTAAACGAAATTTTGTCCCACTGAGGTCTTTGTTTAAGTGTTTTTTTTTTTTTTAAAGATTTATTTATTTATTTATACAAGCACTGGATACAGTAAGAAGCACAGGAGGGTGAGAGAATTCACCAGAGCCAGAGCAGGGAGCAGAGCAGGCAGAAGGACCAAAGTACACTGCTGAGAGGAGCAGCGGGCGGCAGGAGAGGTCTGCGCACCATGTGGGACCCTCCTCCAGTGGCCGGGGAGCAGCCAGGGATCGAACTGGCGCTGCAGAGGCTGTGGGCAGCTTCGCAAGTCAGCGCTCAACCGCTGCGCCACCGGGGAGGCTCTGTTTAAGTGGTTTTTAACAGACAAAAGAGTGAGAAAGTAGGATAGGATTACAACTGTCTAACAAGAATTAGGAGGAATTGCAGATTACATTCCTGGAGGTCATTGGATTTTAGTGAGACTGCCTTAGTTAATATGGAGAGAAGAGAGAGAAAAACAAACAAAACCCCCTATCTTTGCACAGGTCTCAGAGACTGCCAAGTCTAGCTGGAAATCTTTTCTTATCAGTCAGTAAATAGTTGTTTGTTTTGTTTTTGGAGATACTTGTGAGGCTAGGTCGGCTGAGGTTGAAACTCATGGGAAAAGACTCAAGGTGCCAGGACTCCCAGGGAAGAATACAGGTGATCAAATATGTGGTGGTAGGAGATGTGTGCATCAGTGAGAACTGGCTCCTCATCAATTACACCATGAGCGCCTTCCCTGCGTAGTACACCCCTACCTTGTTTGATGATGTCAGTGCCCAGACTTCTGTACATGGCGAAATCGTCAGCCCGAATCTGTGTGACACAGCTGGCCAAGAGGACCTACTGCATGCTCTCTACATCCAGACAATATCTTTATTTTTTTTTTCCATTGGCAACCCATCCTCTTATGCCAATGTGAGGCGTCAGTGGCAACCAGAGGCCTCATCACTGTCCTGATGTACCTGTTCTGGTGATTGGCAACAAGAGAGATCTTCAGAGTAACCTTGGGGCAGTGAAGGTGTGGAAGAAATAGAGCCGCAGAACTACAACTCCTCAGCAAGGCACTTCCCTGGCCTAGTGGGGGCAGGGGCTGTCAGTATCTGTATCTGGAATGTTCTGTGGCAATGTGGGATGGGGTACAGGAGGTATTTCTGGAAGCTGTCAGGGCTGTGCTTTACTCTGCCACAAAGAAAAACACCAAGCAGTATGTCCTCTTATAGCTTTTGAGTTTTTTATTTGAGGATTGCCACTACAGAGAATAAGTAACAGTTTCTTTGGCAGCACATAACAACGCCAACATGCGCCATTTGTCTTTTCTTCTGGAAACCATGGATTTTAGGTTATTTGGCTTTTGGAAAACCGAAGGTAGCTGGTTTGTATGTGGCTACTTTGATGTTTGGAAGTTTGGTCTGAACCTTTTGGAGGAAGTTTGACGTTGTGTGTGTACACCTGAGTGTGTGTGTGTGTGTGTGTGTGTGTGTGTCTCCCCTGTCCAGGCAGTTAGAGGAGATGCCACCAAGTGCTGTTCTTTTCTGTCCTGACCAGGCCAGAACTAAGCAGTGCAGCCTAATATTGTTCTTTGTAGGCTTTTACTTGTCTGCTTTTAAATCTGATTTCAGCTTTCTTGGTCATACTTACCAACAAGCAAAAGCTTCACAGAAGGACGAGTTTCTCCACTTTTAAAACATTATCTTAAACTTTCTGAAACACTTTCTTTTTTGGAAACCATTTAATGTGTGATTCCTGGATGTTCCAAATGTTGACAAGTTCTTCCCATTCTTGAGGTGAGACATTTCTCCAAAAATAGCGAAGCAGTATTTCCTAAAGTTCTGAAGTATAGTAAAAGATGTTCCTTGAAAGGTTTCCATGGTCAAATAAATCGGGAACCAGTGATTTAAATAAAGTAGAACTCCGTCCTTTATGCAGGAATTAAAAAACTAAGAAATAAGCAGTGTTTCCCCTCTTATTTCACTGAGTATGTTTTTGGTCCCATGTAACACCTATTAACATCCCAGGGACAGAGTTTCAGAGATGCCGGATTACTGGGAATTAGGAATTCTGAGGGAGGATGCTGTGGGAAAAACCTCGTGTAGTTCCGTTCTTTCTGACGTTTCCCTCCTCATGCCTTTCAGACAACTGTTGATCAGTCATGGGTTTGTTACAGGTTCTCAGAGTTGGAGATGGGATTGGTCCTTAGTTATGACGGTGCATTGGATGTGGCATTTGATGGCAGATCTGCTGTCAGATTCTGAGAGTGCTATGGGCCCAATGATATGGAGCTAGCAGTCCCTCCAAGAAGCTGTGTTTTCTGTGGGGCCCTTTTTTATTTCTGCCTTCTGCTTCAAGGAAGGACCACTCATGTTTCCTCCTAAATAAAACGAAACAAGACAAAACAAAGATGTCCAGCTAGTCATTGTCTTGGAGCTCTGTGACTCCCTCCAATAACTCTCTTCTGCTGTCATTCCTCTCCCTGCCTCCTCTGTATGGTGTGTTTTTGTGTGTGTGTGTGTGTGTGTGTGTGTGTGTTCTCCTTTTGAGGTCTATTAGTTGCTCCAAGAGGGGGAGGATATTTTGGATCCCTATCTCTAGAAGCCAGGACAGTCCATGTGTTGGTGGTTTTGCTGGAGTTGCTTAGCCTGCTCTGCAGAGTAAGAGTCAGATTCCATGTGCCAATGGCCTGTTTCTCCTTATTTTCCCTTGCTGTGTTTTTGACCTTCTTTATTTGTATAGAAGGAAAACTTAATTCTCTGCCTGGCAGATAGTGGTTGGCAGCAACACCACACACTTGCCTTCACCCTGCCAAAAGAGCATTGAATTTTTGAGTTATTGGGGAATGGAGCCAAAAGAATCATGTGACCTCCCCCTGTGGTGGGTGAAGTGTCTGTGATTTGTTCTTAATATTGCTGTTTGTCTTTTATGAAGAGAGTAGCCTCAGGCTCACTCAGTCTCCTGAATAGGGTTCCCAGAGTTATTACAGTAATTTCTTACAAGCATTTTTTTTTTTTTAGTAATAGTGTGTACAAGGCAGTACCTGGAACATACTTACACTAAAATTTATTTGCTGTTTATATGAAATTCAAATTTCATGGGACATCCTGTATTTTTATATCTGGCAGCGTTTTTCTTGGAAAACTGGAACCTAGTAGTCAAGCTGATACCAAGGATAGTGTCTCTATCAAGAAGAGGAAGGTAAAACAAAATCTTCCTCTTCTCTTTTCCATTAGCATAAGGTTGTTTTTTTTTTTTTTTCCTTCATCACTGCACCCTCCACCTCATATAGTACATCTGGGTGTATATTTATACTTCATTGATTGTTTTGAGCAGTGAAGGGTCCAGAATGAACAGCATTGTGGAACAAATGCCTTTTATCTCCATTTCAATACATCATGCTGTATCTCCCCAGTGTATGGCCCAGGGCCTCCTGTGTATGACAGGGATTCTCTTGCAGCAAGTGTGTTCACTGGAAGAGGGTGAGGGTAGCCTTCTTCAACAAAGTCCCAGTAGAAATTTGGAATGTGGGGTTACTATTATAGTAGTGTGGTAACTGCAGGAGCCATTTGCCTGTGAGTACGTGTGTCCTCTGCCCTTGTGTAGAGTCACTGAGTTTTCCCACAAGCAGCCAAATGAACACCTGCTGTTCAAGGTTTACTAGTATTGGGGTACTCTGATTGATGCCGCCTGGGATACTATAAGACTTCTTGGTTGAAAGTGGAAAGAAACAAGGCTGTCAGTGGAGTCTCTGGGAACTGCCTATAAGGCTACTGAAATCTTTTTAAATAGACTTTTAATTTAATAGTGCCTTCTGCTCCCCCTTTGCCTGCCAAACTCCTAAAAGTAAGCCTAGGTTTGTTTTTAGCAAACTCATGTCTTCTGATAAATGAAGGTGTGAGCCTTAAGTCTGAGAAAGTGTTTTTTTTTTAAGATTTATTTATTTATGCATACAAGAATGGGGGTATAGTACAAAGGTGTGGGGGTGAGAGAATTCACCAGAGACAGAGTGGGGAACAGAACAGGCAGACTGATTGAAATACACTGCTGAGGGGAGCAGCGGGAACAGCAGGAGAGGTCTGCTGTGCCATGTGGGTAGCTCCCTGGTCAGCCAGGGATGGAACTTGTGCTACAGAGGCTGTGGACAGCTTCACGGTGCTGTGTTTAACTCCTTACACCACCAGGGAGGCCCTGAGAAGGTGTTTTTTATTTTTAATTTTAATTTTCTCTATTATTTCTTGATTATTCCCATCTTTTTTTAATTTTATTTTTATATTCCCCATACAATTGCACCCCCTTATTTTAACCCAAACCCTCCTTCCCCCTCCCCCATAGTGTGTCTCTGGTTCATAGTTGTTTGTTGATTTTGATTTTTTCTTTCTTATAGTTATTCTTTTTCCTGGTCCCTTATTTAGGTTTTCTAAATTCCTGCTATGAGTGAGACCATCTGGTATTTTTCTTTTTCTTTCTGGCTTATTTTGCTGAGCATGATCCCTTCCAGCTCCATCCATGTTGCTGCAAATTGCATGAGTTTATCTTTTTTGATTGCTGAGTAATATTCCATTGTGTATATGTACCACATCTTCTTGATCGAGTCATCTATTTTTGGGCATTTGGGTTGTTTCCATAGCTTAGCTATTGTAAATAGTGCTGCTATAAACATTGGGGTGCAAGTGCTTTTTGAAATGAATGTTTCTGTGTCCTTAGGGTAAATACCTAGGAGTGGAATTGTTGGGTCATATGGAAGCTCTGTTTTTAGTAGGTTGAGGAATCTCCATACAGCTCTCAACAGTGGCTGGACCAGTTTGCACTCCCACCAGCAGTGCAGGAGAATTCGTTTTTCTCCACATCTTCACCAACATTTGCTGTAGCTAGTTTTTTTTTTTTTTTTAATATGTGCCATTCTCACTGGTGTGAGATGGTATCCCTGAGAAGGTGTTTTTTATTGGTCTGATTTAATGGTCATAAGCATACATTGATATATTGAATTTTGTACTTAAAAGGAATTTTTATGAAGACCAACATGCTAGCATCACCTTCAAATTATTCCTCATGAATGATAATAAACTTTTGATAAAAAACTAGTTTGTTTTTTTTTAAGTTAAAAATTCAGTAAGATGGAGGGGCCTTCCTGGTGATACAAGGGATTAAGCACCACACCATGAAGCAGTCCGCAACCTCTGCAGCACAAGTTCGATCCCTGGCCAGGGAGGAACCAACATGGCGCAGCAGAGCTCTCCTATATTCCCTCAGCAGTGTATTTCAGTCAGTATGCCTATTCTGTTCCCTGCTCTGTCTCTGGTGGATCCTGTCACTTCATGTATCTCTGACCTGTGCCCAGCTCTTGTATGCATAAATAAATAAATCTTTAAAAAAATTCAGTAACATGGAATCTCAGGCACAAGACAGAATCAGTTCAGTCTGTCTGAATATCCCTTTTCACGGTATAAAATGAATGTCTTAATGTCATGTGCATTGTTTGAGGGATTCCATCTATTCCATTCACAGTGTTTGTTTCTAGTATATGCATATCCAGGCATATGGCAATAACAAACTATGGTACCTTCAAATGTAATGATTCACATGCAAAATTGATTGCCCTGGCTATTAGGCAATTAGGATCATGCAGCTAAACAATTTGTCAGTGTCACGTGGATATATTAACTCAAGGATTATTGGTCACAGTGTTGCTAATGGAGCCAATGCAAGGGACATGCTATTTGCATGGACATACCCCTGCCGTCGCCTCAGCAGTTGTATGTCACACAGTCAGCTGGCATAGGCCTAGGCAGTCCACCTGAGATGTGCGCAGGCTTGAAGAAGGGAAGGTAGGACTTCCCAGCCCCCAAAGACATTACTCCTTTCAGATGGCATCCTCTGCAGCACTCTCAGTCATTCAGTAAAGCTTTTCTGCCTTTGTCCTGCCACTCCTAGGGGCCATGACCAATTTCTACTCTTGCTAGTACCTGCCAATCTTTTTTTTTCCCCCCAAGATTTATTTCCTTTATGCAAGAGCTGGGGTACAGGCCAGAGGCACGGGAGGGTGAGAGGATTCACCAGAGACAGAGCAGGGAGCAGAACAGGCAGATAGACCTACTGAAAGCACTGCTGAGGGGAACAGTGGGCAAGACAGGAGAGGTCTGCTGCTCCATGTGGGCATCTCCCTGGCTGGGCTGAAATCGAACCGGCACTGCAGAGGCTGCGGACAGCTTCACAGCACTGCACTCAACCTGCTGCGCCACCAGGGAGGCCCTGTCAATCCTGTTTTAACTGCCAACTCCTTTTCTACCATGATAACAGTAACTTCATTAACAAATTTTCAATTACTTTTTTTGGTAGGCCATCTGTTTCCTGCCGAAAGTCTAACTTTTTCTCTCTCCTGAACTCCACCCCCAATATCTACTACTTGATGGACACACTGACTAGTTTCATTCATCTCAACTCCAAACACATCTCATCTCAAACCTGTTCTCCCCACGTGTTTTCTCGCTCAGTTATTGATGCTACTCTGTTAAAAACACCAGACACCTGGCCGTCACCCTAACCCACTCCATCCAGCCCGTCACTAACATACATCAATTTTTCTTCATAACAGCTTATGAATTTACTTTTTCACTATCTTCACAGTTCCTGTTCTCATTATTTGTCAACTAGATTTACCTGATGTTGGACCCATCTGCCACTAGCCTGGCTTCCTCTCTCTTCTTCCTTTCTTTTCACTTCTTTTGGAATTATATTCTACAAATAAAAATCTGTTCTTGGGGCCCCCCTGGTGGCACAGTGGGTTGAGCGCTGCTCTGTGAAGCTGTCCCCAGCCTCTGCAGCACGGGTTTGATTCCCGGCCCGCCAGGGAGAAACCCCCATGGTGCGGCAGACCTCTCCTCTCTTGCCCGCTGCTCCCTCAGCAGTGTATTTCAGTCAGTCTGCCTATTCTGTTCCCCACTCTGTCTCTGGTGAATCCTCTCACCCCCCGCACCTCTGGCCTCTACCCCAGCTCTTGTATGCATAAGTAAATAAAATAAATCTTTTTAAAAACTAACTAACTAACTAAATAAATAAGGTCCATTAGATGTCCTGTGAAGCCTCTGATGGTCCTACTCTATATGGTCTCTGCCTATTTTAATTACACTACCTCATCGTGAAGCCACCAGACTTTTCATCTAAATTCTGGGAGTCTCCACCTGTCTAAGCTTTAGGTGGAGCCTGATGGTAATGTCACACTCTTCCCATGGCACTGCTCTCTTTCTGTGCAAATATCAGTGAATAAGTTGAGTTCTGAGTCAGCCCTGAGACAACAGGACAGGAATTGTCCTGACAGTGTGGTGCAAGTGAAGCAGAAGAGAAAATGGGCCTTTTACCCATTCACCTGCCATGGAGTCGACCCATCCTATCAGCACTGACAGGTTGTTCAGTGCCTGGCAGTGTCGCTGCTGCACCCCTGCCTTTCAGGAAGCTGCACTCTCTGATGAGGCATCTATGCACAAGGGTTCAGAAGGAGGAGCCATCCTCAGTGAAGCCCAGATGATGAAGAAGAACGTGCTAATCATGATCACCTGGCCTGAGGTGGAGGCAGCATGTGGGAGTCTACAGCAGCGAGATCCTCAGCCAGTTTGAAATCAAGCTTGAGATGATGGATACTACCTGGGTGAGTTAATTAATTAGTGGGTCAGTTGCTCATTATAGCTATGGGTGTAGAAATAACCTAAATGTTTATCAGTGGATTACTGGATAAGGAGAATGTGGAACATAAAGACACCTTAATCTGAAGAAAGAAGGAAATCCTGCCATACGCAACAAAATGGAGAAAGCCAGAGGATACTACTATGCATGAACAAGCCAGTTACAAAGGTTAGATACTGCCAGATGCCACATCTGTGAGGTATATAAAATAGAGCAACTCAAAGAAGTATGATTGCCAGAGGTGGGATTAGAAGGAGATGGATTATTAATTACTCAGTGGGTAAACTGTTTAATTACAGAAGATGGCTAATTTCTAGAGCTCTATTTTAGAGCATTTCACCTGTGTTAGTGTATTGAACAGCAAATACTTTAAAAATATTTTTATCACAATAAAAACAAATTAAAATGGATGTTGATATTGTTTTAATGGCATAAAATCCCTAGAAAAATTTTGAAAATCTTGGAAATATTTATCTAAGTCAACATTTTGAGGAAATAAAAAAAATATCTGGAGAAGGTGGCTTATTGCACTGTTGGAAGTTCCAGAACTCAGGGAGGTTTTTGACCTAAGTCAAAAAATGCAAAGTCAGTAATACTAAGTATAATGTGTGTTCTTCTAAAGTTCTTTTTTCCCTCCTCAGTTTAAAAAATTCTAATTCAAATACAATGTATTGCTATTTTCTCTCCTACTTTTAATTGTTATTGAGTATCATTTGCTTGCTTCTGTGACTGGCTAGCCAGAGGTGATATACTAATTGTTCTCTCATCTAATCTAATTTGGGTGTAAATATCTATATCGCATCTTTCTCATATTAAGCTCTGATATTTGCTATTACAGAAAACCATGCACATATCTGCATGTGTAATCTGTGGGCGATTAGGATCCTACTGAGTTCTAATTGGTTAAATGTGTTTTTGAACCAATTATTAGCAAAAAATGAATAAACACTCAAGAATAAAAGTTGCAATACCCAATTATGCACAGGTATAATTTTATATGTCATTGATATTTTGTATTTTATTAGATCTAAATATGTACGACTATTACTACAATTACTACTACTGATGCTGCTAAAGCTGCTGACTTTGAGGAACATGCTCCATGTTTCAGACCCTGTGCACTTCATGTACACGATCTCACTTAATCCACAAAAAAAAAAATTAAAAAAAACTCTAGTCAAAGTAAATTACTTCTAGTTCCCTGTAGACTTCCTGCACTTTCCTGTGTCAGTAAATAAAATGTTCCCTGTACCCTAATGTAGTCATGTATATAATGATTATTTCAGTCAGTGATGGACCATCTATACAACAATGGTCCCTAACGCATATTGCCTAATGCATGAGTTTATATTTTATGATCGCTGAGTAATATTCCATTCTGTATGTAGACCACATCTTCCATAATTTGGTTATTGTGAGTAGTGTGACATAAACATAGGAGTACAAGTCTCCTTTCAAATTAGTATCTTTGAATGTTTGGGGCAGATGCCTAAGAATGGAATGGGCCCTAATCCATTTTGCCTAGTGACATCGCAGACACTCTTTACTCCAGCAGCAGCCTCACACATGTTGTTTTTAGTGCCCATTGACATCACAACTTTCCCTTTGCTTGAACTGAACTTGGGTTGTTTTGTTCCTCCTATCCTTTAAGTATACAAAAATCCACTGATAATGTTGCATTTACACAGCAACAAAATTTCCTAAAGACCCATCTTGAAGAAATGTGTCTGGCCATTAACTCACACATGACTACATTTACCTTTCTTTCATCCTTCTGGCCAACTTCTATGAAGCCTTTGAAATTCTGTTTTTTGGAAATCTTTTTATTTTTTGTGGCCATGGAACTATCATAGTTTGATGAATGGCATATAATTACAATATGCAAATCCACTGCAAGATTATAATTTGCAAATCTATAATTTGGCAAACATCTGATCAAGATTCTTGCTTATAATGTCAAAATCTTACCAATACTTCAATAATTAATGTTAATAAGAGAAATATAGTAATAGTTTTATTTCACTAATTATTACAAGATAATGACCATTCACTGTCTCAACATCTTATTTGTGAAGACCTTACAAACAGGATGATGAAATTTTATCTCTTATCTTACTGTATAGAAACACAATGCAAAACTTACAAAAATGAAGCAGTTGATGATTAAATCTTTTTTTTTTAAAGATTTATTTATTAATTTATACAAGCACTGGGTACAGTCAGAAGTGCGGGAGGGTGAGAGAATTCACCAGAGCCAGAGCAGGGAGCAGAGCAGGCAGAAGGACCGAAGTACACTGCTGAGGGGAGCAGCGGGCGGCAGGAGAGGTCTGCGCGCCATCCTCCTCCGGTGGCAGGGGAGCAGCCGGGGATCGAACCTGCGTGCAGGCTGCGGGCAGCTTTGCAACCCAGCGCTCAATTGCTGTACCACCAGGGAAGCCCTAGACCTTCTTTTTTTTAATTAAAGTAACACTGACTTACAGCATTATGTAGATCTCAGGTGTACAGCATTATAAATCTGCATCTGTATATACTACATTTTGCTCACCACCAAATGTTTTGTTTCCATTTTCAGATATTTTTAAAATGATTTAATTCTGTCATTTTCAACAATCTGAATGAACCTAGAGGATCTTAGGTTAAGTGAAATGAGTAAGACAAAGAAGCAAAAGAATAAACTCACAGACTATGAAAATAAAATTGCAGTTAGAAATCAGGGATGGAGAAAGCAGAATGAGAAAATCAGATTAAAGATATGGAAAACTTTTTGAGACATCTTCGAGATAAATCTCTCACCTAAACTTTTCTGCTTTCTCTGTCTTTATATTTTTTTCTGTCTCTTTATCAAGCAAATGCTCTTTACTGTATTTGTACAATTAAAAATGGTTTATCTCTAAACTTTTCTTATTTATTTAGTATATTTTACAATACTCATGAGCAATTCATGGAAAACAACTGCTTGCTCAAATTGACATGGCTTATCCTTATTTATTAAATGCAATCTTTTATTTTTCGATTGTCTTGGATTTTATAGGTAAGTAAACATGGTAGCATTAGATTTCCTTTTTAATTTAATATGTTGGTACAGCTTTCTTTTTCTTGACTCACAATTTTATCTGGGATGTGAAATACTTAACTGAATAATAGTGAGCTAGAATGTGACTCTTTGTTGGTTGATGCAGAACAGTTCAGATATAACCAGTTGTTCCAAGCGAAGTCATCAACCCAATATAAGTGGTGTTTATACTCAGCTCTCAAAAACTGTTCTGCTTTACAACATGGATGGAGCTGGAAGGGATCATGCTCAGCGAAATAAGCCAGAAAGAAAAAGAAAAATCCTGGATGGTCTCACTCATAGCAGGAATCTAGAAAACCTAAATAAGGGACCAGGAAAAAGAATAACTATAAGAAAGAAAATATCAAAATCAACAACTATGAACCAGAGATGCACTTTGGCGGGGGTGGGGGGGGGCGGGGAAAGGAGGGATAGGGTCAAAATCAAGAGGTTGCAATTGTGTGGGGAATATAAAAATAAAAATTAAAAAAAAAAAAACAACTGTTCTGCTTTACCCAAAAATTACAGTCACTTTAGAAATTGTACCTATATGACATGCATCTTTGGTTCTTATTTAATGAGAATTCTAATGATTTTCTGTTGGTATCATGTTTGCTAAAATTTTCTGATAAATTTTCTTTTGACTTAATACATTTCCTTTCTATTTTCAGTTGTTATTTCACTTTATTTTAATTAGAAGTTTGTGTTGTAGCTTGCCAAAAATTATTTTTCTTTTAAATTTTATATGAATTATGGGCCTCCCCTGGTGGTGCAGTCGGTTGAGCGCAGCGCTGTGAAGCTGTTCGCAGCCTGGGCAGTGCTGGTTTGATCCTGACCGGCCAGTGAGGGTCCCACATGGTGAGCAGATCTCTCCTGTCTCGCCTGCTGCTCCCCTCAGCAGTGTATTTCGTCAGTCTGCCTGTTCTGTTCTCTGCTCTGTCTCTGGTGAATCCTCTCATCCCCCGCACAACTGGTCTGTACCCCAGTTCTTGTATAAATAAATAAATAAATAAATAAATAAATCTTTTAAAAAAATATATGAATTACATTTTCTCTTAAATGTTAATGTAATAAACTATATTAATCAATTTTTCTTCTAAAATTCTAGGGTAAATTAATTGGTCATGATGAATTACTAGTTAATTAAAATTCACTGTTTGATTTATGTATACTTTATCTGGAATTTTTAGATCTATTTTTATAAATAACTGCTGGTGAAGCTGTGAAGAAATGGGAACCCTCCTACAGCAGGTGGGAATGCATGTTGGCCAAGCCTTTATGGAAAGCAGTATGGTGGGGTCTCAAAAGATTAAAAATGGATCTGCCAAAGAAATCTAATATATAACAAGCAGTTGCTTGCCATGAGTTGCTCATGAGTATTGTAAAATATACTAAATGAATAGGAAAAATTTTGGAGATAAACAATTTTTTAATTGTACAAATACAGTAAAGTGTATTTTCCTGAAAAAGAGAAAGTAAAGTGATAGGGTACAGGTGAGAGATGTAGCTTGGAAGACTTCCCAAAAAGATTTCCACAGAACAGAATTACAAAGGGTCCCTAAGAATTGGCTGGAGGGATGAAAGGGCGGTAAATAATACAGTGGTGTCACTTAACCACCAGACATTTCTTTGAGATGTGTCTTTTTTTTTTTTAATTTGTACATGTATATTTTTCCATCATTGTTCATTTTTGTAAAATGTATGTTTGTAAACTCCTTTTAGGTGTATTCTCCATAAATGCATCTTGAGGCAATTTTGTGTCTGTGTAAATGCAACATTATCAGTGTATTTTGTATACTTATAAGACAGGAGGAACAAAACAAGTTCAAATCAAGCTCAAGGGAAAGCGATGATATCAATGGGCACTAAAAACAAGAGTTGTGAGGTTACTGCTGGGCTAAAGGGTGCCTGTGATGTCACTAGGCAGGATGGATTAGGGCCCATTCCACTCTAAGGCATCTACCCCAAACATTCAAAAATACTCATTTGAAAGAGACTTGTACCCTATGTTTATGTCACACTACTTGCAATAACCAAATCATGGAAACAACCTAAGTGACCAAAACAGATGAGTGCATCAAGAAGATGTGGTCTACATATACATACTCAGTGATCATAAAATATAAACTCGTGCAATTTGCAACACTGTGGATGGAGCTGGAAGGGATCATGCTAAGTGAAATAAGTAAAAAGAAACATAAATTTCAGATGGTGTCTCTTATATAGAGAAAGCAAACTAAGGGTTACATAAAGTCAGGCTTAAAATCTAACCCTGAAAGTTGACTATAGACCTGGAGCATTCAGCAGAGGAGGAGGGAAGCAGTAAAAACAAAGTGGGAAGGAGGCACCTGGACGATTGTTGTGGACTGTGGGTGACCCTGTGTGGGTGTACTACGTGGTGATACCTCATGGGGTGTGGGGGGAAATCCTGATGTAATCTCAATAGAAAAATCATTTTTTAAAAAAAAAATAAGATTTATGTTTATGAAAATTGCCTTACCTTTCTTTTATGTCCTTTCTTGTCTTTTTTTTTTTTTTGTATTTTTGTTTCTTTTTTTTCTCCATTCCCCTTCCTGGTATACTGAAATTATAAAATTCTCATACAATGATCCTTAGATAGTTCTGTGTTTTTCCGTGTCTTAAATGCATATAAAATATGGAATGATGAAATTCACTTGTGAAATGTTTAAGATTATGTTTTTTAGAGTAATTATTTAAGAATTTCCTTTCATAATAGTACACCATTATTAGTCCAGGTTTTGTATTTGCATTAGATTCAACTAACATGTGATGACATATTTTGCTAGAATAATTTTGTCTCATCTATATTTTTAAACTTAGTATAAAGTTTTACCTGGAGTTTTCTTATGTATGTACGTCCACTCTATATAGCTGTGAATATTTCTCATTACCTGTGTTAATTATGATTTCTATCTTTTACTTGATTAAATTTAACAAAAGTCAATATCTCAGCCTTTTTAAATTAAGATTCTGTCTTTTATTATCACTTTTAATCTTTTGTTAATCTGAATTTTTCAGATATTAACTGTGATTAAACCAATTTTAATTATTTGTATTGTCTCCCTTTTATTATTAAATATCTCTAATTTAATACTTAATTTATTTTTAGTTTATTTTTTAATATATAAATGTATAATGAAATATTTTCTTTGAACCACTCTTTGGCTATATAGGCAAGTTTTCATTAATGTTCATTTCTAAGTAGACTGCAATTTTAGTTAAATTTTCTTTTTTTTTTAGATTTATTTATTTTTAGACCTGGGGTACAGGCCAGAGATGCAGGGGTGGTGAGAGGATTCACCAGATACAGTGGGGAACAGAACAAGCAGACTGACTGAAACACACTGCTGAGGGGAGCAGCGGGCAAGATAGGAGAGGTCTGTTTTGCCATGTAGGTTGCTCCCTGGCCAGCTGGGGATGGAACTCGTGCTGCAGAGGCTACGGATTGCTTCATAGCAATACGTGGTGATACCTTAACCCCTTGTGCCACCAGGGAGGCCCTAAATTTTCATCTTTATCCCAAATATACACTTACATTCAAGTGAACTTATTTCTTCTAAATATCTGATTTTTTAATTATAAAATTTCATACTTTATAATCAGTAAATATAGCCTGTATCATTTTTTGCTTTTGGAATTTCAGATTTCCTTTTTGGTCAAGGTTAATGATTTTGATTTTTTCATAGATGATAAAAAGAAGCTCTATTCTCTATTTAACAGGAATAAAATTCTAAATAAATTTCATTATTCTTTTTTTTAAAGATTTATTTATTTTTATACAAGAACTGGGCTATGTACGGGCCAGATATGTGGGAGGGTGAGAGGATTCACCAGAGACTGAGTGGGGAGCAGAACAGGCAGACTGACTGAAATACACTGCTGAAGGGAGCTGCCAGGAGACAGGAGAGGTCTGCCACACCATGTGGGTAGCTCCCTGGTGGGGATCGAACTGGTGCTGCAGAGGCTGAGGATAGCTTCATAGTGTGGCACTTAATCACCTGCACCACCAAGGAGGCCCTTGTTTCATTATTCTTAATGTTTATGTTACTTGATTCCTTTAAATTTTCTTTCATTTTTTATCTTTTGGCTTCTTTATGCTTTTGTGATTTAAGTATATTAAAGATGTTAATTGTGATTGTGAATATTTTTCTTGCGTTTCTGTTAGCCTTCCCTAAATATTCTGAAGCCATATCATTAAGTACATATTGTATCCTGAGTAGATTTTATCAATTAAAGCTATATTTGTTGCCCTTTTCATAACTTTTTCTTTAAATTATTTCTTATTGGACATGATATGTGTGTATTTGACATTTATTTATCAATATTTTGCATTTACCTCTATCTGTGTTTTACATATGCTGGGAATGATTAAATGATGCTGCTTGTTAAGCAAATTTTGTTACTCAGTGACCCAACTGCATTGCCCTTTCTAGTTTTCTTTTATTTATTTGGATTTTTAATCTGCTTGTTGCTCTAGTTATTATCACATTTTTCTTGTTAGGAATCTCAGTCTCATTTTATTTCTTGGAATTGAATTTGGTGCATTTTACTTCTTGCAAAAAGCAAGAAAGCATTTACACTAGTTTCCCTCATGCTGGCTGGATAGAACTAGTCAGGATTTTGATGATGATTTGTACTGGGTTATTAGGTCTAGCATTTATCTCCCCAGAATAAGCCCTTTTCTCTCTGTATGTATATCAGAGTGTTTCATTACTTCCTGGAGAGTAGGGTGAGTGCACTAGCTCTTCAGGAAAGCATGTGACAGTGAGTAGTACCACAGCACACAGAGAAGTAAAAGGTGGACATTGTTAATTTGCACACATAGAAGTAGATATGCACTAGTGTTGTATATGCTGTGGATGTACCCACATAATTTTTCTCATTTAGGTACATAAGAGAACACCTGAAAAAGAAGATTCTAAAATAAGTCCAGCATAATAATCTGATAGCCTTCTGCTAGTCTTGAAATATAGCTTACTGACTACTAGATATTTGTTAATGTTACTATCGCACACATTGCTTTACCACAGTCTGTTGGATTTAAGAGAAAATTTAAATATGTCTGATAAAAAATACGAGAAAAGAAATCCTGTTTGATACTGGCTGAGTTTGGGAAAATCAGAAAATATGAAGGGTGAATAATAGCAAGTAACACTTCACTTGATTCAGTGAAATGGCTCTGTAGGTGATGCTGTACCTATACTAATTTATGTTTTCGATTCAAAAACCTTGAAAAATAATCATGGCAACAGTAGTCCATTTTTAAGACTAAAGGAAAGAGTGTCTACAAATTATAAATTTTATGTCATAGCAATTCCAAATTGCCAAATGCATTATATGAACTTCTACTCTGAGGATGCTATTAATTAAAAAAAAATAATAATGTCTTCAGAGTTAATGAATATTAGAATAATTAAAGAGTGGCAAGTCTGAGGTGAAGGTAGTCATTTAACTTAGAGTTATGTTTACCAAACTTTTAAGACTCTAAAACCTTTAAACTGTTAATTTTATAAAATGCCTATTAATAGTTAAAAAAAAAGCCAGTTTACTCTATGATGTGATTTTGAAAGGCATATCATATCATACAATAAATATACTTTATTGTACAGCATGTGCCCTGTTGTAGAAACATGATCATTATGAAAAGCTTTATTTTATGTCAATAAGCGAAAGTACAAATCATAGGTAAATAATTTAAATGTGCCTGGTATATATTACATGATTGTTCTGTTTATAGATATTTTGTATGCCTCAAAAACACTTAAATGCCTTTGTCATAGAGTAAAATCTTATTTAAAATAGCTATCTTTGTGAAGGTTGATTTTTCGTATAATGCTTTTTGGTTTAGAATTCTAAGAATGGTCAGGCAAGATTAGTCTTTGATTCTTGATAGAATTTATCTATTAAAATAATTCCTAAAAATAATGAACAGGGTGAAATTTAGTATCTGATCCTAAATGTTGAAATACTTTGAAAAAATGTAATGCTATGCTTTTGCTTAAGGAGATAATTTTATCAATCTAATTCTACATATATACTAGCTAGCTAGGTAACTAGCATTAAAAAAGTTAGAATTGGGCCTCTCTGGTGGTGCAAGGGGTTAAGACACAACCTGTGAAGCTGTCCGCCTCTGAGCATGAGTTCAATTTCCGGCCCGCCAGGGAGCAATCCACATGGCGCAGCAGACTCTCCTGTCTCGCCTGCTGCTCCCCTCAGCAGTGTATTTCAGTCAGTCTGCCTGTTCTGTTTCCCGCTCTGTCTCTGGTGAATCCTCTCACCCCCCTGTACTCCACCTGGCCTGTACTCCACCTCTTGTATGCATAAATAAATAAATCTTTTTTTTTAAAAAGTTAGAATTATTTATTTTTTTTAATGTATCATTCATGTGTAGTACAACCAAAAAAAAAAAAAAAAGTCAGCATTCAGCATAGATTATCGCAGAAGAAAGCATTCTTTCTGTGGTACTTAAGGACAATTTTCTAAGTCATTCTAGATGGAAAGTCCTAGGTTTCATATCAGTTCAAATCTCACTAAATTTCTTTCCTAGTGATATATTCTGTGAGTTGAACAATAATTTTTATAGCTCCACAATTAATTTTGGACATAATATATCTAGGATGTCTGCAGAATATTAACTGAATAATGCATTGCTGTCACTAATAACAGATACTATCTATTAAACTTTTATCATGTACCAGAAGTAATGAAAATGAAAGAAATCTCACAAGTTATTTAAGAAAGAAAGAATCAGTCACAGACAAGTCAAGGTAATTTGTCCAAGGTCATATGGGACATAGATCCTGACTTTTAATTCTGGGTAATTTTTATTGCATCAACTGGTTTTGGCTGGCCTTCCATGAGTCTACGGAGTTGTATCAGATGCTTGATCTTTAGAAGATAATGTACGATATATTTTTTTACATAGCTCATCTCAATGTCAAGTTTATATAAACATATGTCCATTTGTATTACTTTAGATTAAGACACTGAAAGAGAAGAATCTGGGAAAGCACAGAAGTTTCTTTTTTAAAAATTAAACATATCGGGCCTTCCCAGTGGCGCAGCGGTTGAGCGCTGGGTTGCGAAGCTGCCCGCAGCCTCTGCAGCGCTGGTTCGATCCCCAGGCACCGGTGAGGGTCCCACATGGCGCACAGACCTCTCCTGCCACCCACTGCTCCCCTCAGCAGTGTACTTATGTCCTTCTGCCTGTTCTGCTCCCCGCTCTGGCTCTGGTGAATTCTCTCACCCTCCCGCACTTCTGACTGTACCCACCCAGTGCTTGTATAAACAAACAAACAAATAAATAAATAAATAAATCTTTAAAAATAAAATCAAATATATTTTGCATGAATATAAGATATGTATATATGTGTGAGTGTATATATCTATTTATCCAGATATATCTATCCATATATATATGGACATATATGGATAGATAGATATAGATTATCTATCTATAGAGGTGCAAACAGTGCAATGGTGGAAAGCCAAGAAAGGCTGTGTTGTTTTATATAATCTACAGTTTCTTTCTCAATCACAAATTAAGCATCTGACCTACTTTCCGCCTTCAGGTTCTAGCTAACTTGTTTTCAGGGAGTGTAAATTTTCTTAGGAATTGATGCCAGTAAAAGGTTATTTGACAAGTAATTTTTTGGGGGAAATTATATATAGGTATGTATATTACATACACACAAACACACATACACAGAAACACATAGATGGACTCAGAAGTTAAATACCTATATAAATGTGTGTATGTTTTGTATACACACAGACACATACATACATAATTTATTTCCTTTGTGATATTATCTCTCTCATCATAGTTAATTGTGGAACTATATTTACAATTAACATTTGTGTTTCCATATACAAAATGAAGGTAGATCTCTTATATGCTTCCTGTTCTTTTAAAAAAGTATTTGCATCTTAAAAGGATTTTGTAGACATCTTTAGGGACAGTATCTGTAGTTGGTTTGTGGTTGATTTATATTTTCATTTTAACCTATTATTTATAGGTTACTTTGTAAACCCCCAAATTCAAAATGTAGATCATTTAGAATTTAAGATCAGTAGTATGGACATTTGGGTCTTAGAGAACACAATTAAGACAGCATTCTAAACATTTAAGGGGAAGAATCTTGAAGTCATATCATAATTTCTTTTTTAATATTTTTCAAAAAGTAACTGGCTTCACAAACACCATCTATAACATGATTTAGACAACTGGAAACAGGCAAGTATATTTTAAAATGCCAAAATAAAACACATTTATACAAGTACAAAGTGAAACAATACTGATAAAAATGTTAAACTTTATGAAAAAAATCATTTGCAATTCACATCAAAATAATTTAACATTCTCTATTGTTTTAATAGTACAAGCTGCAACAACAGAAAAAGAACAGATACACGCACACAATTTTAAAACCGAATCAGTTATAAGTGCAGAAAAAATAAGTACAACCACTTGTAGCCCACACAAATCTTTTAGGATTGGCACCATCTCTCTAAAACATCTATATTCTATATAGATTTCTAATTACAACACCACCAGCAGCTGCCATAGAATTCTAGAAATACACACAATATACATAGTATATTTGTTCACATTGGGAAGATCAGTGAAATTCAGCCAACTATTTTATGCATGCCTCATTCTTTAACAGATCACAGAGAATCTCCCAGGCCTCAGACCCTCTCTAATGCGAATTCTGACTTATCTTTATGTTTTTCACTGATCTGTATTTTTTCACAGTATAAAATTGTAAATGGTAACTATAGGGAATCTGACAGCTTGAGGGTTATTAATAAGCTGTGGCTAAATGTGAACTCAGATACCTCTGAAGTCTCCAAAACATGTACATTTTTGCTGGGAGACTAGCATAGGAATTTTTTTTTTCTTTTTCTTTTTTTTCTTAAAAAGTGTTTAGTTCCCGGTTTGGAAGTCACAGAATCGCAGCAGAGCTATTACACAATTCATTTACAGTTCAAAATAGCTCCTAGTCTTCCTGATAACTTGCTGGTAACAGCAGCAGCTTGAGAAAGACTGTTACTATTAAAGATTAGCACATTCAGGGATTTGCTTTTTCTCTTTGCTTCAGTCACATCTCATGTGATTTTCCTTTCCAAACACCCTTTCTTTCCCCCAACCCTACGTCAGATTGCAGGTTCTTCTCAATCCCAGTATGATCTTCTCAGGCTGTCCCCACTCTCCCCACCCCCCAAACACACACACATAGAAGAGTGGGCTGCTTAGTCTGATCTGATAGTCTGTATAACTCGATCAAACCAGGTCTTCTTTTCACATCCTGGGACAAAACTGTCCTTTAGGGCCACTTTTCAGAAACTTGTTTCACTCTGCTGCCCACTTCCACTTAGTCATTCTGGTCCCAACTGAATTATCACTGGGCACCAGGAACAGGTTGTTTTCAAGGAAATTCAATGAAATAGGTACCCAAATGAATTGTGAAGTTCATAGCCTAGCCCTAAAAAGAATATTCAGTTCTCTTTGTATTGTAGATTTATTGTTTGGAACCTGGTTTTAGAGTTGGCAAAGAGACAGAGTTAGCATCATTCCAAAATAAAAGATCCCAAGAATGCATTACTGATAACATTATATATTATACAATATGTTGAGTGAAGTGGATAATAGAAATACAGAGCAAGTTACATCTTGTTTTCCTCTAATTGAATAAACTATTTCCTTATAATAAATAATTATAATTTTGTATGGAATTATCAGGGGGTAAGTTATTTGCATTGTGTTAAATTCTAATCAGTTATCTCATAAGGTAATGCTCTTTTTAAAGAAATACGTAACTGAAAAATTAGAAAAGGAATTTCATCATGGAGAAGGTTTTAAAGATGTTCTTTTATTGGTCGATGAAGTGAGAATAAAATGGAAACCAACATAAGGAATTTATGGAACAATTTTTAAAACTTACATAGGAAAGCATATTTTATAAGGTTTCAATGCCTACCAAATCCAAACAGTAATTCCCAGGAGACTGCCATCCTTTTGATGAGGGTTCAGGGATTTTAATACTTCAAAATATTTACAATTGTTTTTCAAGTAGAAGCAGACATTTGCTATCAATGAAACAATAGACTAAGCCGTATTCACTGTTTTAAATCTGTTAATATTTGGGAAAAGGTGCTCTGTGATGTTATTTTCAAATTTGGCAAGGGAGGTTTCATTTCTTTTAAATTTCTATCTTAGAAAATTTATGTGAGCTGTTAATCTTTTATACTTGGATATTTAATTTAAAGTTAAATATAAGAACAGATATCAGGAAAGACAAGCAGCATATATATTTGAACTTTTAAAAGTGAGGAAATGATAAATTATGCCAATGGATATATTTCCACTTCTCAATAACCTTTTAAAAATAGATGTGAAATAAAAAATACATAACAAAATAAGGATATCAAGCAAAAGGAAAAAGGTTTTATTTATTTTTCTCTCTGCCAAAAATATACTTCTGCCTCACAGAAAATCTTTTTCATAAGGCTATCTTTAGTGTAAGGCTGGGTCAACTGAACTTTAAATTTATAGGACACCTCCTCCTTTTATTACTATCCTTATTTAAAAATCAAAAACATTTGGCACCTGAGGATAGTTGTAATGGGAGGAAGAAAGATGACAGTGGATGCAGGTCTTGAGCTATGAATTCTACCCATATTAACCTATCAAAGCACATGTATTCTATTATAACTTTAAATCTCTTATTTGCAATATTTCAAAAGTGACAATATGAAGTGCACAAAATTATATTAATAATTATCTTAAAAAGGAAAATATTAATAATTGTTTTGCTTCTTTTTGGAATGGCTAAGAAAGTGTGTGGTTCTATTCAATAAGGTTCCTCTGATTTAATATTCTGTATTGCTTTGAGAAATCTACATTTGTCATAGTTTATAGCTGCCCTGCTTAAGCAGCCAAGAAAAAATAAAATCACTGATCACTGGCATAGCTAAATCTCTGCTAAGTTGACTAGATGCAATTTAAAATTTCCAGCGTGTTATGTTAAGTTTTGAACAACAGTCCCTCCAATGGTGACAGTATCTTCATTGGGTCCATGGACCATTTTTCCAGTGGGAACTGAAAGAAAAAAACAAAACAAACAAATTAAAAAAAAAAAAAAAAGGAGCTCTTTGTGCATCAGGTTCTGAAAAGAAAGGAATGAAGAAGTCCAAAAGCATATTTTATTTAATATTTTAGCTGGCAATGCTAAGGGGAGAGCAATCACAAGGAGGAGTGGCCACTTTTCATGAAAGAAATAGCCAAGCTGGAGCTCAAGATTATTATGGAGAGAATTTCCAGCTACACTACGCACCCCATGAGGGAATTACAAAACAGTTCCAGAAAAGTTTTTTTTTTCTTTTTTTGTTTTTGTTTTTTTTTTGCTACTCCAGTATTGATTGGCAACATGGTGAAATAGTCAAATCTTCCACTGGTTTTCTTAGTTAATGGAGGTGAATTGAATTAACTAGGTGGAATCCCGGATGGAGGATTTTGGAAGAGGATTTCACAACCAATTTGCAAAGAAAAGTCTGTGGTAAAAGCCCTACATACGCCAGCACAAAGCTCAAGATCCAGTTGCGTGTTCTGCCACATCACTGCTTTTCAAGATCTTTCAAGAAAAATTAAAAGAGGAAGAAGGAAAAGAGAAAGGTTGATGTTTTGGTCCCAGATTTTAAGTTTGTTAGAAAATGTACATTCATGTTTGGTGAATCAAAGAATCTTCTGGGAAAAGAATTAAAGTAAACAAAATTTTTTTACAGTTGCTTATTTACTATGCTTTTCTCCTGCATTATGCCGTCACATACTCATTGCTTTCCTAGAGCGATGCGATGCACTTGTTATGTCCCTGTTTGCGCAGCCCCCTGCCAGCCCTCAAAAATAGAAGCAGTGTTTCTTGAAAGCCCATGTTTTCTAAGGCCACTAGGAGAAAATCTGCCTAAAGATCTGTAATGGGTGTCTTCATCGGTTTGTGTTGCCCAGCACTGGTGCCGGGGTGCGCTGCTCTCCCACCGAGGGCCTCTATGGGGTCTGGCTCTGCTTGCGCGAAGGTGCGCTCCGGCCGGACCCGTCGGGGTCGCCAGGGGCTCACAGCGATGAGGAGCTCTGGGTGTAATCTCTGATGACGAGCGTGTCATACTTGGGCGAGGATGGGATGCAGAGGGCCGACTCGGACACCGGTGAGTTGGGGGCGGTGCTCCCCGAGCCCAGCGAGTCTCGGAAGGGGGACGGCGGCGTGAGGGCCACCAGCTCCTCCAGGTCGGCCTTGGCTCCCACAGACTCGCGCCCGGTGGCTGGGGTGTCCCGGGCAGCACCGCCCGAGCCCTCGACGGCCGGCGGCGGCGGCTGGACCTCGGCGAAGGTGGTCACGGTGCTGGGCAGCTGGATCTCCCTGGGGATCAGGTAGGACGAGCAGAGCGCGGCGCCCCCGCCGGGCCCCTGGGGCGCGGGGGGCAGCATCATGGAGTTGAGCTCGCTGATGTTGGCCGTGAAGCGGGTGACCACGCTGCTGATCTGCTCCAGGAGCGAGGCCTGCGAGGAGCCGCTGCGCGCCGCGGGCCCTGCTGGCAGCGATGGCGCGTCCTGGTCCGTGTGCCCCACCGGGCTCGCGGGGGTGCCGAGCGCGCCGAGGGGCGCGGGGGGCGCGGGGACAAGCTCCTCCGGCTCCGCCACCTCGCGCAGCGCTGTGGGGCTGGCGTCGGGGCCTCGGGCCCCCCGGGACTGGCGCCCGCGCCGCCGCCGGGGACACCCGCGCCCGCGCCCAGGCCGCGGCTCTCCGAGCCCTTGGGGAACGGCCTGATGACGGCGGTCTGGTTGGGGCTCTCCTTCCTGTTGATGTGCACCGACAGGCGCTGCCACAGGTGCTGGCCCCGGCTGCTCTTCTCATTCGCGGCCCACGTGACGGACTTGCCATTGGAGCTGCGGGGAGAAGCAGAGGAGAGTGACTGGGGCGCAGAGGCTCTCCCCGCGGGGCTGCGGGGTGGGGCGGGGCGGGGAGGGTTTGCTAGCTCGGGAAATAAGGCAGCAGAGGGACAGCATGGAAAGGGCCTTGGGGAGAGACTTGTTAGCTGGCTTTGCTTTGAGTTAAAACCTTTTTTCGGGCCTCCCTCATGGCACACGGGTTAGGAATCAGCCCTATGAGGCTACCGGCAGCCTCTGCAGCGCGGGCTCCAACCCCGGCAGGGGAGATACCCACATGGCGCGGCAGACCTCTCCTGCCATGCCTGTTGCTCGCCTCATCAGTGTACTTTGGTCAGTCTGCCTGTTCTGCTCCCCGCTCTGCCTCTGGGGAAATCCTCTCACCCCCCTCCCCCAACTTTAGCCTGTCCCCTGGCCCTTGTGTGCATGAATAAATAAATTTTGGGCCTCCCTGATGACACAAGGGGTTAATCACCGCACTATGACGCAATCCACAGCCTCTGCAGCACAAGTTCTATCCCTGGCCTACCAGGGAGATACCCACATGGTGCAGCAGACCTCTCCTCACTTGCCCACTGTTCCCCTCAGCAGTATATTTCTGTCAGTCTGCCTGTTCTGCTCCCTGCTCTGTCTCTGGTGACTCCTCTCACAACCACTCCCACCTTTAGCCTGTCCCCTGGCTCTTGTGTGCATAAATAAAACAAAAAATAAATATTAAAAATATATATTTAGTCTTCCATTTGTCATTACCAGGTAAGTTTGACAAAGGGGATAAAGACATTTAATTTGGATCCTGGGGTAGTTTTCAGCTGCTCTACAAGCTGATGCTGCAAGCATGGAAGGCAGGGCTTGCAGTCCTGGGTTGAGATGCGCGAGCGCCTGAGAGAGGACAAGGGCTTCTGAAAGTTGGCAGCCTCTGCAGGAAACAGTAGACTCCAGGGCTCATCTCAGCAACGCAGTCACCAGAGGGAGGGAAGTGGTGAGAGTACCTCTCCGGGGGTATACCATGGTGCCAGCTCAGGTTTTCTCCCTGGTGCTGATGCTTAATGTGTTTACCTAGGGATATCTCATGACTGAACGCCTGCCTGTGAACATGGTTTTACTGTCTGAGTTCTCTGTTGGAAAATACAAATTCAGTGAACACACACACAAATTGCTAATTCATTAGAACTCTTCTACTTTACTGAAATTCTCACGTACTTATTTTAGGCCTAAAACTTGAATGTGTAGTTAGCAGCTAACATGACCCTCAAATTAGGTCTTGATAAGTGTCATCTGACTGATGTGACTTCTTAGGATGTTCCCCTCTTCTGTTTCCCAAAAGTTCTTTATGGTCTCAGAGTTGTGAAAACTGCTATGATGAGGATGCGGCTGGTGCCCTCCTGACAGCCTGATGTAACCTCCCCAGTGAAAATGACACAGCAGCCCCTGAGACCACAGATCCTTTAACAACAAGGGCTTCATGCATGGTGGGGGTCTACGGCCTGCCCTTCGGGGATCCTATATGGAAAGATCCTGGTGTGATTGCCTATCACAAGAGAATGTGTGATTCCTGTAACTAGGGAGTTGGTTCTATCCACACAGCTTTGTCTGCTCTAGGTGTTATGATCAAGTAATATCCTTGGGCAGTCTGTGTACAAGAGGCTGTGACGAACCAGTGTTATCACCTTAGCCAGAGACTCTTAACCTTAACTGTGCATGAAACTTATCTAGAACATTTGCCCAACAGGCCAGGCCTTACCCCAGGAGATTCTGATTATTCAGACTGGGCTCCAAGGGTTACCGGTTTTATAAGCTGCTGTCTCACTGCTTCCCAGAGTGAGGCTGAAGCAGTTGGGAGCCTCAAGTTGGGAGCCTCTAACAGGAATCTACCCTTTCTCCCAGGGTTCTCATTGGCCCTTTGGCCTCTTGCTAAAGGATGGACCTGCCTTTGCTAGGCAGGAGCCTGAATTGTCTTTAGGGCCCACCTGTTTTTGGACTCCCCTGCGGCAGCTAGCAAATTTCTCCTCCTGAGATGTCTGCTCCCCTAATAACAGCCCACTTTTTTCGTATCCTGTTTCCCACACTGCTTCCCATTTCCTCACCCGTCCCTTGCCACTTGTGTGTTCTTTCTCTAAATCCTCATCTCACTACTCTAATATATTAAATGTAGTGGTGTAGGGTAAGTGAAGAAATCATCAGGCTTTTCTGCCCTCCCACCATTAGCGTTGATGGCGGATCCCTGTGGTCCTACACGCATGCCTGATGGCGGGCACCTGGAGTGGGGTGTGGGCATGCATAGGTGGTCACACCTGTGCTGCCACTGGACTTATAAGGGCAGCGTCACGGGGACGCCAGCAGAACAAGAGCAACAGAGAGAAAGAGTAGCAGAAGAGAATGAGAATCGGAGAGGAAATGCCAGAGAACCCAGAAAGCGTGAAGGCTTCCAGGAGGCTGAGGACCCGCCAGCCTCCTGGCCCCAGGGCACCCCTGCCTCCCATGTACCTGGTAAAAAGCCCAATAAAATCCTGAAAAAGCCACCGAGGCCTCCAGGAACCGCCTTTAGCCATCTGCTCAGATCATAAAGATCCTGCTCTGTGCCCTCCTGGCACTACAAGTGGCCTTCAGAATTCTGGGATATGAGATGTCCTCCAGCTTGGCTGCACAGGGTGAACAAATTATTACCAGGAGTGGAGGTTGCTGTGTGTTCCCAGTAGCAGAGGGGGCCTGGCCAACCTGTTAACTTTCCCTTCCCGGAGAGTTTCAAGATTTGTTTTTTTACATTTTCCATTGAATTGATCTGCCACGTTATGTCTTCAGTGAGCTACTTTTCTGCTCCCGTGTGTCTACTGACTTCTGGAAGATGGCACAGGATAAATGGACAAGGTTTTTATGGGGTTTGATTGGGAGGATGGTTGACAACTACCCCTTTCTCTTGTACCAGCAGGATAAGAAGCGGGCACGTGGGGTAGGGCAATAAGTCTTTCAGGTCTTGGAGACCACTTTTATTATAAAGCATGGGCTAGAAGCAGACCTGAGTATTTTTCGAAGCTTTACTCTAGGGAAGTTTTAATCACAGAAGTAATATTAAGAGTGACAGTCTTGGGCCTCCCCTGGTGGCGCAGCGGTTGAGCGCTGGGTTGTGAAGCTGCCCGCAGCCTCTGCAGCGCCGGTTCAATCCCCGGCCACTGGGTGAGGGTCCCACATGGCGCGCAGACCTCTCCTGCCGCCCGCTGCTCCCCTCAGCAGTGTACTTCGTCAATCTGTCTGTTCTACTCTCCCCTCTCGCTCTGGTGAATTCTCTCACCCTCCTGCGCTTCTGACTGTACCCAGTGCTTGTATAATAAATAAATCTTTAAAAAAAAAAAAGAGTGACAGTCTTTGGAATCACATACAGACATGCTCAAAAACATTGAAAAGAGTTTGCACTTCACAAAATGTTGACGTCTTTCAGAGCTGTGCCTTTGCTCACAGAGTTCATGGTCGTGTGTGTGTGTGTGTGTGTGTGTGTGTGTGTGAGAGAGAGAGAGAGAGAGAGAGAGAGAGAGAGAGAGAGAGAGAGAGGGAGGGAGCGCACACACATCAAATGAGCTGTATAGCAATGGAAATGGATAGAGGAACCACCAGAGAAATGGAGTCTAGATTTGAGTACTTAGTTTCATGGACTGTAAAACATACATTTTCTCCAAAATTAGAACTTAAAACAATGACTTAACATCAGTCTCTTTATTGGTAGAATGCAGGGTGTCTCAGCTAGACAAGGGTCTTAGCTATCTGGTTCAGTGGCTTCTAACAAGATCTTAACAAGCATTTAGCAGATGAAAAGGGTTTTTATGCCAACAGGGCACTGTGTAGTGTCCTGGAAAGTGCACTCCACAAAGGACCCTGGAACCCAGGTTCTAATTCTGGGTCTGTCATCTGAGGTTCTTAGAAAGATCATCTTTTTAAGTCTCAATAAGAAGCAAACAGTGTTTCATTTGGTCAAGGTTGTTGTGAGGATTAAACGAGACAATGGTATAAAAGGGCCTGGCAAGGAGAGGCATTTGAAAAGCATGTTAGCGTCTGCATTCCACATGGGTAATTCACTTCATGCTATTTTGAGGTCTTGTTTGAAGGACAGAAAATTCAGTACAGAGTGAAATATATGGTGAAGCTACAAAGTCTTTCTGCTTGTTCCTGTTTTACCTGACAGACTGCGAAAACGTTCCGTACTAACTTTTCTTAGTCTAAGCTATCTCTTTGGGTGATGGCATTTACTCCACAAACTCCAGGTTATAATTCTATATTTTACCGAAGTGATCCTTCTCTGTGTTCCCTCCTCCTTTTGCCCAAGCACTTCTTGTTATTTATTTGGATTGCCTTTTTTTTTTTTTTTAAGGATGATTTCCTGACTCCACCCCTGGCTTCCCTGACTAAGATAGAATTCCTTAGTTCCTGCATTGGGCCTTTAATTATGCTTTGCTCTGTGTGCCTCTCACCTGCTGAATGGGGTGTGTGAAGGCACAGAGGGTTTGGTTATTTTCTGTTGAGGCCACAGTACGCAGCACATTCCCTAAAACACAGTAGGTGCTCAATAATATCTTTTGTCTAAAAATTGAGTGGGTAAATGCACTTAATTGTTTTTCTGTTAGAATTAAGTTTTTAAAAAATAATTCAATGAAATTCTATCTTTTATCTTATTGATCTACCTACTTTTTAAATCTCACTGTAATCAGTAGTACTCAGTGCATACAGATGAAAGATTTCATTAACTACATACGGATGTTGATATCTACCATGAAAATCACAATGGCAGTGTTCATTCCTTTTTCTAATTCTCATGCATCTGTTTGATGAAACGTCTCAGTGATGAGAGCTCATGGAGGCAGGATGCGTAATGGGAAGGAGAAAGGACCAGAATACAGGTGTAACCTCTAGACCTACATGACATTGCTGAAACCCTTTGAGCCTCTTTGCTTATTGGAAAAAATAGCTACACATGATTCCTGGGAGGAGCCAAACAGTAATACACATAAGGGAACTATATAAGGCACAGCACCTGTGAAAGTGATTAGTTACCGCGTCGTACCTTCCATTCAGTCGTAGGAAAATGTTATTTATTATTACATTGAGAATTTTTTTTTTAAACATCAAGATTCTACTTGTTGTGAGGGATTTGGAGGAGAAGAAAGATAGGAATGGAGGAGAGAAAGACAGAAGAGATGGTTTGCTGTCTCCAGGAAGGAAGGGAGTTGGCCAACAAAGAAAAAAAGATAAACTTAAACCCCTCAAAGTCTTACTCTTTCTAAGCATCAATTAACCCTTCTGCCAAATAAAATAATATGTAAGTTAATGATTTCTTTTTATACTTCACCCTATTTCTGATTTTAAAAACTTCCAACATTTTGTCAATGTTCTTTAAGGGATAGGTTTTTGTTTGGTTGCTTGCTTACAGTTTGGGTCACCAAAATGGCATCTTATATCTTTATTCTCTGAAGTTTTTTCTTCCTCCTCTTTCATGTAACACACTTAAATAATTTATTCATATCAAGCAGGCTCTGAATGTCATCTCAATGACCACTCTCAATTTCTCTAATCATCCGCCCAAACCTGCAGGAATTAGAGGATACTGCCAAAACACACCATTGTTGGGAAGAATTCTTAACTAAAAGAGAGTTTGACTATCAAAAAAGTCTGGGAATTTAGAGTTTTTGTGTTCACATTAAATGGCGATTGAGTGGTTTGTGTGTGTATTTTTTTTTTCTTCAGAATTTGCAGAATATTTTACTAACAACACATCAACAATTTAACATTCTCAGAATGTTTCAGTGAATAAAAAATGCTAAGCCTTTATCTTCTCTTTTGTTGCATAATTTATTAGTACTTTCATATTTGCATAGTTTTAGGGCCTGGGAATAATCAAATTCTCTGAAAATTAATAAAAACATTATTTTCGTTATTAAACATGTCTTATTTGTGATTTTGAATTGAAGAGAAATCAGCAGAGTTATAGTAAGATTATGAAGTTCCTAATGAATTATTAAAAAATAAAAACTTATAACATCATTAGTAAATATATCTTGGGAATGACATCAGAAAATAGGTCAATAAAAGAATTCCATGAGTTAAGAGGAAATTTGCAGCTCCATTTGATGCACATTTTATGAAACTTTGTCAATATATTTTGCTTTCAGTACTTTGCTTTGAATTACAAAGTATGGAATATAGTTTTTAAAATACTGAGGGATTTGATGTTGTTTATATTCATAAATTCTAAATTAGGAGGAATTTCTTTCTGAAACCCCCATCTTGATTTTGACAATTATACTGAGAAACACACCATAATGTGTGTGTGTGTGTGTGTGTGTGTGTGTTTGGCAGAGTCAAATGGCAGAATTTTCCATATAAATTTCCCCAGGTACAGCTTAAATTGATGTAAATAGCTATCTTGCAGACAAAAACAATTTCAATGGCCATGACAAATATATGCACCAGAGATGTATGTGAGAGAAAAACATTTGAGTAAGTGGAAGTTATGTCAAGGACTAAATTTCCTAATATACAGTAATCAAAGCAGTACCACCTTATTTCGCCCAGCGCTTTATAGAACACTTCCAAACAATATCTGTCATAGCATCAACCTCTTTTCCTCCCCAACTTCAAAAGCAAGAAAAATGAGATTAGGTAATTTTCCCAATGATACACAGTTAGAAAATGGCAGGGGAGAAATAATACAACTTCAGCGATTTCCAGTTCCATTTTCCATGACAGTACACTGTCCATATTTGCTCTTTGAAGTGAGCTGTCCTTATTCTATGGAAGAGAAGTCTCAGATGTTACCTGTTGATAATTTATTTTTTAAGTAGATAAGTTAGTCATTTGATTTATATTTCTTTTTTTTTTTTTTAAAGATTTATTTTTATTTATTTATACAAGCACTGGGTACAGTCAGAAGCACGGGAGGGTGAGAGAATTCACCAGAGCCAGAACGGGGAGCAGAGCAGGCAGAAGGACTGAAGTACACTGCTGAGGGGAGCAGCGGGCGGCAGGAGAGGTCTGCGCGCCATGTGGGACCCTCCTCTGGTGGCCGGGAGCAGCTGGGGATCGAACCGGCGCCGCAGAGGCCACAGTCAGCATCGCAACCCAGCGCTCAACCACTGCGCCACCGGGGAGGCCCTTGATTTATATTTCTTACTCTATATTTATGTACTTCTTAATCATACTTTCCAATCTCAAGAAAGCACCCTATATCTTTCTTTAGTTTTAATTCATAAGACAGGTTAATCAAACACCTATCAATGTATTTGTCAATGATAACAGATGCCTTGATGATAAAGACACTTTGAAACTTACAACCATATACTGTAAATTGATATTACATGGCACTTTCAAATGTCTTTTTATGCTATGGTCCATGAAAAGACTGTTGCACAATTGTTTTCTCTCTGACTCAATAAATGAGAACAGTGTAATTTCAGGGGTTACTTTAAATTTATTTTATTTTCAACATTTTTATATTTCAACCAGTACTGGAAACAGGTAACTATTTCATCAATACTTTTTGATATTGCAACTAAATTATTAGTATAAAGACCTCACAAGGAAGGTAAAATTTGTAGTCAAGAGAGAAGGCACATATTGAGTAATTCTTTTCACTAGGCCCTTGAAATGAGAAAGCAGATAAGCACGCAGGAGTTGCTGAGGGAAGACAGTAAGGGATGGCAGTGAAGCCTGGTAACAAGCAGTGAGCTCACTGGACTCCTAAAAGGTACAGCTCTCTGGGGGTTCAAAATTTCAGCAGCTAGAGAAACCTTTTCCAGGGAAAGCAGTGGCCTGGCAGTGCTTCCCACCTAAAAGACACACAGTTGCACTTCCATGTCAAACAACTGGTAAATTTGTGTAAAATCCAAAAAGAGAGTGCCAGGCTTGGCCCTCTAGAAAGGATAGCAGGCACAGAATTTCAATGATCCATACGGATGCATTGAAGGCATCAGAAGATCAGAAGGTAGAGTTTGGACTTTTGTCCACTATAAACATTCTTCCTGGCTGTCCTTGATCTATACAGATCTTTTTTTCTCCTTTCTTTTGCTATTTTAATAAATAGGTAGTAATTAATCTTGGGCTACTTATCAGTGTTGGGAAAGATAGGTGGTCTAATATATTAGAACAGAGAGACGGTCTAAGTATTAAATGCATATGTAATTTACATGTTTGATCAACAAATGACTGAACATATCCATAGCTTCCTTTCTGTGTTCTTCAACTGTTGTTATTTAACGTTTTATGTCTTTTATTTTTTCCATTTCAGCAAAAACAATTGAATGCAAGAACCATGACTGAATCTTCTTTAAAGGTTTAACCCTCATCCCAGTTATATCCCCAGACCAGTCCTGGTCATACTTCAGGAAAACACTAAGACCTAATTAGTATTGTTATTAATTATTCCTTCCTGAAATGAGAAACCAAGAAGAGTGACATAAACAGAATAGTGGTATGCAGGGTAGGTTTAAGAGGTTATTTTATGGATGCAGGAATGCACTGTTAAGATTCTAATAGGTGTTGGGCCTCCCCAGTGGCGCAGTGGGTTGAGTGCAGTGCTGTGAAGCTGTCCACAGCCTCTGCAGCATGGGTTTGATTCCTGGCCGGCCAGGGAGCAACCCCCATGGTGCAGTAGACCTCTCCTGCCTTGCCTGCTGCTCCCCTCAGCAGTGTACTTCAGTCAGTCTGCCTTTTCTGTTCCCCGCTCTGTCTCTGGTGAATCCTCTCACCCTCCTGCGCCTCTGGCCTGTACCCCAGGTCTTGTATAAGTAAATAAAAGCTTAAAAAAAAAGATTGTAACAGGTATGACAAAAATGAGGATGGAGAGGGATATACTAATACAAAAGATTTTGTGAAAGAAAATGCATTTGTCCATTTTCTTGTTGGCATTAGAGGAATCCAGAGAAAAGGTAGCTTACTGAGGAAAGAAGCAAGGATTTACAATTAATGTCACACTTAGAAGAGTCTGTAGATCTGGGAAATGTTAAAATAGCCTGAATTAACAAAATCTAGCTAATTCATGTTTTACACTATATGGCAAACTGGCTGATTCCACATTTTTAATCCCACAAACCCTTCCAAAAACTGTGAGGTGGACTTTTATCTCTCTTTTAACTAGCTGGGGAGAGCAATGCCTGCATTTTTCTATAGTAATCCCCCCAAAGCACATCTCTTACATTTAGTCCCTTGTAAAATTATTGTGGCAATAGAGCCACTTGGTCCTATTTTAACTCATCTTTGGGTTAGCAGGAGGCCTTTTTAACATATTCCTTGTCTCCTTGGGGGAGGGAGGGCTGTTATTATAGTGCCTAATGGTTCTAGATCAGCTGGTGCTTTTGCCAAATCCTCATAAGGGGAAAACAGGTAACAAAGGATATAAGACAGGACATGTGTGAAGCAGAGGAATTTTTTTACATTGTCACCAAGGATACTTTCTCAAGTTAAATGACTTATCTTGGTACTTCAGACAGTAGAAGTAAAGCTGCAAACTAAACTATTCATACTAAGTAAATCTCATTCTGAGATTGGCCTTGTAGACATTATTTGAGGTGCTTCAGCTAAGATTAGAGAATATTTTTTTTTCCCTAAAAGAAGAATTTTTTTCCAGCAATCACTGTAAAGGCTAGATTACAATTTATTAAAGAGAGAACAAAAGAAGACAACAGCATTTTGTGCCCTTGAGCTGATGACGGTTTGGAAAACTTTGCGGGGAAAGCCAGCTTGATCTCAACCTGGAATGAAACACTGGATTGGTGCTGGCCAAAAGAGGAGAGTGATAATGATGAAATGATAATAACTCCCATTTCAAGAGAATTTTACTACTCAAAAGTTATTTTCACCTACATTATTATGTTTGGCCTTCACAAGAGTCTGAAAGCGCACTTATCAAAGGACATTTTAATTGCTTATAACTCTTTTCGTGCACTAAACCTGAAACACTCCAAAGGCAGTGATTACATGTGCTTAGTGTTGTGCCGATGCCAAGTAAGTGGGCTGGGAGGGGCAGGGACATGAAGTAAATTACATCTCCTTGGGTGCTTGGTATCAATAGGTATTGTTAACCTGGGGCTTCTGGAATTGTGGAGCTGAGTTGTCCAGGTCAAATAAAAGGCAGAACAGGTCAGACCCTAAATCCACACCACAACGCCCATGTACAGTGTGCCCAGATACACATGACCCCAGGGACTGCCCGCACATCTTCATGGCACACCCAGCGAAATGGCAAAGCCAATGTTTGTCTCCACAAAATAGCCTGATAATAAATTTCAAAGCTCTGTATCAACATTGAATGTTGCCAGGAAGAATCCTGTGACACTATGGGATAAGAGAATGACTGAGGATTTTCACAATGGTTGTTGAAAAATGATTTTTCTTTGTACGAAAGAATCCTTTTGACCTTAGCTAAGGCACCTCAGCTGAAAAGCATGCAACTTAAATCTGAGGAATAAGAGTCCTATGGTTTTCAGACTAGTATTCTGGTTGAATATCTATCGCCAAGATGCTTATTTATATGAAACTCCTGGTTTAAGGAGACAGTTTTTATTGGATGAAATGGGCACATGCCACAGACAAGTGGGCTAAGTCAGTTCACTCCCCTTCCCTTTTAGATGGCTCAGATGCTTAAACTGTGTCCTTTCTTTCCTTCCTTCCTCCCCTCTCTGCCTCTTCTTTTTTTCATGCACACGGGGTAGCCTTGTATTTGATATAGTGTTCTTCAGCACAGTGAGGGGTGTTTTGCCCCTGCAGGATGCCTAAAAACCTGACCTTGGAACTGTTCATTCCTTCTCACCCCCACCCCTATCTAAGTCTATGTCTTATCATCTTGATTGCAGATTTAGCATCTTAATGTACCTTGTTTGCTTGCAGGTTCATCAGAATTAGTTTTATTAATTTATAAAATTGGTCAGTTCCTTTAGGGTGTAGATTATTTTATAGCTTCCTGAACATCTAAAACAGTGCTGCCCACATGCAGAAAGTGTCTCCATATGCTCTTATGATTAGTCAAATGAATCAGTAGACCCAGAGCTGTGGTATGCACTAAGCACTGAGGATGTAAAATTGAACGACATATTTTTCCTCTTAGAAATCTCAAAGTCGCCTTGCATAGTCATGCAGATAAGATGGAATATTAGATTTAGATTCAAAATGCTTTAGAATTATGAATTTGGTAGAATATAAAATCGATTATGAGTTTCTTTAGAAATACATTAAAAAGGAATTGACATTACATTTGGGTTTTTTGAAAACTGACTAGGAAGTGTCCAGTAGAACTGAAGAAAATGAGTAGAAGGGGAAGGAGGGATAGTCCAGCATGTTATGCAAATAGTAAGAAATTTGGGGCATGTGGAGAAGAGAACATGTGCTGAGACAGAGAGAAGAAAAGTCCTGGAGTTAGGCCAGGGCCAGTGTGTGAAGGCCTCATATTCTGAGAGCATGAGTTCATATTGGGTGCAGATGTACTAGTGGCTAGAGTGCAGGTTCCAGAATCAGACTGAGCTGGGCTCCAGTCTAGGGTTTACCATTCACCTTTTTCAAAGAATAAAAAAGTGTTTGTATAAGTAAAATGCTTACCACTGTTTCTGGAATATCTATTTCTATAGAGCCAACTTTTATAATAATCATGGGGAAACAAAATTATGTCATTGAATTAATTTTGTTGTATTTCTACATTACATTTTACTTTTCTAGAATTGATTTTTGAAAAGGCAAGCATGATGGCAGGATGGAGAATGGAAGAGAAGACAAAAATAATTTTCTAAAAATATGGGTAATCACTATTTTTTTTTGAGTTCCTTCTGCATACCAGGCAGTATGCTAAGCGCTATACTTGTGTTATCTCATTTAATTTCCAGAGCATTGTAGTAAGGGAAGTGCTATATTATTCTTGTTTTACTAAAGATGAAGATTAATGTGGTAAGTGACACTTCAAGGTCATACTCAGACTATATCGCAAATCAAGTTTTAAGCTCCCTATGGGTTCATAATTTTCTACTCTACAATGGAACATTTATAATATTCCAAGCCTCATCTTCCTAAATCTGTACAGTGAAAAATATCTTGCTTATAACATTACTGGGAGAAATTAGTGAATTACATTTATGACAGGACTACTATAGTGTCTGATGCAGAGCAATTACAGTAATGGTAGTAATTATTATTATCCTTCTTATCTGTTTTAGAACATCTCTAAATATAAGTTAGAACATCAGTTTGAAATCGACTTTGGGGAGGAATAAAGAGAAGACCACTTCAGCAGTCTTATTGCTAAGCAACCAGCTTACTTCTGTGCTGGGAAGGCAGAAGCTTTCTCCTCTGAGGACGCTGAATTTTATATATCTGTGTACCTAGCCCTTTCTGAATCTGCTATTCAGGTTAATTTTACTATTTAGTTTTTATTACTCTCAATTCTATTTGTACTGGTATAAGCTATAGATTATGATATCGAACAAGTAGTTAATCTGATGCATAAATTGATCTGAAAGACAGGTTCCATATCACTATGCAATTATCTGTTTTTTCTAAATTTGTTCCCTAGCCGATTGCGTATTTTTCAAGGACACTTGTCATGTTTTGGCAATCTATTTATCTCCAGAGTACTGCAAGCCATTGGCCTATCTTAATAAATGTTTATTACATGACAATAAATTATTGAATGAATAAAAGGCAAAACAATCCTTATAGGTATCACATTTTGGGGCTACTCTTTAAATCTGAGTTACTACAAATTAAAAAAGGATGATTATAATGAATATTTATATATTAATAATGACAGTTACCGAATTATGTAAAACTTTAATAAACATTTATACCTTCTGAAATTAATACCTTCTGAAATTAGATACTATTCCTACTAAGTAAAAATCATTCAACTGATTGGGGAATAATGCTTCACATAACTGAGATCCTGACGCAGCAACAATAAAATTAATCACATACTACCTCCTGCCTTCTAACAATGGAGGGGGATTAAAGCTCTGTTTATTTCACTTGACTGCGGAAGTCCTTTCCTAGAGAGAGAGACTGGGAGACTCAGAATGTCTGTGCCTCTCCACAGGGTGCAGCCTGAGCACATTGGAGCACAATTGCAACCCCACTGGATGGAAAGTCGCTGCTGATAAGGGATAACTTTCCTTGTTCATGTTTTCGCCACTGCTGAGAGTGACATCCGTACATGAACTCATACAGTGATGAATGAGGCTTAAAGAATTTCTGCTTCCTAGAGCACTTCCCTGTTTAGGATTCTCTTTCACTTCTCCTGCCATCAGGAGGACTGCTCTGAAACACATTTAGACTGTCCACTGTGAAGATATGAAAAGATAACTATTCCGCCAGAAGGGGAAAAAAATCATATGCAGGGAAAACAGGAAGTTTTCAGGAAGTTAGAATGTTTTGGGTATATATATATTGGGTCCTTTCCACCTGTGAGGGGGGAGGAGGGAGAGGGGGATGGGAAGTGTGTCCAAGGTCCTGCCAGCGTTGCGGGGCACAGACTAGTGCTCTGCTCTGCTGTGACTGCGTCTCTGTAAAACCCCTTGCCTCCCCACCGGGCAGTTTCGGTCTGAGAAATACACCCTCCTCCTGAATTCACAGGGTCCTAGTCAGTCCCTAGTTCCATCAGAGAAAACAGAGAGCTGAGGGTGAGACTCCTGGTTGTCTGTGGTTGCTTGAGTTTCCCCAGCCCATCTCGCATATGGAAATGACCCCTTACATGGAAATGACATTTGCCTCCTCTTGTGTTCTTTTCTCTTAATGCTCATTTTAAGGTGAATTCTTCTGGATAATTGTCATTGTGTGTGTGTATGTGTGTTTATATGAACAGATATAAAGTGGGAAAAAAAATCTGGCCTTTACTTTTGTATTTCCAGGCCTATTCTCTTCCTTAATGGAAAGCTCTCTTGAGTACTGAAGAGAGCTCTGCTCTCTCTCTCTCCCACACACTCTTTCTCTCTGTCAGGTATTTTTTTTTTTTAATGCTAAAAAATGGAAGAGAAGAGGGAGTAGGAAGGGGAGATCACCCATTCCTAATTAACTATGGCCCGCCCTCGGACAGCTGAGATGGTTATTCTAACAGCACTGTCTACTGCAGCTCACAGATCCCCCTCCACCCCATCAGGCACATCCCTTTGTCAAAATCTTGGCTATATACAAACATGTGAGGGAACAAAAATTAAATGATATCTAGCTGTTGTAAAGAAAATTAGACTGTCTCAAGGGTCAACATCTTGCTTAGCTATTTCTATAGATCTGGAAGGAAAATTGGTTTCTTTGGTCTGGGATCTCCTTACTCTCCGTGCCCTACCCCGTCTTCTCTTCCTTTCCCATCATTCAAGACAGCCTTGGACAAATCTGATCACTGGATCGATCACATCTGAGAGTTTTAGTCATTGACTAAATACTTCCAAGGACATCATCATATGGCGGAATGGAGACCTAATAATTGCTGTGGGTAGCTCCATGACATCTACCAGATACTTGGATGATTCCCAAATATTGCTTTATGAACTGGCTAAATCATAATGACTTAGGAAATCTGTTATACTACAGATTCCTAAATTTTATTGATATACATTTGTCTCAGTATGTTTGATACTTTTGCTAGATTTGGAATCTCCGGTCCTAGACAATTGTCTCAAATCAGAAGTCACTTTGAACAGAGTCCCTGAGCTCTCATTTGAGGCAGTTATGTTCACCTTGTCCAGCTGACTCTAGTGCTGTTTGACTAATTTTCAAGGACAAGGATTATGCAACTTTCTCATATCTGAAGGGAAAAAAACCCAGGGATCTGTTGAGTCACTCCCACATAATGATTTATTGAGGTTTATCTTCTAGACACTGAGATAAAAATTAGCTGCATATAGGGATTTGGACATAAAGGATATCAGATGCACTAATGTGCACAAACACACATGTCTAACATGCACACCACTCATGGGAGCCATGGGTCAAGTTCGGTGGGCCCTTTTTCAGGGCTGCTATGAATGATTGCTCAATTTGTAAGCTGCACAGTTCTGAGTACCATTTTCACAGACTGCAATGAGAGCAACCGTTCCTCCCAACCCCAACAGTTGTGCAATGTGGTGGTTCTTGGAGGAAGTCAGACATTATTTTGAAAACCAGAAAGAGCCCACTACTGAGTAAGCAAACAATGTTTGTGGTGACAGTTCAACAGGATTACCCTTTTTTCATTGCAGCTGGGTCCTAAGACTCGTTCTCTGATCTGAGACGATGCACACACACACACACACACGTTCACATTCTATTCTCTGGCCTTGTCCTTTCCCTAGGCCAAGCTGATCTAAAAGTGCTTCCCTTTCACCTCTCTATGCCACAGGTAGATCGGAAATACCAAATTTGAGATGGAGAGTCAGTTCTTGGTGAGCAGTTCCCCAATTCAAGGCTTCTCCAGTATTCTGGAGCTATTCAGGGTCAATCTTGGCAGTCTTTAACTTCAAAGCCCTTTGTTTGAAATCCAGTCCCATGCAGTAAAGCACGTTCATTTCATGCAACATAGCTCAGTGGGTGCCTATAGTTTCAAATACCCCAGTTTACTAGGCAGCACTGAGTTGGGAGTACTGGTATGAAGGAGCATGCACAACGCAGTGACAGGAATGTTCACCACCAAACACAGAGAAGGAAAGGAGCAGCAAAGCTGTGGTAGCCAGAGGAGGACTAGCTTTCCTATTTTCAGTTCACGAAAAGCCTCTTGCCTCTACAGTTTGTAGTTTGGCATGGCAATGCCCTTGGCTGTGAGCTGACGTTACATTCAAAGTAAGTCAGATTCACTCCCAGACTTGTCTGTGATCTGGGGTTTGTGTCTTCCCTCAGTTGTGGTCGTTCCCTCAAAACCAATGCTAGGCTTTGGCATTTGTTTTCTTTAGTGAACAGTCTGGGAACATGAATTTCCTCCAATCTCTTCCACTTTGCAAACTCCAGAAAGATTGACCAAGAAGTTAATTCCATGGGAGAACTGACTGTGAGCTAAGACTTCAGACATGCAAAGCGCACAACCTTGGGCAACAGCAGCTTCTGGGACAGGAGGCTCCCATCACTTGACATGATGATGGCATGGGCTTTGCAGACCAAATACACACAGAAAACCAGTGGTGGCCCAGGTTGGACACACTGTATGGGATGCACAGTTGAGTGAGGACCTGAACCAGGGAGCCACCTGTTCCTCTAGCTTGCAAACAATTAGTTCACACCACCTTAGGCCATCACAGTTTGCTTACCTGCTCATTGCTGCTCTCCCACCATTCCCCATACTCCCTTTGGGGGTGAAACACTCTATTTCCGACTTGTGCTGGGCCAGTCTCCTGTCTTTGTACCTGGTGAGCATGAACAAGGACAGGAGCAAACAGAAAGATGTGATTTCATGCTTAGCTGGCCAGGCTGAGGAAGAGACATGGCTGCGGCAGGTTGCCCCATGCCGCAAAACGGGCTCCTAATTTTCAATGCAGTGGCTGGCCTGTGATACTTGATAGATGTCTGTGATGGGATGTAGATAACATTGGGGCTGTTTTAATACTTCTTGGCTGAACCACATGTATTCTACCCTACGATGCAGTGAATGCATCACACTTAGATACTCAATGGCCAAAGGAATGCCATTGGAATACTCAATGGCCAAAGGAATGCCATTATTCGCAGCTAGGAAAAAGATGAGTATCAGTAAATTAGAATATATTAGCTGCTTTCCATGTATCAGAGATGGTGCTAGAACGTCACTTAAATTTTCTCTTGCAATATCCCTATATCAGAGGCTTCATTATTATTATACATAGTTTACCAAAGAAGAAACCGAATATTATAAGGCTTAAGTAGATTGATCAAGAAATTGAGCACAGAAAGACTAAGTTTAGAATGTATACCTATTAAAATTTGTTAGCTTCAAGTATTAGTTATTTTTTTAATCATTGTTTTCAATGAAAATTTATGAGGGACTGGTGATGCTAAAAGAGACGAAAGGCTGTCCTTTGGTGTTAGAGATTTATATAACCACTGAGCTGAAGTTTTACAGTCAGTGACAGACTGCCCACATGGTGGAGGTAGTTTTATATCAGAATGGCAATGCACCACCCCTGGAACGTAATGGTCGTTCCAGCTAAGAGAAGTCAGCTGATCTCCAACATAATGCTACATATTGTGTCAAGATGAGCCCTCCTATTTGCGTGACAGTGTTCGGAGTGAATATGCTTCCACGGAAATTATTTCATTTTTATTGATCGGTTTAAACTTGTGCAGCAAAGGGGCACCATCATCCCCATTTGCCAGGTGAGAAAACTTATATTCACTGAATTGACTTGACTTCACCAATCTCTTCAGTAGAGAATAATTACCAGGAGAGGTAATTATCTTGGGGGCCCAAGATTCTTAAAGTTTATTACCTTGATACCATTTTTTTCCTTCTAATATTGGAGCCTACTAAGATGACAATTCATCCATGTTCCTGGTATTTGACAGGCAGTGATAGTGACTTACCATCAGACTTATTTACTCCTGACAGAACTGGTGTTTTTAAAGTTTCTTTTTCTGTTGTTTCAAAGTTAATAATAAAGCAAAATGCAATTAAATTAAAATTGGTCTTAGTTGTAGAATAGAAGCTTTCCCCTTAACATTTTTTTTTCTTTTTAAGATGTTAAAAGTATTTAGTATTTGAATGAAAATGACTTATTCCATCAAACTAAATGGGAAGAATGGGTTTAATTATTTAGTGGACATTACCTATTAAATTCTAGTCAATGTGCTTTGTACCAGAGATAAAAGAATCCACAGGTCCTGTGTGCCATAGAGCTCACAATATAGAGGAAGAAGGATAGAAAGAACGGTATACATAATGTAACTTTAGGTATAGGCCATAAGGAAGAAAGACTATAAAGACTTGTTAGAGGAGATAAAGCAGCAGGCTAAACCTGATTGAGCAGCCTTTATTTTATCAAAGAAATCACTTTAGAAGAAAATCCCTGCACCCATCATTGGATGACATTACACTTTCAATAGAAAATACTTAGTACTTACATGTATGTGAATTGGGTCGCGTGGCCATATTGTTGTCCTATAGTTTTTTTCAACTAAAAATTAATATTAATAGCAGAGTAGAAACACTGATGGTCATTCAGTTTCAAAGAGGTACTGAACGAATTGTTGAAGGTATTCTGTTGCGTAAGGTGTTCTGTTGAGCTAGTTGCCGATTTAAATCTTCTATAACTAACTGAGGACATCTGCACTCAATGCTCACAAGCTCTTTTTTTCCCCTGTCCTCTCCTCCCCATTTCTTCTTCCTCTCCATCTCACAGACGCATTTTTCCAGGTGACCATGTCTATGAAATAGATCCTACCAATCCTACTCTAGCAAAACCCAACTTCCTTCTTCATAAGCTTTTACAAAACGAAATAATACAAACTTCAACTTTTTTCAATAAAGCAAGAGGTGCGTTACACTCGTTGAAACTTTCAAGTAGTCCTTGTATTCAAAACAAGATGAAAATACCATTGAAACAGATTCAGAAGCTGATCTCACTAGCAGATGGGATACTCTTGCCTATATGTAGCTCAATTATGCTCACCGGATACTTACATAGACTACATTTTCATTCATTATTATTCGTTTTTCTTTTCGCCAAAATGTGCTGTTTAAAATAATAAAGATTACATAGTTGCTACATTGTACCTATAAAGAAACACAAATCTTTCACGATTTGATTTTATTTCCCAAAAATGGAAATTTCAATTAATAATTAAGTTTTCAGAGTATAACTTATAAAATATCAATTAAAATTATTTCATTTAGGGACTCCCTAGTGGCACAGGCGGTTTTGCACAGCCTTGTGGAGCTGTCTGCAGCCTCTGCAGTGCCGGTTCGATCTCTGCCGGCTGCAGAGATCCCCACATGGTGAGCAGACCTCTCCTGTCTCACCCGCTGCTCCCCTCAGCAGTGTATTTCGTCAGTCTGCCTATTCTGTTCCCTGCTCGGTCTCTGGTGAATCCTCTCACCCCCCTCACCTCTGGCCTGTACCCTGGCTCTTGTATAAATAAATAAAATCTTTAAAATAAAGTAAAATAAAATAATTTCATTTATAAAGTAAATTTTTTCTTGTAGGCACTTATTAGAACACATCTATATCTACACATACACATGCATGTATGCATACATACTTGCAAGGCATTATTTTGAGTAATTAACAAATATTAATGAATTTTTCAAATAATATGTATAATTTATTGTAATTATACCCAGGTTACATATAAATAATAATAATGATAACAATAATAGTAACAAAAGAAAGAGAAAATTGAATGTCTGTTTCTTTTCTGTACATTATCTTCAATTCTTAAAATGATACTACAAATTAGGATATATTTTCCCGACTCCAAAGAGGCAGACACTGAAAATCAGTGTCAGTAAATGCAAGCTTACTGAGTGGGGAACTTTCTATCAAAAATTATGTCTTTGATTTCGAAGCTCACCTTACTTTTATTTAAATTCCCTTTAAGTAACAGTGTTAGTAATTTTATATATTCGAAACTACAGGGCCTCCCAGGTGGTGCAGCGGGTTGAGCATGCGCTGTGAAGCTGTCCACAGCCTCTGCAGTGCAGGTTTGAATCCTGGCCGGCCAGGGAGCTACCCACATGGCACAGCAGACCTCTCTTGTCTTGCCCGCTGCTCCCCTCAGCAGTGATTTTGGTCAGTCTGCCTGTTCTGCTCCCCACTCTGTCTCTGGTGAATCCTCTCACCTCCCACACATCTGGCCTGTACCCCAGCTCTTGTGTAAATAAATACATTTTTTTTTAAAGTATAAAAGCTCATTATTTAGTTTTTCTCTTTTTGGTCCCATTTTACTCTTTTTGGTCCCATTTTTCTCTTTTTGGTCCCAAATGAATAGTAGAGTTAACAAAAATGGCCATTTGAAGGTCTAGAGACAAAACTTCAAATTTAATTTCTTTAAGTTTGTGTCCTATAAATGCAAACATATGTTTAGTTTACATCATTCAGATCATTTTCTCAATATTCCATGTGCGAGGTGCTGTGATAAGGAGGGCACAGGTGTCTGTATACTATTGATAGCAATCCCAGTTTACAGTCTGATGAAATGTAAACAGATGATTTCTTAATAATTTGAAAAGTTTTACTATAAAAACAAATACAAAAGGAACCTATCAACCCATATGAGGATGGCAGGGGGAACTTCAGTGGCATAGGTGTGATGCTTAAGATAAGTCTTTCAAAATAAGGAGGCATGCACTGTGGAAATATGGACAGACAGGTAGAAAAATCACGAGCAATGATGTATAAATTCCTAGCAGCATGGGATATGTGGGAAAATAGTATTTATTCATCTTTTTTATTGTAATCAGTGTAAAATAAGAGATAAAATGGGTGGTGTGGATGGAGTGATATATAAAAGGTATGTCGTGGATGAATTTATTCTTTAGGTTATGGAGATCTTTAAACTAAGAGAAAATATGTCAGAGTTGGCACTAAGATAAAATACTATAGACTCCAGGCAACACAATTAGAGATAGACTCCTTCTGCAATCTTGAGAGATGACATAATGCCAGAGGGTAGTATGACATGGATGAAAAATAGAGCACAGTTTCGAAAATATTAAGGAGGCAAAATGAGTGGGATTTATTGGATGATGAATGTGACAGAGAAAAGCGTAGAAAGAATGTTAGTGCAGTTATTGCCTTGGGTAGTTTACTCAAAACTGTTAATACAGAAAGATCCTGTTAGAAGAAGAAATAGAATACTTCAATTGGGAATATTGGGTTTGAGGTGCTGATGAGACATCCAAGTGAATATGTTCAGCAGTTCAGATCTAAGGGTCTGGAGGTTAGGGACTGTTACACACGGGAACCACCAGCTTGCTGCTGCTAGTGGTTGAAATAGTTGAAAATAGTTGAAAATATTTGAAAATGCTCGGAGAAAACAGGCAATCTATGCAGTCAGTATCGAGACAGGGTTTTCGGACTTTCTTATTTTACCAATTCAAATATATATATAAATCTGTTAATGTAAGTGCCCACCCCTAAAAAACAAAAACAAAAGCAAAAACATTTGCTGAGTACAAGCAGTGTTCCAAATATTGAATTTGGGGTTCTTCCACCTGCCAACAAATTGTTTCACTGTCTCCAAACTTCTAGATTCGCGTTCAATATAACTTGACACTTTGGTTTCTGGGTCATAACCTTGGTGTGAAAAGCTGTCAGGGTAGTTTTCATATGTTTAAAAATGATTTGTTCTGAAAACAGCTTTAGTTGCTTTTCCTGAAGATTTATATATCCCTTTTATACCTCATTTGTCCAGGAAACTCAAATTCCTTTTTACTCAGTTCTATAAGACTACAAGATTCATCCTGTGAATTCAAAAGTCATGAGGGTAACAATCACGATTGGACAGTAAATGTAATTTCTCCACATTGAAGCCAATAAGTTCATATACTCAGAGGATATCGGTAACCCTATTTTGCTTATCAGTTTCAGCCAGTGATCATAAACAGTTGTCTGGTTGTGATATTAGGCAATGCCAAAACCACATTTCAGGCATCAGAGAAGCTAATCAAACATTACAAAAATAATGGCCATGAAGGTGAATAGAATGTACTAGACAATGTCTTGGAAGCACTGAATTTGCCTTTTTTAAAAAGATTTATTTTTATTCATTTATTCATATAAGAACTGGGGTACAGACCAGAGGTGCTGGCGGGGAGGTGAGTGGGTTCACCAGAGACAGAGTGGGGAGCAGAAGATGTGGATCTACTGAAATAAGCTGCTGAGGGGAGCAGCGGGTGAGACAGGAGAGGTCTGCCATACGGTAGCTGCTGATAGATTGATAGTTCTGAGACTTTAACCCCTGTGCCACCAGGGAGACCCTGAATTAGCTGTTTTAACCTCAACTTTCTTTTTATGTGAGATTACTTTCCTTTTCTGTAAGGTACTTTGACTTCGGTTTTAGATTCTCTGATGCTAAACAAGTCTTAACTTGTTTCTATTACTTTCTCTACTGAATCTAAAAATTTTCTATTGAATCTAAGAATTAAGATTACTTATGATATTTACTTAAGTTTGGATATGTGTAAGGTGTGTGCATATTTATGAAGACCTTGATGTGAATATTTTCAGTGACCATTTATATTATTTTAAATATTGTTCATTTTTATATATGCTATTGTATGTAAAAATGAGTCTTCAGAGTTATTTATATATATATATATATATATGTATGCATATGTATAAAAATCAAGAGGGAGTTAAACTGAGTAAAACAAAGAGTTTTACCTCAATAGTTCACATTCAGAGAAGGCCAAAACAATTAGCCCTCATAACCATGGATCACTTGCTGGAATGTATGCTAATCATAGTCACAGCTAGTGTGGTAATTATGATTTATATGAAACTTCATCAGATGTCCAAAATATATGTGTCATATATATTTGGTCCTTCTCCAAGTTTCCCAGTTCACAGCTCCCAAAACCCTAAGTAAGTATGGGGAGTGATGTGTCTTTGTTATATTAATGAGGTGCTTTTGGAACTCACATAGGGTGGGTACCCTCAGGTGATTAGAGGGCTGGAAACTTCAGTCATCACCCTGTCCTCAAGGGACAGGAGAGGGACTAGAAATTGAGTTCAGTCACCAATTAATCAATACTGCCTGTGTAAGGAAGCTCTCTGGAGAGAGCTTCCCGGTTGATGAATGAATAGACATGAAGGACGAGTGGTGTGTCTAGCGAGGACGTAGGAGCTCTGTGCCCCTTCCCCATACCTTTCCCTATGCATCTCTGCTAGCTGGCTATTGCTGAGTTATATACTTTTGCGATAAATCGGTGATAGAGTAAGAAAAATGATTCTCTGAGTCCTGTGAGCTGCTCTAGCAAATTAATTGATTCCAAGGAGTGAGTTGTGGGAACCTGATTTATACCCACTTGGTCAGAAACACGGGACTTGTGACTGGCACCTGATGTTGGAGAGAATGGAAGGCAGTCTTATAGACTGAACCCTTAACCTATTGGATCTGATGTTATCTCTGGGCAGACAGTGTCAGAATTTAATTGAATTATAGGACACCTGCTGGTATCCAAGAATTGCTTATTGATTCGGGGAATTCTCCCCCTTCCTGCATTGGAACTGGAACCAAATAACCAGCTACGATTGGCTTAACATTGCTTTTGAAACCGATTAGCCAGTGGAACTTACACAAATCAGAACATTTATAAGTTCTTCTATAAAGCTTTTGATTATGTATTTGAGCCCATTATAGAAACTTTAGGAGCCAGTTGTTATGTCTTACTTGTCCCTTTTTCTTTGCTTCCCTGGCATTGGATAGAATGTCTCTGACTTTATTTTTCAAACTTGACTTTGTTTCAATCACTACTCTATTTCCTTTTGTCCAGCATAGGCCTTTATGGCAGCTTCAGGCACATGCAATCCTGTTCCCCTCGTTGGTTGTTCAAACATCAGCCTAGACCTCAGCTTTTGGAAGTCAGGCAAAGTTTGCATCAAACATCTACCCATAGGTGATATATTTGGTGACCACCCAGGAACAGTTTCTAATTTTAAATTGTATGAGAGAGAGGGCAGCAGGCTGTGCCTTACTTTCTAGTTTTTAAACTACAATCATTTCAGGACAATTCTAATTTTGCCACTCCCAGTGACAAAGAGAGAAGCTATGATGTACATTTGGGTAACATTTAAAATGTTACAGAAAACTTTTCCGATGGTATCTAATTCTCTCAACAAACTCAGTGTGTACTTAACCTTCAGGGGAGGAATCTGCGACTCAGAAAGCTTCACAGTCTGACCATGGCTCTATCAATGGCAAATAACAGAAATGGGGCTAGATATAACATGTTCTTTATTCACATCATTGTTTTTATTAACATTTCACCTTTTTCTTTTTTTTTTTTTGTGCTGGAAAACTTATCTAAATAATCTGATAACCCATTTGAGAGAAAAAAAAAAGTAGTATAATGTGGTAATAGTGTGCATTTAGTAGAGATGGGCTTTGAATTTATATTAATTTATTTTTTGAGAGGTCAAATTTAACTATACTTTGGCCAAGTGGGATAAATTACCTTCCAGATTCCCTGCTAGCATGTCAACAGAATGCCAATCCTCTGATTGTCATTGACCAACACTGGAGTAAACAAACATATGAAAGCTGTAAAATGGGCACTTCTGAGAACTGCCCATCAGTGTTCAGGTGACATACTGTGTGACATAAGAAGACAGGATGAGATGGTAGAATATGTCGATAATTCTAATTGACTAAAGGAGAATTCTAGTGGAAAAGAGAGGGAAATCCTGAAGACTCTTCAATTTAAAGGGAAAAGGTAAGGCCAAATCTTGTTCAGCATTACAAAGTAATAATGAAAAGTAACTCCATACATCAATCTCACCCTCTGCTATCTATGTATCTGTACTTAAATAAATTATATTAGAAGCCATTGCTTCATGTTCTGACAAATTGTATGCTTTCCATATATAGAAGAAACTGCTTTGACCATACTTGAAACGTCAAGTTGATTCACTCAGTAGCTTCAGATTAAACACAAAAGTCGACCATGATTGATTACTAGTCCCAGTACATAATTTCAGAAATGAACGGAAGTTGTGGAAGTATTTCATAGCTGGGCCTCTCTGGTGGCACAAGGGGTTAAGCACCGCACTATGAAGCTATCCTCAGACCTTGCAGCATGAGTTCGATCCCCGGCTGGCCACGGAGCAACCCACATGGCAGACCTCTCCTGTCTCGCCCGCTGCTCCCCTCAGCAGTGTATTTCAGTCAATCTGCCTGTTCTGCTCCCCACTCTATCTCTGGTGAATCTTCTCAGCCCACCCCCACCCCCCATACCTCTGGCCTGTACCTCAGGTCTTGTTTGCATAAATAAATAAATCTTATTTTAAAAAGTATTTCATAGCTGCATGGGAACATATTCTGTTCTCCATAAATATTTTTATATAGAAAAGGAAGGTTGACAGGTGAGGGAACAATGCAAATAAGCAATTAAAATGTAAAAAATCAACTATATTGACTAAATAATTCTTTTTTTAAAAGATTTATTTGATTTACTTATGCCTATAAGAACTGGGGTGTAGGCCAAAGGTGCAGGGAGTGAGAGGATTCTCCATAGACAGAGTGGGGAACAGAACAGGCTTATCTATGGAAATACACTGCTGAGGGGAGCAGCAGGCGAGACAGGAGAGGTCTGCTGCTGGGGATTGAACTCATGCCACAGTGGCTGGTGATAGCTTGATAGTGCTGAGACTTTACTCCTGCACCACTAAGGAGGCCCTGACTAAATAATTTGTTTCATAGGTATTTATGCTGAGGAAATAATTCAGCAAAAGCTCAAAGGTTTCTCAAATATTTTGCCCTTTCGTGTTTATAAAAAATAACAGAAACTAAACAAAATAAGAAACCACAGGAGGATAGTTTAATAAATTACAGCATAGCAATATTATGGAGATGTGTTAAATTTTGTGTGATATAAAATCTTTCATTTAGTTTCCAGTGAATTCCCAAAGGAAGTATTTTAATCCCACTTCAGATGTGAATCATCTGAAGTCTTTTCTTTTTCATTCTGTACGTTCCTTTGGCTTTTTTTTTTTTTTTAACAATCAATAGAAGCCCAGGAAGATACAGATTTTAAAACTAATTCCAAAGTGCTTTGTAAGCTTACATAACATCTTCAATGGGGAAAACTTTGCAGGGAGAAACAAAATGGTGACTAGAGGGAGGGGCCTCATATAAGGACAGCATCAATCTATAAAACTAAGGACTGACTTATTCCTTCTTTCATTAATAACATTGTTTTAATAGGTCATTTTAATAAAGGGAATCAGTTATCTCCTGAATTTAGGGTAATGTAATGTGTATGTTGTAATCATATGTAAGTACATCGGGTATATATTTACTAATTTTGCCATTTCTATGTATATTTTACATTGCTCAACATCTATTATAATCAAAAGTAAGATTATTTTATTTATTTACTTTTTTGTGTAAAAGAACTGGGGTATAGACCAGAGGTGCAGGGGATGAGGTGATTCACCAGAGACAGAGTCGGCAGCAGGACAGGCACATCTACTATTTCTTTTTTTTTTTTAAGTCTTTTTTTTTTTTTTTTTTTTGTTTATTCAGGCACTGGGTACAGTCAGAAGCGCGGGAGAGCGAGAGAATTCACCAGAGCCAGAGCGGGGAGCAGAGCAGGCAGAAGGACCGAAGTACACTGCTGAGGGGGGCAGCGGGCGGCAGGAGAGGTCTGCGCGCCATGTGGGACCCTCCTCCAGTGGCCGGGGAGCAGCCGGGGATCGAACTGGCGCCGCAGAGGCCGTGGGCAGCTTCGCAACCCAGCGCTCAACCGCTGCGCCACCGGGGAGGCCCCACATCTACTATTTCAAGGGAGCAGCAGGCGAGACAAGAGAGGTCTGCTGCCGGGGAGATGGAGCTTAGCTCCCTGGCCGGGGATGGTACTCAGGTGGTAGAGATGCTAGCACTGAGAGTTAACCCCTGGGCATCCAGGGAGGCCCCAAAGTAGGATTATTTTAATTTCATAATGGGGGATGTCCAAAGAAATATTTCATACAAATGATGTCATCAGGTATTTTCTTTAGTAAATTTATTTGTGTTTCCTATGTAGTTATAATGCACTTGATGCTGAATTAGGAGTTGCATTATGGTGTAGAAATACACAGCAGAATGTAATAAGCTTATGTATGAAGACAATGGCATCACATATAGAGTGTGTGTTCATATATATACAGATAAGTATAAACACACACATATGCATACACTCATGCATGCATAATCATAAAATATACATATAGATACATATAAAATAGTTATACATATATTTCTAAGCTGATCGGTCTTAATTTGCTTGAAGTAGATAACACAACAAGGTAATCAAGTGTATTGGCTTTGGAGTTAATCACTATGGGCTTCATTCCTAGTAATACTACTTACTAATTATATGATTTGGGATAATCTAATTAACTTTTCTTTAATTTCTTCTTTGAATAATAAGGAAATTTTTATATAACTGTCAGGATTGATGTCTTACATCGATGTTAGCATTTAATTTCACACAAAAAAAACCATTATAAACTCAATACTACTATCATCCCCATTTTACAGATGAAGAAATTGAGCCACAGAATGGCTAATTAACTTACTCAAGTTAGTGCAAAGCCAGAGCACATATCTGTGTTGTGGCACTCTAGATCACAAAATAAGAAGAATAAACAAGATTATCAAAAGGATGATTAAAGGGTAAAGAAAACTCAATTTAAAAATATCAAGAAGCGGGCCTCCGTGGTGGCACAGGGGTAAAGACACAGTGCTATCTAGCTCTCAGTAGCCACTGCAAAATGAGTTTGATCCCTGTTCAAGAGGCACCCCACCTGGTGCACAGACCTCAACTGCCTCACCTGCTGCTCCCCTCAGCAGTGTATTTCAGTAGTTCTGCCTGTTCTGCTCCTCAGTCTTTCTCTGGTTAATCCTCTAACCCCCCCTCCCCCATACCTCTGGCCTACATCCCAGTTCTTGTATACAAAAATAAATAAATCTTCAAAAATAAAATAAAAAAATCAAGTACTTAAAGAATAAGGAAGAAAAGGAGGAAAAGCAAGCATATGTGCCAGGCACTGTGTTAAGAGGTTTTTATATGTTGTCTCAGTTCCTTACCCTGAGGAGGGGTATGGATGACTTTATTTAACAGGAAATTCTAGTCCACATAGCTGATAAATGTTGATGCTAGAATTCAAAACCAGATCCTTCCAATTGTGAATCATATATCAGACACATCTCTTCTAGAGACATAGGGTAATTTGTTCTCTAGCTGACATTAAGAAGATGCATTTCACAGTTTGTGGTCTCAGAAAGCATAGAATCCAGCGGGAATAACAAACATGGATGCCAACACGAAAATCATGGTGAGGATCACAACACCTATGTGGGCTAGGATGTAAGGATCCTAGAACAACTGAAATGAAAAATGTCATTGTGGAACTTAAATTGAACCAGATTGGAGAGGCAGAAGCTTAGCACATTCTGCACAGTCTTTATTAGTCCAATGCATAAATGATAAGAAGAGTGAGCTAAGTGAAAAAGATGATATTGTTCTACTATCTTTCTTCCTCACACCTATGATGAACTTTGTTTTCTCTTTCATTCCTACAGAGAGGGTAGGGTACAGAGAGAGGAGGTAGAAGAGAACCAACCGGGACAAGCTCACTCCCTTATTACGACTGCCAATTCAGAGATCTCGTCCAACCTCAGTGCCCTCAGTGATTACTGCAACAGGTAGGGCATGGTGAAATAATGTGCTGGATCAAAGAATAAATGAATGAGAAGGAAAAGCTGGATTATTTCAGGGAAGGCTTCAAGAAATCACAGGGGAGAGGAAAAAGCACCACAACCGGGGTCTGTATCATGGTATCTTTGAAACCTTGCTTTTTCTCTCTCTTATAATTGCTTTCTTTTTTGTGCACTGACAAAGACTTATGTACCTACAACTCTCTACTTACATCATTTGTTTACATTTCTGGTTTTACTGTGAGGAGTTATCTGGGAAAGGTCGGTATTGTTTTCATCTTTTTATCTCAGCGACTAAAATAGCATCTGACTCATAGCAGACAATATGATGTGTTCTCAGTACATAGTACATACTTGGTGTTATTGTTTGCATAATAAACATTCACTGAGAACAGAGAACCTTGCTTTCTTGTGACTGTCTTATGTCCATTTCTAGCTCACTTCTCCTCTTTCTAGCCCACTTGTTTTTGATGTCTTATATACAGCATATATCATGCTACCTCTGGCTTGTATTACTGACTTCCTTTAATCCATGAAGTCTAATTTCTACTCCAGCCTCTTAAATTTTGCCCCCTTGTATCGCCTTTAGTGAAACTCCCCACAATCTTGTTGGGGTATCCCTGCCCCCTTCTGTGAGGCTCTGCTCTCCCCTCGGTGCCCTAGTTCCTCACATATTTCTTAGAACTGTTTTATCTATACTTGGAAGCACAGTCTTTGGGTGGGATGCCACACACCTAACAGGGCTGCCAAATCCTACGGCAACTTTGCCTTTGCTAATTCTTAAAATTGTGGCTGTCTACTAGCGTGGGCAGGAACATGAAATTTGGACATGAGCAAGCACGGAGGATGTCAAGAACTGAGATCCATTAAAAATACAGGCTTTGAGGAGGTTGTTATAGGTCTTGGTGCACTTGGTACCCACAGGAGCCTCTGCTATGAGTATCCTAACTGTATCTTGGCAGTTTGCATATTATATCAAATATTATTCAGTGGAACTCTGTAGCCAACTAATGAAAGTTCCACCTGAGGGGCAAATACTCATTTCCATCTTCGCTTGCCTCAGAGAGACAAAGAACTTCCTTAAAGAGATGGGGGCAGAAATTACTTTTTGTTAAATCCCAAACCTACATTGGAAGGCCATATCAAATGATGACTTTTATCTGTATCTGGTAAGACTTCTCTGTAGCATTGGATTTACAGACTATTCATCCACTTTCAAATCACGTTTCCTTTAGTGGTATTGCTTGTATCTGTGTCTCTGCTGTAATTAAATACTAATATTAATATATGTATGATATATATCTCACATTATCTATCTATCTATCTATCTATCTATCTATCTATCTATCTATCTATCTATCTATCTATCTATCTATCTATCTATCTATCTATCTATCTATCTATCTATCTATCTATCTATCTATCTATCTATCTATCTATCAGTTTTTCTGCCTGTCTAATTCTATGCTTGATTTTCCCAAACTGTACTTCAAACACTATCCTCTTTTGATCTTCAGGCCAGTTTTTTGCAGCAGCTTCTTGGACAAAATACTTATGTATTTTTGAAGAATCTTAAATTTAGCAAGTCCATGTATCTTCAAAACTTTTCTCCTTTACCTTGCCATCCTTGTCCCAAATTTCTTCTCATTTAGTTCTGTTATCATTAAATCCATTTAGTTCTGTTATCATTAAATGGATGGCTTCCCATAATCATTTTACTATAATCTCCACCCTGGATTTCTACTCTTAAGTTCATAGGACATTAACAGGTTCAAAAGTTAGCACTTAATTTTACCTGTTAAACCTCTACTAGCCAAATCTGAATTGCATAGGTCCCAATCCTCTAATTTATACAGGTTAAAAAAAAAGAAAAAAACAAACTAAGACTCATCTTTAATCCAATTTTTCTCTTCCCTTTATTTACAACATAACGATCCTTTACGTCTGTCATTGAACTTTACACATAATACCATTAAAATCTCTTACCTCACTAGTCACAATGGAAATCTGATTTCACCTTTCTCGTCCTTCCACTTTGTATTTTAGTCTATTATAGAAACCAGAGGTATTTTTTGAACATATTAATCTCATGATGTAACTTTTGGAAACCTCCGAAGCTTCTACCTCATTCAGGACAAAATATAAAATCTGTACCTCAACTTGTCTGATCCCCAAGGTGTAGCCACTTTCTCTATTCTTATTTTATGTCAAACACAATGGATTTTGTCCCCTAAGTAACAAGCTTGTTTTTTCCTCAAGATCTTTTCCCTTGTTGTTCTATCTGCTTGGAACACTTACTCTTTAACACTTATTTATGTGTCTTATTTTCTTACTTCACTCTCTGTTAAAAATACTCAGAGAAGTGATTCATGACACTATACTTAAAATATCTGAAATCAATTCCCACTTTAATCCAATACCTTCCTACACTTTTCTTTATAGCAATTAGAGCTATATGGAATTATATTATGTATTTATTCACTTTTGGCTTTCATTCTTTCTGAATAACAATTGAAGTTCTGTGTGGTTGAGATTTTGTTTTGTTTATTTCTTTGTCCTCAAAACATGGAATAGTTCTTGCACAACCTCAATGAATAATTTCTGGATGTGGTGGTGATTAAAATCAAGATATTAAAATATAATCTGAGTCCTCTGTCAGTCTATCATATGACTTTTGCCTCATTTTTAATGGACATACACATACACACATGTGCATGCATTATATACATACAAGGTGGAATGATATATACATAATGTATTTTGTATTAGTATTTTTGATGTAATAGATTAGCTAACCATGCCATGTCATTGCAACTTGACTAATTCTTATCTTTGAATGATAATTCGGTAAAAGTTCAACAGCATTCAAAACTTTTCTTAGTTTTTTTTTTTTATTACTATGGAGAATTCATAAACAATTAAGACATGGGAAAATTTAAAGTTATTAGAGAGATGTAGCATCACACATATCATAACAACTTTAATGTGTCTCTCTCTCTCTCTCTACCTACTATTTTTTTCTCTGCATCTAAGTAAATGGTAAAATCATTTATATGGAATATATGTGTTTAGGACTTCTATGGACTAGATGCTGAATAATAATAAAACACATAAATTCATTCAAATCAAAAGACAGAATGGAGGCTGAGTTTCATACTCTGTAAATACTCTATAGAAGCAGGAATGTTTGCAGAATATTTATTTGGGCCCCTTGGATGAGGCAGCTTGATTTATTTGGAAGATTAAAGTTTAGGAGAAGATTGAGGTAAGGTTAAAAGTTGGAAAGGTAAGCTGAAAACATGAACATGAACCTTGAATTGTCAATAGTATATTTTTTCAATATGTAAGAATTGAAGAGACATTATTTTTGAATTAATTAAATTTACTGTATTTATTACTATTGTAGTAATTCAGATGCACAAAGATAAGGTATTACATTTGTGTAGCAGTTGTGGAAATAAAATGAGGATTACAAAATGAAATATTTGAAAAAATAATTAGAAATAGCATTTAACATATTAATAGCATCTAATATCTGATTTATTCAATATATTTAAGTGTTGGGCAAGGACAAATAAGCATAGCTAACCTTTTGAGGAGGGGAAGTATCATTTGTTATATTTATATGTTATATTTAACAGAAACATAGGCAGAAAGAAACAATTAAAGAATTATTTTGATGTAAAAGATAATGACTTTTGGATGCATGGAGGTTAAGACAATGCTGGCCATGAAGTTGGATGTATTCAGTTGTTATTTGGAGACTCACAACTAGAGTTGACAGTGCAGTGGTTGAACTCTCCAAAATGAAGAGCACAGGAGAAAGCAGCCAAGAGCCAGGATTAACCTAAGAGAATACCCACAGCTGGCAGACAATGAAACAATGTTATGGCAGTGGCTGTAACACTTCTATAGCTTCAAAAGACAGTGCCCATGTCAAAGACATGTCAGTCTAAGGATGCTCACTAATGTCTACAACTGCAAGTTCACTCAAGTTCAGGGAAGAACATTGGGGTTTATTTAACAAACAATGAAAACAAAGAGTTTCTAAGGCCACACATGGCTGCCTATCTCACCCAAGATAGAGTCCACAGTGTCCAGGAGTCTTAAACAAAAGGCTATTCATTCAAGTTGGCACTGTCCTGTCAATGACAGCCTGGAGCTCATGGCATACTGGCAGGCAGCGGGCCAGGACCCAACTTATGGTGGCATCTGGAGGTGCTCACAGGTGGGGTCACTGAAATGACACCACAGCAGCCCACAGCAATAGTCTGAAGGCTGGACTGGACAGTAACAGAGGCAACAGCACGAGGAGGCAGTGCCTGACCATCAGAAGTGGTGGATAGTTCTCAAATGTGACCCATATACAGATTCGTCACCTGTAAATAATGCTGGACTGCATTGGCCATAGTGTCTGTCATCACTGGTCACCAGGAAGTGGTATCAGACACACCAGCTCTTTGTGAGTTTTTGGCCTATACTACAAACAGCTCTTTGGGACACCAGGCCCAGGGTCTTTGGTGTTCCTTTCAGGTGATGTCAGAAGCAGAGCTGGAGGCAGGTGAAGCAGCAAGGTCTCTGCGAAACCTTCAGCTTCTTTCTTTGGTGGCTGACTTTCTTTGGTGGTTGACCTCTTTCTTCAAAGGTCAGCTACTGATTCTTCTTTCTTCTTCAGAGACCAGGAACAGAGTGCTTATGCTGGCTCCTGCCCTGCCTTACATCCTCTTTCAGAGTACCCCACTTTATAAGACTGATTGGACCATTGTGAATTCTAAGTGACTTCTTGGACAATTTAGGACCAATCTGCCCATTCTTGATTTTTGATCCAAATAACTAACTAATGAGCTGATTGAACATGATTTGTTCATTTTGCTCACAACTGATTGGTCCATTCTATGATCCATGCGGGTGCCAAATATGAAAATAAAAACTTGGTGCCTGCACAGAACTTCCTGCCCTGAATTCAGGGCAGGCTCATGGACTGGTGGGCTCCAAGGACCCATAATCAAAACTGGCCTCAGTAGTGCTGGAGGCTCTCTACACCCAGTACCCCTTCATCAGGGCTGGGTGGAACAATATATAAGGGGTGGGGAATCCTGAAGACACACTGGGGCACACGTTGCTGCAGCTGCAGGAAGGGCTCTGCTGGGATCTGGATTCCACAGATACTCTTCTACCTTCCTGTGGCTCCCTGGAGCTGTGGAGCTAGCTGTTGCCTCCTATTGCTGGAGCTTGCTTCAGCACAGGGTGACCTTGCCTCTGCAGCCCCAGTGGGTCTACATGCCCTGGGAAATCATGGCAGGGGAACCACTGCCACCCACCATTACTGCCAGCTTCTGCCAGCATCCTAAGCCTGCACCTGCTGCAATTTGAACTGCCCACAACCAGCTTCTGGAGCCAGGCACCAAGGCCCTGAGATGTGGGTGCGGGGAGTGGGAGTGTTGTTCTGGTGCTCAAACTCTGAAGTCTGGCCAGTTATCAAACCCAGCCCAATGAAGTGGGTCTCCTTGTAGCCATCTCGTAACCTCCTGCTGCAGGGCAGCCTGGGTTTTGCCCAAAGGCAGTGCTCTGGACCACCAGCAGGAAACTCACACCCTGACCAAAGAAACCTAGTACTCTGCATTTAAACCTGGTTAGGTCACCAGGGAGGGGCTGCCAACAGAAAGTGACTTCTGCTGCCCGCAGAAAACCACCGCCATTGCTCTGATGACCCCTGCTGCTCAGGTGGTGGTGGTGGTGAGCAGAAAGTCAATCTTGCCTCAAGGCTTGTGCTGTGAGGCTCTTGTTTCAAAGGAGGGGACTCCAAATAGTCCTGAAATCTTGTACCCTTTTGCCTGCTATTATCTCTTGTTGGAATGTCTTCCCTCACCTGAGCAACTGCATTTCTATTTTTACAATGCTAACTTCCTGTGAGTTTCTTTAATACATTACTAAGAATTTCTATAACTGACCTCTGTTTTGAGACCATCAGGAATACAGAGGATATAATGAGGCATAGTCCCAAGATCATGAGAAGTGGTTTTTCAGTCAAAGATTCAGATCAGCTCAATCACAAGCAAGCATATGATCTTGGAAAAAGTATTTCATCGTTTTGAGTTACAGTTTCCACAACTATAAAAATCAGTGTAACTTTGCTTTGCATGGTTATTGTACAAATTAAGTAACCTCTTTAATTTATTATTTTTAAAGTTTTTTTATTTATGCATACAAGAACTGGGATATAGGCCAGAGGTACAGGGGGTGAGAGGATTCACCACAAAGAATGGGGAGCAGAGCAGGCAGACTGACTGAAATATACTGCTGAGGGGAGCAGCGGGTAAGTCAGGAGAAGTCTGCAGCACCATGTGGGTCACCTCCCTGGCCGGGGTTCAAACTCATGTTGCAGTGGCTGGCAGTAGCTTGATAGCACTCTCTTTAACCTCTGTGCCACAAGGGAAACCCTAGATTTAAATTTTTTTATTTACTTTCTGCATTCCCAGTGGGAGACAGAAATATATTTAAATGGCATATTATCAGGCAGTGGTAGAGCAAGACTGGAAGTTAACTTTTTCTCTTTGAAAATGAACTACCATTGAGTACTGCATCACCACCAGGGAGAAGCTAGGCCTTCACCAGAGACTGAATATTTGCCTCACTCACTTAACACATATTTATTAGAAAACTTGTGTTTGTTGCTGCTGATGAAGACATATAACACAATGCCTACAAGAAACTTCTTGTATAATAGGGGTAAAACACACAAAACTATGTGTCACTAGTGTGACAAAGGAATTCTACACAAGGAGATTTAGAAAGTCCAATAGAAATGCAGTTTATGAAAAGGGGTAATGTTGAGACTGCCTAGGTAAAAGAAACTGTGAGCTGATAAGTTGCCCCAGATCAAGATTGAACAAATGTTCTAAATTATGGACAGTTGAGTATTGGCCAAACAATTTGGCTCACCACACCAGCTACGAGGCACCCTGATAGGCAAAAAGTTTTAAGATTATCTCATAGCTTCCTGGAGGGAGAAGACAGAGAGTCTGACTGCACAGTTGGATGCATAAGTCTGTGCATAGCCCAGCCCAGAGCAAGCTACATCACTGTTCTCTTCCTCTTCCTAACTCCTTTAGCTTAGCTGAATTCTGTTTTCTGGTTCCCTCATGGATAGGTCTCTAATAAAGCCCTTCTTGATTCGATTACACCCAGTGCTCTCTGGTAAATTCCTTCCCTAGAGGACAAAGCACCCACTCTTTTGGATTGGGCTGTGTAGCAATATTTGGATTAAAATTGTAGGGTACAAGAGGGTATTCTAGGTAAAAGAGAGATGGATGCAGGTATTAGTAGAGGTAGAAAGAATATACACATGCAGGATCATACTAAGCAAATAAATGGCTGAGAAATGGTGTATTTGGAGAACTGTATGACATGTGGCACTGCTGGGGTATATCTATGTGTCTGTTGCAGGGAGACATTTGGAATCAGTGAAGGAGATTAATGACTGGCCCACCAGTTGAGAAGGTCAAGTCTTAAAGAGTCATGTCTTAAATGACTTTGTGAACCATGTGAAAGAGTTAGAATTTTATATTGTAAGACATGCATGCTTATTAATTTGAAGATTGGATAATGTGATCAGATTTACATTTTAGGAAAATCACTCTGGGAACTGTTGGGACAAGGACAATAACAGAGATGTAGGACATTATGTCAGAGTTCAGACAACAGGTTATGGGGTCCTGATCCTTGGAAATATCAGTGAATACAAAAGACAAGGTAAAATAAGTGGAGAAAATGACTAGGTTTGAAAGGTCAAGAACAACACAGAGTCAAGAATGATATAGATTGGCGTAACAAGGTTGAACGTGTAGCTTTTAGCGAGAGAGGAAATGTAAGAAGAGACTTCAGTGATAATATCTAGAAAATAATTTAATTTCCTGGTCAAACTAGTACTTTTCTTTTATAACCTCTTGGCATGTTAAATTTATCTTGGATATTGAATAGACAATTCACTTAAATATTTGCATGACATACATGTATCTGGTTAAATATATCTGGTGATATTTTTTTTAAATCTGGTTAAATATATCTGGTGAATATATAGCTGCTTAAATATATCTGGTGAATATATAGCTGCTTCAACTGTAGTTGACAAATTTTAGAAGATATCTTATACTGTCTCACATATTTTCAAATTGACAGCTTTAGAAATAATCTTCATTTGATGAAAGAACATCAAAATTAATCATAATTGATGAAAATGAAATCATGTGCTTAGTTTTTTAAAATATTTATTTATTTATTTAAGAACTGGGGTACAGGCCAGATGCACAGGAGGGTGAGAGGATTCACCAGAGACAGAGCGGGGAACAGAACAGGCAGATGGACTGAAATACACTGCTGAGGGGAGCAGCGGGCGACAGGAGAGGTCTGCTTTGCCATGTGGGACCCTCGCCAGCCGGCCAGGATCTAACCCGCACTGCAGAGTCTGCGGACAGCTTCACAGCGCTGCACTCAACCCCCTGCACCACCAGGGGAGGCCCCATGTACCTAATTTGAATTGGCCTTTAGGGAATGTATTTCATCCCTTGTACTAGTTTAGTTCAAGTAAATGCTTTGTGTATTATGCAAGAGACTGAACTGTCCTTGTTATTTATACTTGCTTTGATGACCAAAGCAGATTGAGTTTGGGCCTTAACTGAATTGTAACTCAGAAGTGACTTTAAGTTTCACAGAAAGAGAACATGGTAAAGGAAGAGGTTAACACAACAAAATGGGGCAATGGATAAACATTTAACTCATCAAGGGGGTTAAATAAGAGACTATTCAATCCAAATCAAATACAATGATGTCATGTTCTCATATATCTTTCTTTGATGCCTTTTATTGATGCCTACACATGTTTTCAGATATAATCTTAGTGTTTATCATTTCTGGGAGCTAAGGTCATGAACCTTATGGCAAAACTGTACCATCATTTGGATCATCCTTTTCCCATACCCTGTACTCCAGTTTCTCTGCTACAGACTCTGCTATAAACTCTTAAACATTTGGCTGGAGTGCCCAAAATCTTGATTTAAAATCTGGCAACAACAAGCATTGACAAGGGTGTGAAGAAAAAGGAACTCTCATTCACTATTGCTAGGGAAGTATATTGGTACAGGACACGATGGAAAATATTATGGAGATTCCTTAGAAAACTGAAAATCGGAATACCGTATATCCAACAATAAACACTACCTAGGTATTTATCTGGAAGGCGGGCATGCTCAGCACTCTTCCACCAGTGTTCCTAGGCATTTATCTGGAGAATATAAAAAGATATATTCATCCTATATTCAGAGCAGCATTATTCAAAATGGCTATGACATGAAATCAAACTAAATGTTCATAAACATGACTGGACAATGAAATTGTGAAATATATTCTCAATGGCATACTATTCAACCATTAAAATGATGATGAAATTGTGCCTTCTCTGACAATATGAATGGACCTTGAGGTGATTATGCTTAGTGGAAATTAATCAGATAGTAAAGACCAAATGATTTCACCCATTTATGAAATATAAATAACCAGGGAGGTGAACTAGCAAAGCACAACAAAAATAACATTTAGACTCTTCCTCCAGAGAGGAAGGTCGGGGGAGCATAGAAGTGGTGATATGGTAGGATTTTGGCACTGGAGATTTGGTGATGAGTGAGTGAAGCATGTGGACATGTCAAGGAATGAAGTTGGATTCCTGAAATTTTGTAAACAAATAGTAAATCAATAAAATTTGACTTTAGGAATAAGTCCAGCAATGGTTACTGCTTATACAGTTCTGAATGTCCCTTATCAAGCACCTTCCACCAGCAAACCAGCCTCTTCTTTACATTGAGAACTCAGATACAAAATGCTGCATAGCTGGTTCATTATTTTTCACTGAGATAAAGGCTATCAGCCCCTTTGCCATGCTCTTTTCCCCTCCAGAATGTGTGGCTCAGCATGACACAGGGCGCTTTGGTTTCTTATTCATAAGGCCAAACTTTAGAGAAAGTCCTACATTTTAATGCATGCTAGAGCTGAAGTTCTTAACTGTAAGAGTCATTTCAAACTTTAGCTTTTCACTGCTTTGGACATTTTTTCTGATACATAAACTTTACTGTCCTCGTCATTTTAATGGGCACAACAAATCACCTAAACATGGTTCTTGTAAGAAGCAAAAATGAGGTTAAAGCAAATAATACACATTAATTAATGTGCATTTCCAATAAATGGAAGATCTTGATAACAGTCGGTTTGATTCTTAAAGAATAAACTCACTGGGAACATCACCTATTGAGTCTGAAAGAATTTCCAGTGGCAAAAGTGAGTGATAGGAGAATATTTATGGTATATGAGGATAATATGCATTTTTTTTAAATCTAGCCTGGATGTTTTAGGAAACAATGCTAATTTTGGCAGCTTTATGGTCAGACCCTTTTTATAGGTTTAGAGATAGGATACCAGTGATGAGGAATACACCTACAAGATTATATTAGGAATCTTCTACATCTGGAATCGGCAAGTCTACAGCTTCTGCTCTGAAAAGGTTTGCCTTTGCTTAGTTCAAGCTCTCTGTGCAAGCTTAAAGACAACCTCAATTTATCATCGCTGCACAGCTGAATGCATCTTAAGCAGAAAGCCTCTCTCCCAATCGAGCTGTCCCAAACCCTGTCTGCCAACTAGGGACAAAGGAAGGACCTACTTTGCTGACTGGTGGGTGTGAGGTTTAAGGTTATGGGGTGAGGAAAGGAGGACAGAAGGAAAGTGTCTGTAAACACTCGCCTCATATATTATGGTTCTTCACTAGTATTGCTAAGGATGGTTAGAAATGCCCTGGAGTTTAAAGTCTGTCTGTTCCTTTCAGCCTGTGACTTGCTCTTTGTCTGACACTATTCTCCCTAGAGTTGCAGTCACAAAGCAGTGTCTGCACAGTGAATACAATTAAACAAAAGCCTCTGGAAATGTCCAAGGGGAAATTGGATAATATGTGCTTTGATGCTGGAATTTGGATTTTGAAGGTGAAAAAGGCAGGCAAGACATCAGGAGTCTGCTTCTACTCAGTAACGTTAACATTCTGCCAATATGTGATACTAAGTTCTTCGCTGAAACCATTTTCTCAAGTATTATCAGACATTCCAAACATTCTTTCTATTAAAACAAGTTCTAACGTTAGACCTCTGATGCAAGTGGATGTAAAAATCTTTTTTTCTTGCATTTTCTTACTTGGCTAATGAAAAGGGAAACGTGTTTGCTAGTCCATTTGGGCTGGAATCTTTGTTTCTCATTGTGCTATTCTGACACACTTTATGCTTAAAGAAGAAAAAGTCTACTCTTGCGCTGGTGCATTCCCCTGCAGTGAGCTGCACATTCGGCTGTTGCCTGAGGCTGGGTATACCCTGAGAGATAGCTCCACAATTTGCTCTGAACTCAAGTTCCCTCTCATTTTCCTCAGATCTTCATGCTATGCCTTCTTTTATAATGACATAATGTGCGTACAAAACACACTGTCTGGGCTGCCTGGTTACGCCAGGGTCCAGGGTGCCTGCTCAGCTCAGCTTACTACCAAGACCCCAGTGGGATTGAGATAGAAGTGGACTCCAGAGCACAGGGCAAAGTTCAGATGAATGTCATCATGGTAGAAGACTTTATCCTTTGAGTTGCACAAGTAGGAAGGCTCAGCAAGCAAAGAAACAATCTAGGAATGAATTAGCAAATGTTCTTGCCCTCACGATCTCTAGGTGTATGTGTGTGTGAGATGTGGCTACTGTAAACCATTGTAGAGTGTAGAATATCATGGAAACTTATGGAGTTTTGGGTAAAGCAGCCCAGAATCTTCTCTTTCCCTCTACCTGATCCAAGATGAACCATGACTTTTGAGTAGTGTTATAATCAGAATGAGATAATTTATTTGAATGCCAGATCTTATAGAGTATATTAGATTTCTATTGCTGCTCTAACAAATGATTGCAGATAGTGACTTATGGCAACACAAATTAATTACCTTACAGTTATAAAGATCAAAAGTCTAAAATGACTTTTACTGGGATACAATCATAGTGTTAACAGTGTTAACTGTTAACAGTGTTCCTTTCTGGAGACTCCAGGAACTATAAACCAGAGACAAACTATTGGGGGTGGGGTGGGGGGAGAGAAGGGAGTAGGATCAAAACAAGGGGGTTGGGGATTGTATGGGGACTATAACCAAGATGAAAACACATACATTGTACACAATTCATTTTTTTTAAAGATATTTATTTATTTATTTGTGTGTAGAAGCACTGGGATGTAGGTCATCAGTGCAGGGGGTGAGAGAATTCACCGGAGACAGAGTGGGGAGCAGAAAAGGTGGTCTGACTGAAACACACTGCTGAGGGGAACAGCGGGGAGACAGGAGAGGTCTGCTGTGCCATGTGGGTTATCTCCCTGGCTGGGGATTGAACTCAGGTTGCCAGGGTGGAAATGTTGAGTCTTAATCCCTAGGCCACCAGAAGGCCCTATTAGTCATGCCTTTGTAGGAAAAAATATGATTCTCAGGGCCTTCCCTGGTGGCACAGGTGGTTGAACACAGCGCTGTGAAACTGTCTGCAGCCTCTGCAGCCTCTGCAGCATTAGCTCGATCCCAACCAGCCTGCAAGGCTCCCACATGGTGCAGCAGACCTCTCCTGTCTCACCCGCTGCTTCCCTCAGCAATGTATTTTGTCAGTCTACCTGTTCTGTTCCCCGCTCTGTCTCCGGTGAATCCTTTCACCCTCCATGCATCTGGCCTATACCCTGGTTCTTGAATAAATGAATAAATAAATCTTTTAAAAAAATATGATTCTCTCACAGCAGGAATTTAGAAAACCTAAATAAGAGACCAGGAAAAAGACTAGTCAATACAAAGTAAAAATCAAAATCAACAAGCAACTATAAACCAGAGACACACTATGGGGTAGGGGGGGAAAGGAGAGACAGGGAAAGGAAGGACTAGAGTCAAAATAAGGGGGGAGGTGCAATTGAATGGGGAATATAACCAAAATGAAAATGCACACATTGTGCAAAGATGAAAAAAAGATGTAAGAATTATATAAAATGAAATATTTAAATAAAAAAAAATACGATTCTCAGACTACATGACCTTGGGTTTCAACCCCATCTATGTGTCTAAAAACTGTGAGATCAAATTATTTAACTCTCTTAGCTTCAGTTTCGTTACTTTTAAAAGAGAAATACTGGGCCTCCCTGGTGGCGCAAGGGGTTGAGCACCACACTATGAAGCAATCTGCAGCCTCTGCAGCACAAGTTCAATCCATGCCAGCCAGGGAGTAATCCACATGGCGCAGCAGACCTCTCCTGTCTCGCCCGCTGCTCCCATCTGCAGTGTATTTCAGTCAGTCTGCCTGTTCTGCTCCCCACTCTGTCTCTGGTGGATCCCTCACCCCCTGCTTCTCTGGCCTGTACCCCAGCTCTTGTATGCATGAATAAATAAATATTTATAAATCAATCAATCAATCAATCAATCAATAAATAAAACAAAAACACTAACATCTCATTTACACAGTTGTAAAAAAAATTAGTCTGTGCTCTCAAAACACCATCTCTATTCAGCAGCATATTAATCAGCATTGCTCAATATTACTTGGGAATTATTAAAAATGCAAACTCTCCTACCCCACCTGAGTCCTGAACCAACATCTCTGGGGTTTGGAAGCCTATTCCATAAGACACTAACGTGTAAAACACATATATCTCACATATGTTTGGGATTTTCTTACAAATGCTGACTGTAATTATTCTTATCTTCACAGGTGGTTTTCTTAGTTTCACCACACTTTGTTATCAATTATTGTTTGTTTCGAAAAGGCAAGGTCAATGATGGATCAATGTTTGTTTACCTATGGTAAACCATGGTCTCTTTTTTTTTTTTCTAGAATTAAAAAAGTCACATGGATAACAAATTAAAAATCATTGCTAGTTTGCATTTTTGCGTGTGCCATTTTTATCCTGCAAGTGGGGGGAGGGCATGTTCTCTGGTAGCTCCCACCTTTAGCAGGTGGGAGGTGACGTGATTGCCGAGAGCAAGGCTGGGCAGCCAGCGTGAGCACATGAGGGATGTTGTGACTGTTCAGTTGATTTTTTATTCTTTTGGCTAAACTGAAGTGAACAATGTGAGCACATGCTTGCCTCACCCAAACAGAGCTTTATATTATGGATAAAATTTACTACTCTGATTCATCTTCCAGTTTCTACATAATTATGTAAAATGAATCCACATGTTTGGCATCAAGAGAAAAATTAAAAGTTATGATTTTATTCCCAGAAGAAATATAAATGCATTGCCAAAACCACAATGGTGATGGGAAAAAAGGTCAACACCTACAAGCACCTTTAAATTCTGAGGAAAGCCTGACTTCTAAAAAAACATTTTAACAGAAACTTCATACCTGCCACCTAAGAATAGTGCAAATTTGGAGGGCCCTGGGTCCCCAGGGTATAGCAATGATTTACTAGTAATTCAGACCAAATTCCCAAAGTCAATAACATTCCTGAAAAATGATGTCATGGAAACTCCTCGTATTATGTCACCAGGGCTGTTTTGTGGGTACACATGAACTGGGATGACCCATGATTAGGAAAAAGGAAGCTCAGATCTTGCGAGCTTTATCTATGTGCATACTCTGTAACCCTGTGAGCAGAGAACAGAGAGGTGAATACCACCATCCTCATTTCCCAGAGGCTCTGCGAACAAATTGCTTTGTCTAAGGTTCTAGCTTGGAAGTGGCTGAGCCAGGAGTTTCTATTTGCTGACAGGGTTCCCTAACCTACACCCCCGTAGTTCTGGGGCAAGGTACAACATGAGAGACTCTGACAGATGCCTCCCTGCCCCACAATGTCAACTGTACACCAATAAACAAACAAACAAACAAACAAATAAATAAATAAAAGTCACCTTTAGGGTTATTTCTCTGAGAGTAAAACCAGAGCCAAAACTAAGAAAATTTTATGAGGCAAAAATACATTTGCAGTGACTTTATTAACAAAATGATAGGGTGCATGTTTGACAAAAGGAATCTGCCAGAGGGGCAGCATTAGAATGAAAAGAACTTTGAAGTCGTAGACCTGGTTTGGAACCACAAATTTTGGTTTTGCCACTTATTAAATATACATTAAATAAAATTCCTTAACCTCTACATGCCTCAGTTTTATTTATTTATTTATTTTTTCTTATCTGTGGGTGGGGGCAATGCTTTTTATAAAATATTATGTGAGCATCCAATAAGACAAAATATATAAGATAATTTATTGCATAAAGAATAACAGCCAGCATAGAACAACCCCCACACCTGCAGTTCCCAGTAATGCTCATCATCAGTAAATGTTTGTGAATAAATAATAAATAAAAAAAGGTTTGGAGACTATATGCTAATCGTAGTAAGTATTCTTTGAGTCCAAGTCACTAATTGTTATCTTAATACACAAGTTAATCTGTTCTCTAGCACAGAGAAAAGTAGAGAATACGTAGTTTTAGTTGGGTGTTGGGAGGGAATCAGTGAGGATGAGGGAATTGGATATCTGAACTAGGTATTCGGAATGCTACTGAAAGGAACTTTACAGAGCTGGAAGGTGAAGCTTTATGATTGGCCTTTTCAATATATTTCTGTTACCTACCCACACAAATGTTGCCTGCTGCAAACCTCTGAAAACACCTTGTAGTCCCACGCCTCTGGGCTCTCATTCATGCTGTTCTCACAGTTTTCACCTGACTCATCCTCGACAGTTCAATCCAGGTGTTATCCTTCCAGGAAGCCTTCCTAGAACCTCCTGGTGGAACAGGATGCCCTCTTTAATAAGCTGTGACTCTCCTGTCTCTTCTCTCCTTTATTAAATCATACCCTGCAATAGTCAGTGATTTGTTTATGGGTTGGTCTTTCCCACCACTCTGTGAGCTGCTTCTAAGGGCAGGGTCTCTGTCTTATTTATCTTTATACTCCTAGAACTCAGCAATATACTTGGTATATATTAATTACTCTAGAAACACTGGTTCAAATTAAACTGTATAGTATCCAGATGGGGAACATCATGATTCCTTGCTTATTTCATAAGATTTTACATAAGATTAAACATGTATGTGTGTGTGTGTGTGTACAGGTAATAACAGAGGCCTATCATTCTAAATCATATATTTTCTCAGAAAAAAAGAGTCTCTGGTCAGATATGATTCAGATGTGAATTACACAGGTAAGTAATGTAATTCCTCATAATTGTCAAAGTTATAACAAAATGATAATGAGTATAATAAATATTGTAAATCATAAGTATGAGCAAGGCTTTATTCTTGCAAACAAGTTCTACATATATATTTGAGAATCAACACTAAATATAAAAGCCTCGAATGATCCTAAAAATTCAAATTTTATCTCAGAGGCTTCTGTGTACTTTGTTATGTTTAGTTTGAGGGGATAAAAGCATTTTTTTTCTTAGTTTTTTTTTTTTAGAACAAAGAATTTTGAGACAAAATCTGGGTAAACAAGTCAGGAAACTGAGTCTTATTCACATGGCCCACTTAACAATGAGGGCCCTTAGAACAGCAGCCCATCAGGTCCACAATCTATCTACCACAATCTATCATGGTAAGATAGAGGAGCTATAAGTATGTTAAGACTGAGGAGCTATAAGTATTCCTAAGATATAAGTACCCATAATTACCTAATACCCATACATATTAGGTAGTTGTGACAGAGCACGTGTGTTCACAGAACAACCCCCACACCCGAGGTTCCCAGTAATGCTCTATCAGTAAATGTTTGTGAATAAATAATAAATACAAAACGTTTGGAGACTATGCTAAACGTGATAAGTATTCTTTGAGTCCAGATGAAGGAAAGGCAGTGAGATGGCTTACACTTGTAAGATTTCATGAGCAGGAATATGGGTCTGAGAAGATGAAAAGGACTTGGGGAAGAAAGAGGAAGAGGATTCTAATTAGGGAGAAACAGCATCAGTATTACTTCACACAGACTAATGACACCTTAATGAAATCTAAGCAATTGGAAATCATCAAGACTCTGCTAATAGTTGGGGTATGTTGGGATTCACACAAAAGAACCAATTTTCTGGGCAAATTGCAATTTGCACAATGGATGTAAAAGGGCTAGCAATTGCTCTAGCAGACAGCCTAAATGGGGCCTCATGAAAATGTTAATTAAAGCAAAGTTAATTAGCTAATTAAAACAGAAGTGGCAAACGATAGTTTCTAAAATTTAGGTGGGGGCGATTCTAATGTTTCTGCCACCTGACCAGAGACTCTTTTTTTTCCTGAGAAAATATATGATTCGGAAGTGTAGACCTCTGTTATTAATTTGAGCATAAAAGACCCACTGTCTATTATAGCCACAGTCCCATGATCCTGGAAATTCTGAATCTTGTAGAGCTGGAACTTTAGATTCATCAAATTCATGCTTTATAGGTCAGAACTGGTTTTGTCTCTATTTGTCAATTTGTGGCTAAAGTGAAGGCCTTAAACAGAAGCATGGCATTATCTGCTTGACAGTGATTTGACGCTGCACCATGTAATGCTGGAAATTAGTGTCTAGAACCAAAATGTTAATCACAGGGACCTCTATACATTGATGGCATAAATAGCATGTTTCTCTATAAAAAAAAAAATCTATAGTGACTCACTCCGTTTTAAATAAAAATCTCTCTTCACTATTTCAGTGAATTGAATGACTTGGGCACTTTTCTGTGCTCTGGGGTGAGTCTATTTAACTTCCCAGAAAGCAGCTAGATTGGTTAGAATTACCTCTATTCTCCCCTAACATGTTCAGACAACAAAAATGATATTCTCTCCATGCCCAGAGATGGGATTTGCTTTTTCTTGGTCCCCTTCTCGCCCAAAACATGAACCATTATTCAGGTCCCAGAATCATGCTTCTCTTGGTCATAATGATAGTTCTCCTTTGTAATATCAATTTTCCAGAATGTTAAGAGACTTACTTGAAAAAGATAGATCTGTCCTCAATAAGCTTGGGGAAAGATGGAAACAAAAATAACAGATGAATGATTGGTCTCTATTCTGCAACAGTTCTCCAGTAAAAAATTACAGTACTCACAGCTTTTTTTCAAAATCGTTTGATCAAATATTTTTCCCTCATGGAACAATTTGTGAAACTAACTTTCCAAATTATACATTTGGCTACAGTCTCAGTCAAAATGCCAACATCTGAGGTAAAAACAGCTCTATAACTCACTAGTCACGAGTCTAGGAGAAATATTTCTAATTATGCTGGACCTCAAATTTCTTATTTGAAAAGCGGAAATGATTATTGCTTCTATTTTCAATATTTTTTGACTTCTACACAATCAAACTCCTCCTCCTACTACTACCATCACTACTAGGTACTGCCACTTCCCATGCTGGGTACTATCCATTGTTTATCCAACAAACACTTGGCATCCCCTTCTCTCTTTCAGTTTCTATAAAAGAAAAATGTGAGCTCTCTGCCTCCCTGTGTCTATGCAGGTGTCTCTTTTATATTTCTCCTTTTCCTAAACCTGGCCTCAAATATGTGTATATATATATATATACACACAAAATATATAAAGAGGAGGTAAGATGTAATATAAAAAGAGGAGGTAAGATGTAACAGCTCCATGCACACCTTCTTATACTCTCACAGCTAGGGGATAGCTATATGAGATAGTTTTGGCCAATGAGACATAAAGAAATTCTTATGGAACTTTGGGACTTCAGTAAAAAATGCATTTGTGGGGCCATGGCAGGTATTATACAATCATAACTAGAAGGCCTAGAAAATAAAAGATACTTTAATTCTGGATTAATGAGCCTTGGAGGAATACCAGAAACCAGCAGTATGTCTGCATTTTTCTTGTAACATGAGAAGGATGAAACACATCAAATCCTATGAGCTTCCAAAATTCAGACTTTCTCTTACTTGCAAACACATTTCTGAAAGGTTTATCTACCATTTATTGAGTACTTTCTGTGTGTTGATAATAGGCATTTGGCACATATCACTTCATCCACCTTCAAAACAGGAATGATTATCTACCATTTCACAGTCAAAGAAACAGACTGAAGTATCAAGTTCAAATTCACACAGCTGGATTTGAGTCTAAGTGTAGCTCCAAAATCAGAACTATTAAGTAGCACACTCTATTTGCACTACTGCTTAGAGAGCAAACTACTCGAGGAGAGCACACAACTCTTGGGAACAGCCTCTATAATCTTGGAGGATATTATTCTGATTTTCACTGTAAAGTATGCAATTAGTATCGCTTCACAGTGGCAGCCAGGAAGTGTAAAGGGCCATGCATGGGGCTTGTCAGAACAGTACCCAGACCAGTCTGGACTCACAGCCACCTGCTTCTCCAAGTACTAGATAGAAGAGAACAGAACCAGGTGTGTCCAGCATAACAGCTGCTTCTCCCCAAACACCTATATCCAGACAGTTAAGTTCCTACTCAAGCGTACCATAGATTCCAATAGAGGAACTCATTGGCATATTACAGAATCCAAGTCTGACAAGCATAACTAATGAAGGTAATTCAGAATAAGCTGTGAACATATTAAAAGCATCCAAGTTCAGTGCTTCCCATATATCACCCCCAATGTGTGGGGGCAATGTGACACACTAGATGTATTTTAAAAGGGGAAATGAATCCAAAGATAATATACCCTATAATGTGATTAATATGGTCTTAGTGTTTTTGGTATTTTGATTTGGATCACAGAGAAGAAATATTTAGTTTAAGGGCACTTGGGAAATACCTAGAAAAATAACTTTAGTTTGGATCTAATGTATTTCCTAGGATTAAAGCTTAAACATAGACACAAGTATGGGTGTATGTGATATAAGAGCATTAGAGCTTTCTCTGATTTTTCTTCTGCATATCAAATTCAGGTTCCACCCTTTATATTTGGTTAATGCAAAAAAAATAATCTCTATATAAGCAGATTCTAGCTTTGCCAATTACATACAGACATGCCAGCATTTGTCAAAACTATATATGCAAAGCCCAATAATTCCTCCTTACCCTCTTTGATATTCTAATTTTCAAATGTACTAGCTGCAAACTGCAATCATCAAGAACTGCATGATCCTATCGGGAAAACAAGTTAAAATATTACCCCCCCCCAATCCTAAGAATCCTTGTTTCCTATTAGTATTATCAATGTATTTTGTTGTTCATATTGCCTTTGCGTTTATTAAGTGGAAACAATGGTGTTGAAAATAGCAATGCAATGTTACTAAAGGATCATCAGAATTATAGCAAAGCATGAACTCAATGGATAGGATTAATGACCTGATTCTTGGGCAAAAATTAATGACCACAATAGTGCCAGGGCTATCTATAATTCAAATCACTGCAGGCCTATTTTTTTAAAAATGAGTAGAACCACTAGGGGGTAGTGAAGACAAGCAAAAATACCTACCACACTATAGTCTTCCCAAATCCATTATCAACAAATACACCAAGAAATGATTATTGAGTATCTTTTTTTGTGCCAGACATTTTATACAGTACTTCCAGGCATTGGAGGCAGTGATGAACAAGCAGACAGGCCTCCACTCTAGGGGAGTTTACTCACCTTAACATGGGGCCAAAGGTATACTCTATAATGTGATAAGGGATTGGACAATGGAAAGATGGAGATGCTGTGGAAAGCCTTGTATAACCAATATGTCTGTAAATATATAGTGTTGCTTATAATTCTCTTTGTTATTATGACCATGCTAGTTGCATGCCTCATACAGACTTTCAGGTGTGGAAGAAAATTGACAACTGTTAACTTAGTTGATAGTAGCAGCAGACATGTAAGAAGGGCTTACTAAATGGCATACACTGTCCCTGATTAGCTCATTAGTTTCACAACCACTGTGTGGAGTATGTAATGCATTATCTCCATTCACAAGATAGAAATCAAGGCATAGACGGGTTGAGGGATTTGCCTATGTTCACATAGCTGCTAAACGCTGCTGCCAGCATTCACTCCCAGTGCTGTGCAGCTCTTGCATGCTGCTACCTTCAGTACGGTGTCTAGTGTGTGCCTGGCCTTTACACATATTATTTCTTCCACTGTTTATGATCCTATGAGGTAGATGATGTGATCTAAACTTGGGAGGTAAGGAAAGTAAGTGTCAAAGAGAAGAATGTCAGTGTCAGCGCTCAGACACAGGATCCCTAGCTACAGTCAGAGCTCCTCTTCATCACCCCTTGCCGTCACTCTAAGGAGCCTGCTCTGGTGAGGTTTCAGGGTGCTTAGGCATAGACTCACAATTCTGTCTTTCCAGCAACCTGTTTACTTACCTATCAAGATGTCATGGATAATTTTATTTGAAGAGTTGAAAAACAGGCTGATAAAGTAAGAGTTTGAATAAATAAATTTTCTTAGACAAAATGAAAGGCTGCTCTTTGAGATGTTTCAGAGAAAAGAATGCCTTAGAGAGGAATTAGGAAGGCAGATGGAAAATGCGCCAACAGGTTAGATGCATGGAAGATCTGTGTATAGATCTAGCATTGCCAGGATTTACTGCAGGTGTAAAAGGCACAGGTTTCTTCTCTGAGATTTGCAATTTAGTTGAGTACTTTACACGATGTACATGGAAAAAGATAAGAGCCATACGTGAATCAGAAAAAAAAAATGAAAAAGGCCAATTATGCAAATGAATTAGGCCATGTGGATAAGCTTCAGGTTTCTTGTGAATGATTTTCAGTCTTCAACAGACACTGTCATTACCTCATCATAATTAGGCTTTGCAGATAAGGACTGAAAGAAAAGTAGGACTTTTCATGTTAAATAAAAATGATTAGATTTCAAGACTAAATGATAGTGTAAACGAACCTTTCAATCAATATTATTTAACTACTATTTGAAAAATATCTATTTTCTATTTATTTATTTAGATTTTTTGAAAATTGTCAAATCTCTGAAGAGTTAGCAGAGATGATGTAACAATGGACCCTTTTGATAACGTGCTTCCAAAATAGATGATGTCCTCATTCTGTCCCCAGTAACTATGTAACCTTTTTAAGAACTCCCAATTTGTTCCCAAGCCACTAATAGAATAATCTCTTTGCCATTGGAAGTTCCTTAAGGTCATTTATCATAGAAGAAATTCTCTCACATAGGAAGAAATCATAACTGTTGAGTTCAGACTCCTTTTTAATGGTAATTCTCCAATAACTGCTAGCAGTGATACTGAACGTGAGGAGCAGGATGAAGCTATAGACAACAGAGAAAGTGAGAAATTGACTGGTTAGAAAGATTATATACAAAGGCATTGGGCTAGGTTGTCCCTTTCAGATACTTAGGCATTTCTGAAGGAGTTCAATTTTCCCACTTAGAAATGAAAATAAAAATTCTACATTCTCATGTCTCTCTCAAAGCCTCCTCTGGGCCTGAAAAATGATACAGGCATAGTCAGTGCTGTCTCTTTTGTAAGGTTCTCGGCACCCTCACCATCATCTTCATGAATGATAACAACAAACTTATCATTTCTACTCTGTTCAATAATGTTCAAGTGAACTAGATTAATAGCCACTGCTTCAGCTCTAGGGACCTGCACCCTACAATGCCCCACAAATTTTACCTTAGGGTTTCCCCAGAAGAGCCCCTCCTCTTCCACAGGTTGACCAGGCTGCTGGACCTGCTGGCTGCTGAGGACGACTTGCCATCCCCCACATGCATGCGCACAACAGTGGACGTGGTGAAGGCGCTGCGAACGTTCCTCTCGGGCTTGGCCAGGATGATGTAAACCTTCGGCACAAACATGCAGCCTAGCGCCACCGTGGCACTCAGGCTGACGGAGAAACACATGGTGATGATTTTGTAGTTGCTGCCAAAGTATATTGGCACAAAGGCCAGCCATATAATGCAGGTGGTGTACATTGTGAAGGCGATATACTTGGCCTCGTTGAAGTTAGCTGGAACATTTCTGGTCTTGAAAGCATAGAAGGTACAGCTCAAAATCAGCAATCCGTTGTATCCAAGAGGAGTGACAACTCCCAGGTTGGTGGTATTGCAGATCAGGTAGACTTCGCGAATGCTTGGGTAGTCATGCATTATATCAGGAGGCTCCATTATAAAGAGGGCAACAATGATGCCCAACTGGATACATATGAGAATGAAAGCAATCACTAGCTGTGCACAGGCACTCATGAAGCGGGGCTTTTTTGTGCAGATCTTTTTCTTGCTTCCAGCCAGGATCCTCGCAATACGGTTGGTCTTGGTTACCAAGGCTGAGTAACTCATGGCTGGGGAGAGACCAATGCCAATTCTCTGAAGGTAGCAATAAATCTGTTTGGGTTTTGCAATGAGGCAGAAAGTACATAAGTAGCCCAGGCAGATGCCAGCAAGGATAATGTAACAGAGTTCCCTGCTGGAAGACTTGACTACTGGTGTATCACGGTAAATGATGAACACTGCAGTCACAAACAGGGTTGCCAGCAGGCCCAGGCAGGCAAATACCACAGCAGCAATGGGCTCAGGGTCGCCCCAGCGAAGATACTGTACTGGGATCAAATCACAACCTGCAGAGACACAGACATATTGAAAAAGAAGGAAGAAGGCTTTACATGGGTTGCTTGTGCCTAGATGCCTAGTTATAAGCAGCTGCTTATCACCTTTTCAGTTTATTCCACATCTACCATTCTATTTCTATTATACCATACCATTTTATTGCTAATATACCATGCTATTTATTCATATCTCCATTTATAAAATATTTTTCTCTATATTATCAATATTCTAGGTTCTATTCTATATATCTATCTATATCTATCTATCTATCTATCTATCCATCTATCAATATTCTAGGATCTATTCTAGGTTCTAAAAACAAAATAATGAAGAACATGTTTCCTGTCCTACAAAAAATATTCTGAGGGAGTGCATTTATAAAATTGCTTACAACTGTAATAAGGACAAGAAGAGGTATAACATGAATCCTACTCTGATCTGAGGGAGCAGAATGGCCTCCTTCATCAGGAATTATAAATTTAGGTGTTGGTTTGGCTGAGTTTGGGAATTCAGTAAATTTAGCAAGCAAATTAATTGTAAAGAGAGAGCTAAGGAGCATTAGAGGTATGGGAGCAAGTAACTGTGTAATGTTGTGATGAATGAGCTGAGATTAGACTGGGGGTAGTCAGGATATAGTCCTGCAGGGCAGGACTAGTTCTAGATCAATAGGAAGTCACTGGAGAGAGCTATGTATATGGCATGATCAGATGTGTGCATATTTTAAACATTCTGTTGGCTTTTGTGTTTATCTTGGCTGAGATAAAGATATGGCCACTTTTGAAAACTACTGAAGGCAATATAGTGTTTGGATGGATGCAGAGGTGTGTGAGTGGTAAAGGCATGCAGATAACCCTATATATTGTCTCAGTCTATGCTGTCCTTGAACCCACTCACAGACAAGTTAAGATTTCATAAAATTGAATGGTTCTAATACTAAAGAGAAGATGGATTTATGTTAAAGAGAGAGAGAGAGAGAGAGAGAGAGAGAGGATGGGGAGTAGTTTTAATAGGAAAACTGATGCCAAAGAGGAACAATTGACATGTATGGAAGTAGGAATATTCCATCCATGACTCTCAGATTTTTTATATCCTTAAATTACACACCAGAAAAAAATGTAACAAAATATCCTACCATTTGGGTTATCCATCTGCTTTTTAAATTTCTTTAACAGTGGTTCTCAAACTTGGCTACTCACCAGGATCACCTAGAAATCTTTTAAAATATAGTGTGTCCTACAGTGTCATGATCAGAGCTTTTGATTTAATTGGCCTGAGCATCAGGATTTTTAAAAGGCACTCAAGTGCTTCTAAACATGGGACCAAATCACTTTCTAGATTTTTTTTTTTAAGATTTATTTATTTATTTATACAAGTACTGCATACAGACAGAAATGCTGGAAGGGGAGAGGATTCACCAGATACAGAGCGGGGAGCAGAACAGGCAGACTGATGAAATACACTGCTGAGGGGAGCAGTGTGTACGCAGTGCTTGTATAAATAAATAAATAATCTTTAAAAAAGAAAAAGAAAATATATGCATACATCTTTACCTTAAGGGTTTTCATTATACTCCATTTATTCTACTTTTTTTGCTGAATCTTAATTGCTTTTATTTAAATGTAATTAGCACCCTATTACTGCTCTTTCTCATCTGATAACATTCACTATAATTTTTATGTCAAATGTAGTCTTAAGCTCTCTGTGTGTAATCCATTAGTATCAAGTGTGAAACTACAGAGAACTTCACAACATGCATGTTGGAAGAAGTGTGCAGAATGTGTGCCTCTAATGTGATATTATTATTTTCATAAATTTACTAGAATTTATCCATTCAAATTAATGTTTTTTCTGTTAATGTGCCAGTCAGAGCCTTTATTTTAGTTTAATGAGGCTGTTATAGTACAGAATACTTTTGTAATTACTGTCTTGCAATAGCAAATTGGATTCTGATTAGAGTGTTATGATCACTGAATCTTATAATTGGATAAGATCTTAGAGTTTCAGAGAATTAATATGCATTACAATTGCTTAGAGAACCTACAAAAATACAATTCTATTTAAAAAGGGGTAATATGAAGTTTGATATGTTAATTTGTTGGAGTTGAGATTAAATCTCTGAGATTTAGTATTGGCTAACTGATTGGATTTATGTTTTATTTACTTATTTATTGGACTTTATTTGGATTTTGTTTTATTTGTTGGATTTCTATTCATTTATTGAATCTTTATTTATTTACTGGATATTTATTCATTTATGATACATTGGGGTATGCAAATAGATCATGCTTTCTTCTGAAAGAGGTCCTGAGATTACTTAACAGGGAAGTGAATCATGATTAACTGGCAATGTTTGCCATGGGCTAGGCAAGGCTAGTGGTGGCATCAATATTTGATATTTGATATCTAAGTTCATGCTCCCTTCTGAGATATCTCATTAGTTCAAACTATTTTTTTTTTCATTTATTTTATGCATACAAGAGCTGGGATACAGGCCAGAGATGCAGGGGTGAGAGGATTTACCAGAGACAGAACAGGGAACAGAACAGGCAGACTGACTGATATACACTGCTGAGGGGAGCAGCGGGTGAGTCAGGAGAGGACTGTTGTGCCATGTGGGTTGGCTCCCTGGCTAGGACTGGACTTGGGCTGTAGTGGCTGCCAATACCTTCATAGTGCTGAGACTTAATCCCTTGTGCCACCAGGGAAGCCCTGGTTCAAACTCTTCATCAGGATTCTCACTTTGACACATTTATTCTGAGGGTTGTTGGCCTGAGATGCTGATCAGTAAATGATTACCTTGTGATCCCCGAAGTTTTCCAGTGTAGACCTTTTTTTTTTTTTTTTCTTTTTGAATGGGCACCAAATACCAGCAATATAAGAGAACAAGGATTGGCTGTCAGATATTCCTAACATTGCCACAGGGGGGACTTGAAGCTTTTTGGTCTCTGCTGGCCCCAGTCTATTGAAAGTTTATTGAATATTTTTGTTTTAGATTCCCATCATGAAATTCCCTCAGAGAATTGACACAGGACCATAGTTAGTTGATGCCACTTTTCTTTTTATGTTTGTTCTTCATTGTTTACAATTTATAGCAAGATTTGAAATTGTATGCAAATATTTAGCTTATAATTAAAGCATAAAGAATGATGTAACAATACTGCAGAGTGCTATGGGGAAGGATGATTACAGATGCACGCTTGTAGGAAACTGCTTTGAAAAATATGACTTCTGGTCACATTGTAGATGAATAAGAGAGGAAAAACGCAGCATATGACTCAAAATAATAAAATGTGCTGACTGGAACACTTGGCTCTATTTTCACCTTTCCCTCACCCCCCTGGGCTAGCTAACTTCTCCTCAGACTTTCATTTCCCAGATTGAGTTTGAGGGCAACTTTCACTAATTCCTTGAGCCTGAAGGACGGGTTCCTCCCATGTGGTCAAACCCAGTGCCTGCGCTGTCACAGCCCTTGGGCAACATGTTTGTGTTCATCATAGCACAGTTGTCATGCTCAGAATGAGTTTGCTTGTCTGTTTCATGTGGTAGATTGTCTTTTGCCCTTTTTCTAACACTAAGCACGGTGTTTGCCACACAACAGATAATCAGCTGAATAAAAGAATGCCTAAATTTATTAAGAAGAGGACGAAGAACACTGCAGGAATCAGAAGACTTGCATTTCAGTTTCAGTTTGGACACAAACGTTTCTTGTGACTGTGAAATTGTTTGTCCCAATTTTTTCTCATTTGTTCCATTATAAGGTGGAAATATTACAGAATTCCCTGCCCTATACTTAGGGATTTCACCTGGAGAAACTCTTGTAGAAAAATTGACATATAAGAAATTAAAGACTCATTACCAGGAAAGTGGCAATGAGACATTTTTCAGGATGGCGTCTCTAAATTGCTTAAAACTCTCTTTGTGTTTTACTAGAATAAAAACTTAAACTCATCACTTTAAAACCAATGGTCTAGGGCCTCCCTGGTGGTGCAGGGGTTAAAGTCTCAATGCCATCCAGCTATTATCAGTCACTATGGCTTGAGTTAGATCCCTGGCCAGGAGGCTGACCCACATGGCGCAGCAGACCTCTCCTGTCTTGCCCGCTGCTCCCCTCAGCAGTGTATTCCATCAGTCTGCCTGCTCTGTTCCCCACTCCGTCTCTGGCGAATCCTCTTACCCCTCGCAGTTCTGGCAAACACCCCAGTTCTTGTATGCATAAATGAATTGTACGGGGAATATAACCAAAATGAAAGTGCATACATTGTGCAAAAATGAAAAATGATGTAGGAATTATATAAAATAAAATAAAATGTAAAAAATAATAAAAATGTGACACATTTACAGGAAATTAAAAAAATAAAAATAAATCTTTAAAAAATAAATACAATCAATAATCTGTCAATGGAATTTTACATAAATATTATTAATAGTAGTGAGTGTTTTGCAATTTTATTTTCTATTTATTTTCTATTAATTTCTTGGCTTACCAGACTCTTTTCAGGGTCCTTTTCTTCTGGTTTTAATCAGATTCTTATGAAATTGCTTTGTTTTTGTTTCATAAATAATCTGCATGCTGAAAACCGTTTTCTTCCTGTGGCTGCAAATGTTCAAAGGCTGTCTGATTTTATGATTCAGAGCTTTTGCAGTCCTCAGCTTTCCTTCTGTGTTGCCACTGAACTTGTTATGCAGCTTGATTTTTTTCCCCTTTGACATGTACAGTACTGTTCTCAGACCTGGGTTTTTCATTATCGTTCCTGAGGCTGGTTGCAAAAATGAATGCATATTCTGCCGTGGATTTTATTTCCTATTTATCTTTGCAAGTCTATTAGTTCCTGAATTTTAAGTATCATTGCACTGTAAATATTCTTTAGTTAAGCTACTGGCAAATATTTAAGTAACAAAAATGTTCACGTTTATTATAAAAAAGAAGATATGGAAACATACCCCACATATAAAAGAAAGTGCACAGGAGGAGAGATTAATGTCTTTTCCCATCCATTAAAGAGATTAAAATTGTTCATTTAGTACAACTAAAGCATATTGTTCACTTCCTTGTTCATGAACATTAATAGGCACCTAATTCAAGGCACCAGGTCCATACCATAGTAATACAAAGACAAACATTTATTCCCTTAAGATAGAGTATCAATTCAAACTCTGTGATTCCCCTCTGTCGTGACCTGTTGTGGGCCCTATACTCTGGCTGACTTCTTTAATACAAACAATATTCTACATAGTGGACACTATTATTTTTCAGTTAAAGGAACTAAGATAAGTTTGGGACTAAAGAACATTTGAAGTGAAAGGGACCTTACGAGAAATACAGACATGAACAAAAATGAAATGTAAGGAAATAGCCAAAATGCAGAAACCAGATGTGCAGAGGAATATTCTAGCTTAATGATACAGTATCATGAGAGAATTATATCTCTAGGAATTACTGTTGGGAATTCAGATGGAAAAACAGTGAAAGCTTTAGGAAGTAAGATAACAATAATTTCTCGCTTACATTTCAAGCATTAGTATGAGGATCATATGAAATAAGTTGTGACTTGAACAGTGGCGTAATAATTAGAAAGTGAGAAAATGAGGAAAATGAGAAGCATATACATAAAACAGTGGTGACTCAACATCTGCTAAGTTGCCTGCACATTTTAGTAGATTGTTCTGTTCTTCTAAGAAAAAGCCACGTCTATTTTGTCTTTCTAGTTGTTTGTATATGTACACAGTCTCGAATAAATGTTGTTATAGTGCTTTAAATTGTTTGTAAGTACATGGTAGCACAGATGCTCTCTGAAATTTTCACCTGACTTAATGTAACTTTTAAGAGGTAGCAGGATAAGAGACATTTATCTGCTTCCTATTCCTCTGGTAATGTACCAATATTTTATGAAGCATTTTCCAAGGAAGTTAGAAAATGGAGTAGTGAGCACTGTGCTGTAATGTTTTATGTTCCTGGGAGAAATGCTATCATTTATTTTGAGTAAGCTGTATTTATCAAAAACTGAAAACAATGGAACTACATTATTTTCTTTGTTTGGTTAGAATAGAGTAGTTTTAACCATGACTCAGTTTTGGCAAGAGCGCAAGTTTTTGACTGTGAAGAACACAATGCACATTTTTCATTGCATGGTTTCTGGCAAGATGGACACTGGTTTATGTTCTCTTGGAGAGCCTGTTTTGAGAAATTTCATTCAGATGTGACCTAATAGCATGTTTTCAGGAATAAATTTTGTTTCATTTATAAATATACTATTTTCAACTTGATTGGTGGAATAAACAGATTTTCAAGTTAATGAGAACTGAGAAATTAGAAGAATAAGAAGACATTTTGCAATTTATCAACATATGGACCCTGATATTTAACATAAAAAAAGTTATTTTCAACGTTAACATCAAGTTCCTTGTTGGAAAGGTACAATCCACAAAACTTTTAATTCATTTTAGAGACAATTTTATAAAAAATCCAGCAATTTAGGATAATTTCCATATTGCCTACACATCATATTGAGGAAAAAGTATGAATTTTACAAAACAATATTTACAGTAAGCCTAGAGCTTTACTTCTGTTACTTAATGGGACCACAAGCACAGATATTTTACATTTTAAATCTCACTTTTCTGTAAAATGAAGCTAATAATTCCAACTTTTTTGAGGTATAAGAGCTGGCAGAACACAGTTTGTATTATAATGGATGGTAGACTGTCAGAACATGGGGCTTTGTTTCCTTTCTTTCATTCTGTCATTACCATTTTTTGGAAAATACTTATTGATTAGTTATTAACATGCCTGGCATTCACAAGTGAACAAAGCATGCAAAATAAACAAATAAATAAACGAAACTCCTATAGCTACTCATGAGTTTAATTACCAGCGGGAGAGCCTGATATTATATTATAAACAAAGTATATTAACCAAAAAACACCATAATGGAATAAAAGTTTATATTAAAAAAAAAAAACAGAGAAAAGAAGAGGTAAAAGCCTGTTTGTTAGGCTAGACATGTGAGCAAAAACTTGAATGAGGTAACAAAAATGGCCACATGGACATCTGGGGTGGAACATTCCAGGCAGAACAGACATGCCAATGATCCTAAGAGCCTTCCAGGTGTTTTAACAGAAAACAAAATGACCAATGTATTGAGGGAGAAAATGAAGTGAAAGGAAAAGTAGGTCAGAGACACAACAAAGTGTCAGTCAAATAGAACATGAATTTGTAGGGACTTTGATGTTTACTTTGAGTGTGGTTCTTTAGCAATGAAATTACATGATCTGCTCTTTTTTAAAATGTATCTCTTCCTGAAGTATTGAAAAGTGACTAGGTAGGGGCAAGAGCAGAATCAGGAAGACTAGTTAGAAAGTTATTACACTAGTAAAGGTGATTAATGATTGCAAGCACCAGTGATTTTATGGTAAATAAGTTTTTCCACTCCTAGGGATCTACCCAAAGGACACAAAAACATTGATTCAAAAGACCACCTGTACCCCTATGTTTATTGCAATGATATTTACAGTATGGAAAACCTGGAAACAACCCAAATGCCCAAAAATAGATGACTGGATCAAGAAGATGTGGCATATACACACAATGGGATACTATTCAGCATTCAAAAAAGATAAGTTCATGCCATTTGCGGCAATGTGGATTGAGCTAGAAGGAATTATGCTCGGTGAAATAAGCCAGAAGGAAAAAGAAAAAATATATCACTTATAGCAGGAATATAGGGGAACCAAATAAGGCATCAGTGTAAAAAATATTAACAGTATAAAACACAACAAAGCAAAAACGGACAATTGTAAATCAGAGACATCCTGCAGGGGAGGAGGTGGGAACCGGATCAGAGGGAGGGAGGGAGGAGCACAGGGGACTGAGGTGATGGTGCACAGGTGCATTGGGGAAGGTAACTCTATGGGATGACACCTGAGTGGGTGGGGGGAAGCAAATATTGTTTAAAAAGGAACAACGGGGGGCCTCCCTGGTGGCGCAGCAGTTGAGCACTGGGTTGCGAAGCTGCCTGCAGCCTCTGTAGCGCCGGTTCGATCCCCTGCCACCTGCGAGGGTCCCACATGGCCTGCAGACCTCTCCTGCCGTGCCCGCTGCTCCCCTCAGAAGTGTGTTTTGTCAGTCTGCCTGTTCTGTTCCCTGCTCTGGCTCTGGTGAAGTCTCTCACCCTCCCGCGCTTCTGACTTGTATAAATAAAGAAATAAATCTTAAAAAAAAAAAGAACAATGATGTAAAAAAATAAAAAATAAAAAAGATAATAAGAAGTTATAGGATTTTTGTATTTGAAGGAAGATTTAAAGGTATTTTTGACCAGTTGATTAAGGTTATGAGAGCAGGCAAAAGATGACTCCAAAATTATTGGCAAGAGATAATAAAAGGACGGATTTGTCATTAAGTGAATTATAGAGTAGTTTTGGGGATTAGGAAGGTAAAGACATAGATTTCCATTTGACAATATACAATTAGAGATACTAGTAGATAGTTGAGTAAATATATCAAGTATTGGTGGAGGGTCAGCGGAACATGCACACATATGGAAGTGCAAAAATGTAACCCCTACATTGAAATGAAAATTTAAAAATATTATGAAGCAATACACCACTTTAAACTGCACAGGTATTAGAAATAGGGCCTCCCTGGTTGTGCAAGGGGTTAAGCACTGCACTATGAAGCAATCCGTAGCCTCTGCAGCACGAGTTCGATCCCTGGCGGGACAGGGAGCAACCCACATGGTGAGGTAGACCTCTCCTGCCTCACCCTCTGCTCCCCTCAGCAGTGTATTTCAGTCAGTCTGCCTGTTCTGCTACCCGCTCTGTCTCTGGTGAATCCTCTCACCTCCGCCCCCAGCATCTCTAGCCTGTACCCCAGCTCTTATATACATAAATAAATAAATCTTTAAAAAATAAATTAAATAAACTGCACAAGTATTAGAAATAAAAATCGCATTTTAATCTAAAAATGCATATCAGATAGGTAGTTGAATATTTAGGCACTGAAGCCTGGATATTATATAAGTATGCATTATGGTAGAGGATTATGGGTGCTTCAGTGGTGGGCATGGTGTGGTAACTTATACAGAGGTGTAAACTTATACAGAACTGTGTGGTGTTACCTCAGTAGAATGAAGTAGAATATAATCTTAAAAACACAAATTCAGGTATTACTTGGTAAAATCACCTAGGAAGCAAATGTAGAGAGAACAGATCATGACTGAGCCCTGGTACACTCTAAAACACTGCTTAGTTTTTTGATTTTTTTTTTTCCCAAGCGCATCACTTGATGAAAATATAAAGCTCTTGAAAGCAATAGATGTTAGATCACTTCTGGTGAGTTTAAAACTATTATTTTTTCCCTGTTAGTGAGGAAAATATGAAAAATGGGTAACAAAGTCATCAATAAAACCAGAAAACCTTATCAGGGAGAACAACAGAAGACAAATTGTAGATGCCTTTCAGTATTGTTTTGACACACGAACACCTTACTGGAGTTTCCAAATCGCCCTTAATCATGTATAAGCCATTCTTTCAGAATCATAAGTCCTGAGAAGATAATCTAAGTGAAGTTAATAGATTACTAGTAAGTTAGTACAAAAATACAAATCCATTGCCTAGTCTATGCTATTCATTGTGCTATGCAGTGACTTGAATAATCTTACTTTCAGATGTGAAAAATATTTGACAGAGTTTGGAAATTTCCCCAAGTTTTATCATTTGTTTATTCTTATTTTTTTAATTATTTTAGTGCCTTTATTTTTTTAATATTATGTTTTATTTTTTACATCATTGTTCATTTTTAAACAATATGTGTTTCCTCCCACCCCTCAGGTGTGGTCCCCAGTCATTCCTTCTTAAATCAATCCATTCAGTTCTATATTCATTTTTCATCACTATATTTTTATTATTTTTATTTTTTAAAGATTTATTTATTTATACAAGAACTGGGGTATAGGCCAGAGGTGCAGGAGGATGAGAGGATTCACCAGAGACAGAGTGGGGAACAGAACAGGCAGACTGACTGGGGTGAGACAGGAGAGGTCTGCCACACCATGTGGGTATCTTCCTGGCCAGCCAAGAATTGAACCCGTACTGTGGAGGCTGAGAACAGCTTCACAACGCTGCACTCAACCTGCTGTGCCACTGGGGAGGCCCATTAGTATATTTTAAAAACATTTTATCAATAGAATGATAATACTTAATGTAGGTGCATTTGTTAACAGGTAATAAGCTAGTTGCATGCTACTTATCCTTCCCAATAAGTCTACAATTACCTCCATTTTATGGAAGAGGAAGGTGAAACTCAGAGGAGCAAATTTATTTGAATAAAGTCACAGGATGAGTCATTATTGAACTGCAGATCTGAACATGACTCTTGGACTTCAAAGCCTTGGGATTTAAATCACTCTTCTATGTAGAGATAATAAAGATGAATTGTTGCACACATGTCTTCCATGGAGACAAGAATGTCAACTTCATCATTTTACCCTACATTTTTCACCTTCCCTAGATTGAATTGGTGAATGTTTATGTAGATATAAGACGGAATATCTAGAAAGTACTTAGAGAACCGGGAATTCTATTATTTAACAGTCACTTTATTTTACAGCTGGTCAACATTATGATGTGTAATATTTAGAAAAGGATTCTCCCCATAATATAAACATTAATGGAATGTAAAATGGTGATTTACTTGCTTCTAAGTACCTTTGTTATCTTGAAAAAAATTAGTTTGTTTTCTCCCTCAACCTCCCTGTATTAATCAATGCTCACTCTCATAAATGTCTTTCCTTCCTTGGCAATTCTTTCTCTTTGTTGGCTCATTCATTCTTTCCTAATTTCCTCCTCTCTATTTGTTCATTAGACAAACATTAAATCTATCATGTGCTGGTCATACTTAGTATCTTAAAGTCATCTCTATCCGTATGTTTTTTGCCCAGGCTTTGTGACACTTAAGGGAAGGAACTATATCTCTTCATCACAATGTTTCCAGTGCTCAGTGATATGTTTGCACCTAGTTGGTATTATTTGCTATGTGTAACTCTATCCTTTCACCAGCATTTTATGCAACTATGATTCAATCATATTTAGCATATATTATACTAATGAAATACATTTTAAAGTGGATATTCTACAATGGACACTGACTCATATAATTGGAGGGTCACACACTTTCTATTTATATCTCTATCAATAAAATCCATCATGGTCCTGAAAACCACATAGTAATTTCATAAAAGAAAGTTTGCTGCATGGATGACTGATAAGATAAGCAGTCATATTCCCTATATTCCAATTTTGATTATTACATTATCTAGATGCCAAGAAGTTAGAGGCTACCATTTCAACAACCTATTCTGTTTATTACACAAACAATACAAAATTTGTCATGTCCTCAACTAAAATGATAAATTTCACCAAAAGAATCACAAATATATAATATCTAATAAGTGATAGGATTTTTACCCCTTTCTTTATCCAAATCCAATTGTAATACATAACCAGTGCATTTAACATATGTTTGAAATAAAACATATCAGAGCAGACTGGATATATCAATAATTAACATGCATCCAGCTTGAAAGCTGTATTTTTCCATTCTTCATAATTTCCTAAAAATATGTGAATCCAAAATGTGATTATAGAGAAAGCATGTGATAGCAGGATAATAGTGCCTGGGTGTGGTGTTCCACTGTTAGGGGGAAAAGGATGTCCTAAGCTAATTCCATACAGGCTTTGTGGACTCCATCCCCACCTCAGACCAAAGCCATCAGGACATTGGGAAAGACAAATCCCATCACCACCAAAGGGAAGGTTGCTGGAATCTGAGGGTGGAGTTAAGCAGCCAGGTTTGGTATAAAACCAGACATGTGGGTATGGGGGGGGGGGCTTTTGGCTTCATGGCTCTTGGCTCGCGGCCAGCTCTCGGAGTGCCATTGGGTTTCCAGGTCGGTGGATCAGGTAGGACGTATTTAAGACTTTATTTCCCTATTTTCTCCCTGAGTTGCACATTTCCTCATTTCCCCTTCCCTTGTAAATAAACTTTTTATTAACCTTTTGTGTGTTCCTGTAGTGGAGTATTAATAAGTCCCTTATAAGCACGCGGGTGAGGACCCACAGCTAGGCAAACCATTTTATATTGGGGCTGCCCTGTAACAACACTAGTTCTGTGACATGAGCACTTTATAGACTCTTTGTGAATCTTCATTAGTTCATTTGTAAAATAAGACTGAAAGAAAAGCCTGAAGATACTTACAAATAGTTAACAAAAAGCAATCTTCCTTATGTTTTACTTAGTGCTAATCAAAACTCAAAAAAAAAAAAAAATCCCACATCCCCAAGAAAAGTGGGACAAACTGAGGAAAAAACAAAATGACTATTTGTGAGAAAAAAGTAACTCAATTGAACTTACTTGTTAAAGGTCCAGCTCTCTAGAAGCTCATCCTGAACTTTCTCTCAGATTCCCACCAAATCCCTTTGTTTGATTCTGTTCCCATTTTACCCCCTGAAGTGAAGGGACAAAAGTTCCAACCTCCAAAGCAATTAGGTAACTCAGGGAGCCAATGGAACCTCTTAGAGAATGTTCCCATTGACATTAAAATGTTGATATGCATTGCCCTGCTCTTAAGAGCTTTGTGATTAAAATAAATAGAGATAAATTCCTTTATGAGTGAAAAGCAAGAAATCATTTTAATTTCCTGTCATAAAACTCCTACTGAGTTACTTTTTTAAAAGTGGCATTGTTTTTGCTTGTTCCTTTTACTGGGTTTAATACAAGGTTGCCAAAGTTGGCAAACCTACCTGGAAGTGTTTCCATGGCTTTGGCTTTGGCTTTGGACTGGGGCGACAAAGATCTGCTACTTATAATCCATCTAAATTCTTTCTTATAAAGCAAATTAAATAGTCTTTCTAAGACAAGTTTGGCATATATATGTGTGGGCAACAGTATGCAGTGAAAACTTTGTCTTGGCATAAGCATTTAGGGAATTCTCTGAGTACCTAGGGCAAATTGTTGCTTTCTACTATTTTTTTCACCTTCCTCTATCTATCTAACTAGACAACATTACAATTAACTTCTCTCAGGGAAATAAGTACCTATCGCCACCAATTTTAATTCCTAGTCAAGTCACTTCATACTCTTCATTTTCGATTTGCAAACTTTCCTTACTGTGTTTTTCTCTTCCTTTTAAAATCTCCAGTTTAGCCTTTTAGTTTTAAATGTTTTTTAACATTTTTAGTATTTAAATAACTCAAATAGTATAAAGTATTTTAAATTATGAAAGTCTTAAGAAATCAGGCAAGTATAAAACATAAAAATTCAGATTTAATATATACATATGTATATATATTATTTGTAAATATTTGTCATATTTATTTCAAATTACATAACTTAGAGACATAACTAATCCTTTTCTAACTCCCCTCTGACTCTTTCCAGATGAAGCAACTCGGAAATCAGTCTTTTTCCTGCTCATGCTTTTAAATAATATTCATTGCCATGTACTCATGTAGATAATATTATGATTGCATTTTTTTTCTTAATTTTTGGATATTCCTGTAAATATTAATTACTTTGCTTAAAATTATCATCTCCCTTTAAAATGTAAATATCATAAGGGCAGTAAATTTTGCATTTTGTTTATAAAAATATATTTAGCATTTATACAACTGCCTGTGGCCAAAGATTTGCTTGGTAAATAATTGTTGAATGTTTGACTAGATGACTCAAATTGAGTTCAAGGATCCTGTTTATCCTATTCACTTATAAATAGATACCTGATGATTGCTAGGTAAAGAAGAACTACTTTCTGTCTTCAATGAAATTAAAATAGGCATATTACCTATGTTCTGCTCTAATCATACATTTATAAAATTCTTTCTTTTCTTTCTGGTTTTCAGCCAGATTCTTTTTCTCTTTCTTCCTAATTCCAGATTATTTCTTCTTACCAATTTGTGATTGCTTTTGGGAATATGACTAGCTAAGAAATTATTTTAAAGCTGAAAACATTCTCATAATAGAACTCAATATTATACGTCTATATAATATGTGTGCATGCTTACATACATATATATGTACAAAAGTACAAACCCACAATTCCAGTACTCACCAACATCTTTTCTCAGGGATAGGTAACTTTCACTTCTGACATCTTTCTATGAATATGTACATATACACACGTATGTGGATAAATATATAGACATTAATGTTGGTTGATTGTCACTTCAACATTTGTTTAAGCAATTATTCAATGCTAAATGGTTATAGATCTCATAATCTTAATAACAGGTTTATAAAGTTATTTTGGGATTAAATGAATTAATTTTTATAAGAAACTTCCAGCAATTTATTGTACACAGTAAGAATTACAGTTATATTAATTTCTATTATCACAATAAGGGCACTAATCCAAAGGTGACATGAACTGTCATGTCATGGGTTGTACGGGGTAATTATAATCAAGTTGAAGAAAGATTTATAATATTCCCTGAAACTAGTTCCAAGAATTTCTGGGACAGATTTTGGAATAGTTAAAGTCATCAGAACAGTCTTAGCTAGCAGCTCCATGTGATTTGTATTTTTGAATCAAGTCAGTGAGATAAGCTTGCAGAAAAGCTATAGGGTCTCAATTAGAAGTTAAACTTCACATGTTATTAATTTTAGACCTTTCTAGGTTTGGCATGTGTCTTCCCTCCCTCTTCTCTGCCCTTCCAACGCCCACATCCTCATGTACACAATCATGTGTGTGGCATATAACCAGAGGATGATGATTTCACTCCTCTACTTCAAAATCTCTACTGCCCTACATTGTCACAGGATGAAGTTGAAACTCCTCATTTAAAGGCTCTCTTAGCATTGCCCTAATGCCTACCATTATCTTCATATGTAATAATACCCATAATTTTACTGGTTGACACATGTTTAGTAAGTGCCCATTCTATGTAAGGCATTATGATAGATGCTAGAAAAGAAAATATGATTGAGATACAATTATGTCCTTAAAATAATTACTTAGTTAGGGGAGGCAGATAAGGATATCAGTCATTAAAATCCAGCATGAAAATGATTGAAAGGGAAGGCCAAATTTTCTTTAGAAATGCAGAATAAAGGACTTAGTAGTCTGTCAAAGAAGATTTCTAAGAGAAGATACCATCTGAATAGGGGAAGGGAGAATGAGTAGGACTTATTCAAGTAAAGAAGGACCATAAGTACATTCCAGACAAAGATAATAACATATATGGACAGGGAGGGACAAAATAGCATTGAGTGCATATGAGAATTATAAGCATCTTGACATTTGAATGTAAAATGAGAGTTGTAAAGGGGTGGAAATTGAAACTGGAAAATCACAGGGGATGCAGAGGGAATTTTGTATGCTATGTTGAAAAGCTTGGAGTAGAGCCTATAAAGATATTAACTGGTAAGGACTGACCAATGAACTAAAAAGGACAAACCTGTATTTTGGATATATATTATCCAGGATGAAAAGTGGACACAGAGACATGTGGCATAGATATGGGAACAGGGAAATAAGTTGGGAAATTACTGTCAAATGTAAGATGATGAGAAGATAGTCAAGGGATGTATAGTACAAATGGTGAAGAAGAGAGGGAATAATAATACTTCACAATTAAAATAGTTATACTTGCAGCTTGGAGATATAAATGCATTCTTTTAGTGACTGGACATGGGTGTCTAGGAATAGAGAAGAATCTAGGATATTTCACTTATTTTTGGTTAAGGTAACTCAGAGAATGATGGTGTCATTAATAACCCTCGTGCCATACACTCTTCTAATATAATCTTCACCATTTAACAATTTCCACCCCCCTTATTTTGACTGTAATCCCTCCTACCACCCCCTGCCCCGTACAAATCAAAATTCTTCACCATTTTTTAAAGATTTTATTTGTTTTTGCATAGAAGAACTGGGGTGCAGGGCAGAGGGGCAAGTGAGAGGATTCACCAGAGACAGAGTGGGGAGCAGAGTAGGCAGATCTACTGAAATACACTGCTGAGGGGAGCAGTGGGTGAAACAAGACAGGTGTGCTGTACCATGTGAGTTAGCTCCCCTGCTGGGGATTGAACTCAAGCCATCCTGGTGGTAGACTGATAGAGCTGAGACTTAACCCCTAGGATACCAGGGAGGCCCCATTCTTTACTATTTTTTTTTTTTAATTGAGCTTCAAGATCATGCCTTAGGATTAAAAGTTTTCTGAATTCTTCAAGGTTAGGCATGCCCTCTTCCATTTTTCAGTAATACTCTGGTCTTTCCTTACTACAATATTCAGTACGTTGTGTGCTTACCTGCTTATAGACTTTTCTACCACTTAATTTTCCTTGAAACTTAGACTATATTTTATACTTTCAATCCCTACTACATTTTATGGCTCAAACTAAGGTCTTAATTTGTTAAATTAATTAATTCACATTTGAAAATCCCAAAGACAACTCAAATTGATCTTGTCTAAAATCAAACTATTAAATGTTGTGAAAGAATGCATTTATATCTCCAAGCTGCAAGGTAAAAATTCTGGTAGCCTTATTGAAATATGGAGAGAGGAGAGGAGAGGAGAGGAGAGGAGAGGAGAGGAGAGGAGAGGAGAGGAGAGGACAGGACAGGACAGGACAGGACAGGATAGGACAGGACAGGACAGGATAGGACCAGACAGGGAACAAACTACAATATGGAGAAAAAATAGTGTAGAGATCAATTTCTTCAGCACCTATTATTAAAATACAAATAGTAGAAATAAAATTGTGTTTATTCATTCTGTTGAGTTTATTATCCAAATATAATAAACCTGTCACCTCTGTTTTATAAAACATAGGACAGAAATTTATATCTACATATTCACTTTCATGGTGCTTAGCAAGATAAGTGAGATAGATATCATTCAATTAAATGATAATCCAGGTTGAAATTTAAAAAAATTAAATAATATAAAGAAAACAATCACTAATACAACTGAAAGGGAACTGCTGAGAGAAAGAAATATTTCCCTGTTAAAGAGGCATAGACCTGGAAATGTAAAGTAAATAATAAGTTTGCTTCCTTAATAAGCAGATCTAAACAAGGTCTGGCAGCCTGCTAGGCTGATTGATCTCCCAGGCCATCCTGGAAGATCTGTATCCTTCCCCTTTTCCTGTGTCAAGAATGTGTAAGCTGGGCCTCCCCGGTGACACAGCGGTTGAGTGCCCGGTTGAAAGCTGCCCGCAGCCTCTGCAGCACCGGTTTGATCCCCGGCTGCTCCCCGGCCACCGGAGGAGGGTCCCAGAGGGCGCGCAGACCTCTCCTGCCGCCCGCTGCTCCCCTCAGCAGTGTACTTCAGTCCTTCTGCCTGCTCTGCTCCCCGGTCTGGCTCTGGTGAATTCTCTCACCCTTCTGCCCTTCTGACTGTTCCCAGTGCTTGTATAAATAAATAAACAAATAAACAAACAAATAAATAAATAAATCTTTAAAAAAAAAAGAATGTGTATGCTAACTAACCAACTTTATCAACGTAAAGTGGTTGTGTATAAAAGAAACTCTTTGTCTCTAGTCCAGTGCTCAGGCCTTATGGGACTACCCAGGTCTGAGATCTCATGCATGAGTAATAAAGCATCCTGACCTCACCATTCCTAAAGTACTGCTTGTTCTTCCCCTGCCTGGGTAAAAGGTTAGAACTTATTTCTGCAACACAACCAACTGATACAACTATTACTCATATATGTAAATTTTTTCTTTATGGCATATTTACTCTGTGTGTGTATATATGTGCACATGCCTGCATGCTGTAGTTAATCTATTCAAATAATTATTGAAGTTTTTGTTCAGCACAGAGTAGGGATACCGGGATACATAAAGGCATCAGGAAGTTCATTGTCTCATGGTGAAAACAAGGCTAAAATACTACCACAAGACTCTTGGGTATTTTATCTTTATATATATATATATATATATATATATGTATTTAAAATATTTTTCCAATTATGTTTATTGAGATAATATTTATTTAGATCATTGTATTTTGTTTTAGGGGTTATAGGCTCAAACCTCTACAATTGTATGTTTCTGTACTATGCCCAGGCATGGAATGACCCAAGCCCCAGTCACCCTCCACCATCTACACTGGGCCTCTACCTCCCCACTCCCTCCCCACTACCTCCCCGCCATTCTCCTCTTCTAGCTGTCTCAGTTTCATAGTCAGATATCAAGAGCTGGTTATTGGTTTGGTTTTGTATGACCCTTTATTTTGTGTTCTTATATTCCACATATAAATGGAATCATCTGGTATTTGTATTTCTCCTGGCGTGTTTAACTTAGCTTCGTTCTCACTAGAATTTTAAAAATTTTAGCAAAAGAAAAGTCTTCTGCATAAATACCAATTACTGAAAACAAAGTCTTAATGTGAGCTGCTCCCAAAAGTCCCAGGATCACAGGATTTTTTAACCGAGCTTTTGGAATAAACTAACACAACTGCCAGGGATAACCTGTAGTCCTGTGAGGGATGGAGAATTGCACTGATGATATACTCTGCCCTCTAAGAGTTTTGTGCTAAATCCAACTTAACTGTAAAACCACTAGATGACCTGACCCACCACCTGGAGGGCCATCTGCCTGGGATGCTTTTGTCTCGCAAATCATTCTCATAAGTCCCCTCTTAATACTCACTCCAATTCCACAAATTTGTTCCTTTATTATATTGTAATCATCATATTTTCACCACTTTACTTTCCTCATTAACTTCTTTAAGATAATCTTGGCTTAGATAGCCTTATTTCAGTAAACAAATAGCTATATAAAATATTTAATAAATAAAAGGGGGTCTGAAATGTATAATTTTCTGTTTTCATATTGTAAAAATTAGAGTTAGAAATATAATCTTGAGAACACAATGACATATTTCTTTAATTTTTAGAGGAAACCACCCCTTCAAAACTAAAATAATACAAATCCTAAAACAAACAATCAAAGGCAAGTCTAATCTTGTGCTCACATTACTTGAAAACTCATTAGTTAGAGGTTCCTGTTTTAGATTAAGGACAAACTTCTAAACAAATAAGTTCAGACCAATTTCTACCACATTCTATGCAAACTTTTTGCTCTTGGATATGTCATATTTTAGTCTCTTCCTGTCTAATATCCCTCTCTGTCGACCACACATGTCACAGTCATCTGAGACTCTGTGTAGGACTTATTATTTTCTTAATACTAACGATGGGATGAGAAATCCACTAGGAAATCTAGAAATCTAGTTTGAGTGTACGGGGCATAAGATAGAATGATATTTTCATGAGCTCAAGAGATTTTTAAGGTTAATCAGGAGTTGTGAAGATTTCTGTTGTTAATGAAACTCTTTGTTACATAAACAAGACCAGCGAGGTTTGAATTTTTTGGAGCTGGATGCTGTGCCTCCCTGACCACCCCCCCAACCCAGCCCGTGTCTTTCCTCAGTTGGCTCTCCAGAGCCATCCCTAACTGACAGGGTGACACATGTACCTGTGAGGTCATCCGCGGGCCAGGACCCCAGCTGGCAGGCCTTGCAGGTGTACTCATCGAACACATACTCGTTGTCTTTGCAGGGGGTGCAGGTCCAGCAACAGCTGACTTCCCCCTTCCGGATAACCTACAGCAAGTGTATAAAATTTTGATTACTCTTTTTTTTTTTTTTTTTTTTGCAAAGTTGAAAGTCCAGCAATCTTTTATTCAAATGTATTTTTTTGCAAAGCAGAAAGGGCTTTCACATACATTATTTCAAATGTTATCAGATAGACAGAGTAAATATTTAATAAATTCTCACTTTGTAACTAAAGAAACTGAGGCTGATGTTAAGTGGGAGTCCAACATCATAAAATTGGTCATTGACAGGGTCTAGAATTAAATTAAATGCAAATCTTCAGACAGTAAACTTTGGATGCAGATGTAGAGGGCAGGGCATGTTTCTGAGTCAAAGGCCAGCACCCTAAACAAGACAACCCAACAGAAAACTGGTGCAAAGTGGCACCCCAAGTTAGAAAATCCATGCAAACAGAATATAAAAGAGAGCCTCAAATCCTTCCTGCACACCTCTCCTGTCTCACCTGCTACCTCTCTTAACAGTGTATTTCAATAACTCTGTTATATGTACTTCAAAGTACCTATATTTATACTCAGACATTAATACACATACATTTATATATGTATGTATATAACTGAATTTCCCCAGTAACTATGCCTCTCTTTCTGACAAATTAAGAACTTTTCTTCTCTGAATTTACCTTGGTGTCTTGCCATTAGTTGAATAATTATCAGAAAACATCAGATATCAGCAGAAAACTATTCATATTGGTAAAAATAACTAGGGATTGGGCCTCCCTGGTGGCACAAGGGGTTAGGACACAGCCTGTGAAGCTGTCCACAGCCACTGCAGCATGAGTTTGACCCCCGGCCAGGGAGCTACCCACATGGTGCTGCAGACCTCTCCTGCCTTGCCCGCTGCTCCCCTCAGCAGTGTATTTCAGTCAGTCTGCCTGTTCTGTTCCCCGCTTTGTCCCTTTGATTTGCTTGAAAGGAAGGTGGATAATGTCATTAAGACTCTCATGTACATCTTCATTTGTTTGACTTTTTAAGACAATGGAAAATAATTAAAATACTTTAACAGTTGAAAGAGTCCCACGTGGTATTCTTTAGAAATGGATTTTTTTTTTTTTTGTTCACCACTGGTACATAAATTGCTTTTGTTGAATAGAGACAGCATTCATTAACATTCTTATAAATAATTAAAACTGTGGTTGATAGTCAGCAATAACCATACATAACAGTGGTTATATTCCTTCTCTTTACTGCTGACTCAATTAAAGAGCTCTGATGATGGCAATAATTATATAGAGCCAAATACAAAAGAACCTGGCAGATCTTTCTTAATATTTTCTATGTTTCTCATATTAACTCTTGAAATGACAACAAAATAAGTAAGGAATGTTGACAAAAAGAGCCTGAAACAGTCTTTCCCTAAAATAACTATCTATGTGAGGCAAAATCATTGTAGGGTAAATGATTCACATTCTTTTCTGCCCTCCCACCATTAGGATCGCCCTGCCTGATGGGGCACCTGCAGTTGTTACATCATTATAAGTTGTGTTATTTATTTCTGTGGGCCATGCAGCAATATTGAGATAGTCTCCAAGAGAAGGAGAGGCAGGAGAGAGAAGGGGAGAAAGAACACTAGAGAAACCCGGAGTGAAGACTTGCTGGGGACTTGGGGCCTGCTTGGGGGCCTGCCGGCCTCCGGCCCCCCAGCACCCCTGCCAGCCATGTACGTGGTTGCTGCACTACATGTCAAAGCTCAATAAAAGCCTGAGAAAGCCACTGAGGGCTCCAGGACGCCTTTACCCATCTACTCGGGTCATAGAGAACCAGCTTTGTGCCCTTCCTGGCACTACAATCATTAATTAGACTCCTTAGTCTATCTTAAGTTTTTTTTTTTTTTTAACAATAATATCAGCTCTTAACCTGTTATTTAGTGTAGTATACAGGCTCTCATCTCATTAGAACATTTAAACAGCTGTGTATGCAGTAGCTGCTTTTATTCCTTTTTTAAAAAAGATTTATTTATGCGTACAAGAACAGGGTGTAGGCTAGATGTGTATGAGGGTGAGAGGATTCACCAGAGACAGAGTGGGGAGCAGAACAGGCAGACTGACTGAAATACACTCTGAGGGGAGCAGCAGGGGAGACAGGAGAGCAGGAAAGGTCTGCCTCGCCATGTGGGTTAGCTCCTTGGCCAGGGATTGAACTCATCCCGCAGTGGCTGGCGATAGCTTGATAGCACTGAGAATTTAACCCCTGTGCTACCAGGGAAGCCCTGCTATTATTCTTTTTATCTAGGAGAAAAAACTGAGGCATAGTGAGTATTGCTTTTTGAATTTCAGGTTTTTTACCAAGATAGACGCACGCCATTTTTCAAGTTTAATACCAATATTATATCTTTTGAATCAACAATGACACCTTGATATGTCTTCTGATAATGACAACTGTTTTTTTTTTTTTTACCATTTTTGCTTGTGCTTTGTTTCACATTCATTTTAAATATATATTTAATGACAATTCTTTCATAGCAATCCCCATTCTTTTGAACACTGGAAATAATGTTCCTTTTTTTTATGAATACCAGTATGAAATATATTTTAACCTTTGGAACAACAGGATAACAAACCTGAACAATGCTTTGAGATTTTATCATTAATGAATTTGCTCCATCACTTCCATAAATCATATTAAGAAAATGCCAATTGAATATTTAGTAGAGTAAAAATTGTCCAGGTCTAGTTTAATAAGGTTGAAACCAAAGCCCCCATACCTGGCCCAACAGATAGATTTGGGAGGCTTAAATAGAGAAGGGAATTGGTAAAGTTCCCTTAGGGACAAGACGGTAAGACCAACCACCATGGCCAGAAAAACAATCCCAATTGAAGCAGAGGTGAGGACATGTTTCTGTGCCGAAGGTCAGCTCCCAAAAGGAGACATCCCAGCAGAAAACTAGTGCAAAATGGCACCCCAAGTTAGAAAGCCGCAAAAACTGTATATAAACAAGAGTCTCCTTACTGCACACCTTTCCTGCCTCACCAACTACTTCTCTTAACAGTATATTTCCATAAATCCACCATTTCTGTTCTCCACTCTGTCTCTGCAAATTCTTTCACTCCCAGTACCTGTGGCATCACTGTGACATTTCTCCCCACTACAAAGATGATTTATGGTTAGGAAAATGGAAATTTGTATTATTAAAAAAAAACCTAAATCAATATCATTTCAATTAACTAGTACTAAAAATATGATAATAGGGAATCAAATTCTTCCACTGTGTATGTTTTTTTTTTTCCACTAAAAAGGCAGGGAAATTATATGTAAATAAATCTCCCAAATCAGCCATTGGGTATTTTGAAGTTATAGGTTCATATTGTATTGCAATCGACTTCTATGTGATTATTTACATAAGCCATCTTTCTATAAGAAGAGCTGGAATTATGAACAATTAATATTTTAAGTGAGTCTACAACAAATTTCACATGAAGAGTTTAACAGCAGGATGATTGGTCCAGCAGTAGACTGGTACTGTATGTGAAAGGTCTGTAGACTTTTTATACAAAGGACCAAATATCAATAGTAAATCTTTTAGGCTTTCTAGGACAGTCATTGCAACTCAACAATTAAAGTATTTTCTTGGGGCCTCCCTGGTGGCCTAGGGCTTAAGGCTCAGAGCTATCACCATTATTGCCCGAGGTCGATCCTGGCCAGGCACTAAACCACATGGTGCAGCAGACCTCTCCTGTCTCCCCGCTCCTCCCCTCAGCAGTGGATTTTGGTAAATACGCCTGTTCTGTTCCCTGCTCTGTCTCTGGTGAATCCTCTCACCCCCCTTCCTGCACTTCTGGTCTATATATAAGTGCTTCTACACAAAAATTGAAAACAAACAAACAAACGAACGAACGAACAAAGAAACAAAAACCTCTATTTCCTTTCTTTCTTTCTTTCTTTCTTTCTTTCTTTCTTTCTTTCTTTCTTTCTTTCTTTCTTTCTTTCTTTCTTTCTTTCTTTCTTTCTTTCTTTCTTTCTTTCTTTTCTTTCTTTCTTTCTTTCTTTCTTTCTTTCTTTCTTTCTTTCTTTCTTTCTTTCTTTCCTTCCTTCCTTCCTTCCTTCCTTCCTTCCTTCCTTCCTTCCTTCCTTCCTTCCTTCCTTCCTTCCTCCCTCCTCCCTCCCTCCCTCCCTCCCTCCCTCCCTCCCTCCCTCCCTCCCTCCTTCCCCTCCCTCCCTCCCTCCCTCCCTCCCTCCCTCCCTCCTTCCTTCCTTCTTTCTTTCTTTCTTTCTCTCTGTTTCTCTCTCTCTTTCTTTCTTTTTTTTTTTTTTGAAAGCAGCCATAGACAATACATAAGCAAGTGATCATGGCAGCATTTCAGTAAATCTTTACTGATAAAAACAAGAAGCAGTTTGATTTGAACTGTGGCGGCCATAGTTTTCTAATCCTTATTATAAATAACAATAAAATATTCAGAAATTTTCAGATACACTTTAAGCAATCGAGCCATTTAGCAGGCATTGATAAATGTATTCCTATCTTCATTTACTTTTTCTTCTGCTTTATTTTTGTTGGTTAGCATTTCTTAGCAATAAAGCATTTATTATTATTATTTTTAATTGAGATACTACTGGTTTTCAACACTGTATGTCTTTTAGTAGTACAGGTCCACACTTCTTTGAAAATAACTTATTATACCATGCCCACTTCCTTCTGCCTTATGTTTACCAAATCTTCAGAACTACCCTTGGAAGACCTTGCCAATGCATAATAAAATACATAAAAATGTATGCCTTTAAATCCTAATCACCAATGAACAAACACCTCTAATGTGTTCTAAGAAGAGTGAAAGTGATGTTGGTTGAAAAGACCGAAGTCCTCTGTTCCAGGTCTAGGCTACTAGAAATGTAATAGAGGACATCAATAACCGTTTCATGAATAACTTATTTTGATGTCTTTTACCCCTAAGACACATTGTTCCCTCACAGCTATCTCTTTGTTTTTGTTTTTTTTTTATTTTAATTATAACTTCATCCTCTCTTCACTGGCTTTTTAAATTTCTTATAAGTGTGACAAGTTCTTACTTAACCTAAAGGTATCTTAACCATGTCTTCAATGTGCCAGATTACTCTTTACAGTATGACTTATTAAGTATGATGTCCTCTAGATCTATCCATATTGTGACAAATGACAGAATTTCAAATATATATATATATATATATATATTTAAAGATTTATTTACTTATTTATACAAGAACCAGGGTATAGGCCAGAGGCATGAGAGGGTGAGAGGATTCACCAATGACAGGGATGGAGCAGGGAGCAGAACAGGCAGACTGACTGAAACACACTGCTGAGGGGAGCAGCGGGCTCACAGGAAAGGTCTGCTGTGCCAGAATTTCATATATTTTTATAGTTAAATAGTATCTGTCAATTGGCTCCCATTTCTCCACATCCTCTCTGACACTGTATTTCTTGTCTTTTGAATAATAGCCATTCTCACAGGTGTAAGGCAATATCTCCTAGTTGTTTGAATTCACATTCCCTGAATAAGAGATGATGATCCATCTTTTCATGTGCCTATTGACCATGCACGTCTTCTTCGGATCTTTCTATATTCACATTTCATAATTCTACTCACAAATTTGCCTCTATTGTAGCTCAACTTATGTCAATATCTACATGAAAATTATTCTCAGATTCCTGGTTAATAAAAATTAAGATCAACTTATTTAATGACATTCAAAACTCTCCACAAATACAATTTCAACATATCATTTCAATTTTCTTTTTATGCTAGCCATTTAGAGCACTATGAATCCTGGGTGATTAACTATTATTCCATGACAGTCTTCACTTGGTCACTTCAGTATCGTTCCTGCGACTGTTCTCTCTACATATGTGATCATTTTCCCATGCCACTATCTGAAATCATATCCATCCTTCATTGTCCAAATTCTGACATTTTATTCAGAAATAATCTTTCTTTGGTATGAATTTACATAAATTTTTCTTAATGAAAAATTCACAGCTTACTTGATTTTAGTTATTAGTGACCGTATTTTTCCATCTCTAGACTGTAAATCTTCCGACACTGAAGGGTCACTTACTTATTTTTGCCCCATTAATATAAACTGCTACAGTATTAGTAACTTGATAAATATTTGTTATATTAATTAGAAATTAATGTCATCCCCAGCTGTGAATTATTTATTCCCAGAAAGCAAGTGTTTAAAGGCTTACATGAGTAGAAAGGGTATAGACAAAAATGACTCAAGTAGGTTCAATTAGCCCAACTCCTCACACTATTATGGTTTATACTAGATGTTATAAAAACATAATAAAAAAGGAAAACACATAATTTTTGAAATTATACACATATAACGATAAAGGTAAAACATATCTAAATTTCAAAAAATAGCAGAGATAATAAATATTTTTGAATTTAAAACAAAAATGAAAAACAATTGACTCCATTTTACCTTAATCTGGCCTTTCTCACATGGTTCACTGCAAACAGATCTGATGATGTTGTTTTTCTTGGACCACACTTCATCATCATCCATTTTTAATTCTCCATTGTCCCAGCTTCCAACATTTATATAATCAAAATAATCTTTTCCCATTTCCTTGAAATTCATTATTTCATACCTTAAGAACAAGAATATAATGATTATTTAGCCAAGAATATAAATATTATACTATGAAGAAGCAATAGATTTAATTCATTCCTTCAATATGCATCTACTGTCATGGAATCTTCACTTCACATACACTTAGAATAACAACAACAACAAAATGCATTCATTTTCTTTTCAGGCCATTTTGTTTTTTCTTTTATTTTCCTCTTTTTTTTAAATTTGCATGCTTATGCCTGAAATAAAAAATAATCCCACGTGAGAAAGTGAATTTAACTCAGCAGCAAGATGAAAGTTAGTTTTAAAATAAGTTCAAGGAGTTTAAACAAATACTATGTTGGGCTTTTAAAAAAGAGAAATGTTTTTATCTCCACTCAGGTAAAATGATAAAATTTCCCTTTGGTAACGGTGTGAAAATTTGGTAAACCTTTAATCTTATCTTCAGTTTTGGGGAGTACTTTGGATAGGCATGATTTTACCTTTTATAGTTTGTCTTTTATCAATGGCTTAATTTGGATAGGGGTGATTTTACCTTTTATAGCTTATCTTTTATCAATGGCTAACTTCATTGTATGAAGATACTTTCTGGTGTGATATTTAAAGTAAGTCAGAAAATAGCTTCTAAAACATCTGTTGCAAGTTACAAGTGCTGGAAAAGACTAATAAGCAATTCATTATTTCTTAATCTTTATTAGACATTATTCTTCTTTTGAGTATGGGGATACAGATACAGAAAAGAAAAACTAAAGTGTTTATTCACAAGCTTTTTATTATATATAAGAATTGCCCCAGAAAAGCTTTGCTGAAATAATTTTCCAATCTGAGGGCTTTGATGAGGAATACCACCATCATGCCAGTCCCTACAGATTAAGTCTTCCATACAATGGCCTCACATAGTACCCAGGACTTAGATGACTGGCAGATGGGATTTTATAAATGTCTTCCCAACTTCCCTTGCTCAGCATATTTAGCTGAGTAGAAACTGACATGGATGGAAAACTCTCTAGCTTGTGGGTTTAAGAGACCATTTTACTACACTCATCCCAATGCTCAATACAGAAATGCTGAGCGCAAAGCTGACCACAATCTGTTTGGATCTATATTGCAGAAGGACACTTTTCTACTTTTACTTCCAAATTAATTACTCTACTTTTACTTCTACGTTTTTTCCAATCACATTTTTCACAGCATCATCTTCTTAAGAAGGTCAGCTCATTCTTAAACCTTGTCAGTTTTTCTGCGGCCTTAGGGTTATCCTACAGTGTTTTATTTTTAGTAGCAATTTCGAATAACTATCTAAATTCCACTACCAAATCAAAAGTACCAATCTATAAAATAAAATAAAAAAAAAGAAACAAGTCCTACCTTAGTAATCCCATGTCTACTCAGCATACAATGAGTTGAGATGTTAGTGCACAAAACACTTAGTAAAAATAACTTCTATATTAATTCACTGGCTCCTTCAAACACATGGGCTTACAAGAGTTTGAAATGTGAACAAATAACCCCTGGCCATTCTAGGCTGCTACCAATTTGGATAGGAAGGTTTCATTCTTCATCCCAAAATGAGACATCAACCTCATTTCCAGCGATTCTTAACTCAGAAAATGTCTGGTCCAAAATGCTGATTTTATAGATAATGAAATTGAATGTGGGGAGGCAAATGAGTATGAACAAACTGCAAAGTATACAAGTGGCAAAGCCAAGAGTGGAAGTCAGTCCTCAAGTCTGTTTGTTACTCTTCTCCATTACACTGCTCCAAATTTATCCAAAACAGTTAAGATTTCCAATTTTCTATTGCAGCAAGACTGTGGTTATTTGAATTACTCTATATATTCAAATCTCTTATCTCTAGATCATGTTCTCTTTTATGTTTTATATAGCAGAAGTGGTAAAAAGTAAAAGAATCTAATTTTTGAAAAATAAACATGAATCTTATAGACTGGAAAAGTTATATTTGATAGGAAAGGGATTCAAGGAAACTGAAATCTTATTATTATTATTTTTTTTTTCATAGCCATCAATTGGCTGTAATTATTTGAGAGTTAGTGAACCATTCCCTTGGAATTAACATTTAGAGTACTGGCAATTGTTTCTTATCTACAAGATAAGCATAAGGATATTAGTAACAATGCTTATGGTTCTGAAAATATCACTTTGTTGCAACATTATTGGTTGCTGTACATCTGAAAAAGAACTAGATGAGAATAATTCTTCATAAAGTGTTTGGCTTGAGTTCTTTTAATTATCAGAGATGGGATACAGATTTTATTCTCCACCAAATATGAGAGAAAATGAGTATTTGAAAAATACTCTAATTTAAAGTAACAATTTAGGGCCACCCTGGTGGTGCAAGGGGTTAAGATGCAACCTATGAAGCTATCTGCAGTCACTGCAGCATGAGTTCAATCCCTGGCCAGGGAGATACCCACATGGCACAGCAGACCTCTCCTGTCTCGCCTGCTGCTCCCCTCAGCAGTGTATTTCAGTCAGTCTGCCTCTTCTGTTCTCCACTCTGTCTCTGGTGAATCTTCTCACCCCCCCCCCACCTCTGGCCTATACCCCAGTTCTTGTATGCATAAATAATAAATAAATATTTAAAAAATAAAGTAACAATTTAAAAATTAATAGCTTCCTGAAATTGTTAGCCATCATTTAATATTCTCCCTCCCTGTGTTATTAAAATTCCCTTCCTCTGTGTTCTTAAAATTACTGTATGTTAGATGGTTAATGTCTTCTTTAATATCTGTCCTTCTGGGCCTCCCTAGTGGCATGGGGGTTAAAGACAGTGCTGTCAAGGTGTTGCTGGCCACTGCAGCACACGTTCAATTCCAGGCCGGCCAGGGAGCAACTCTCATGGAGCAGCAGACCAGGGAGATACACACAGGGCATGGCAGACCTCTTCTGCCTCATTAGTTGCTCCCCTCAGCAGTGTGTTTCAGTGAATTTGCCTGTTCTGCTCCCCACTCTCTCTGGTGAATCCTCTCACCCCTACCCCCGCTCCACACCTTTGTCTTGTACCCCAGTTCCGCTCCTTCTTTCTCCACTCTCTCTGCCTCCCATATCTCTCTTCCTTGTCTTCTCACAATTTACACTTGAAATATGCCAAAAACCCGGAAAAATGAAGTTGTGTATTAAAATAAAACAGATAAAATATGTTCTAACTAAAAAGAAAAAAAATAAATTCTATTAAAGTAGTAAGTAGAAACTAGGGGGAGGCAGAACTCAATTCTATGAAAATTAGAGCAGGTTTCCTCCTAAGACAGTGAGGCTCTCTTTCCTAGGGGCAGACCAAGTGTGCTGTCAGTTGAACTGAAACTTATTTGAAGGAGGACACTGCAGAGAGTATTTTATTTATGGTTCCTTTTGTCCTCTCCGTTTACAATTCTGATGTCAGTGACTGTTTATAAGTTGAATTCTGAAATGTGATAAATTGTGAATCAACAAAATAGACACTCCAAACTCTGATCCATGCAACAAACTATTGAAACTTTTCTATCACATATATCAGACTATTTAAAATGTATGATAAGGAAAATGAAATATAAAACTCAATTTCTTCCATTTGTGTATTGTGCCTGACAGCTCTACATTGTCCTTCTTCTATTTTTAATTGACTCTGTCACCTCAGACATGTCTTTTCCTTTCTTTGAGAGTTAATTTCTCCCCAGAAAGTCAAGCAGTTGAAATATATCATCTTTATGTTCCTTCCATGGGCAGAATTATGTATGAAGAAGTCAGCTCATTATCTTCAAATTTTGTGTGTTCTAACCTAATTTTCTGTTTATCACACTTGTTATTGTTCATCTATTCTTCTTTTCTTACCTTTTTTTCCCTTTGATTAACCATGTTTTAAGTATTTTCCTATTGGCTTTTTAGTTATTCTTCTTATATTGAAAATTAGTTGCTCAAGAATTAAATGTACATTTTAATTCATTTTATTCTGCTTGAAGTTAACATTGTGTCACTTAATGTAAAATACAAGCAATTTGCCTTGTATAATTCTATGTTCCTTTCCTTAATGTCATATTAGCAGATAATTGGCATCTCATACATATGTTTCTTACAACATTATGTTATTTATTTTTGTTTTAAATAATTATTTGTACTTAGTCTGACATTGACACTCCATGTTTTTCTCTGCCCAGTTATCGTCAGTTCAAGCACTGGGAAGACCACTTAAACCTTAGCTCCTGTGAGATTCTTTCCTATGGCTCAGAAAAGTTTTGCTGCTTGCTGACAGGGAGAACACATTTTAGGCTTTTAGGCTTTCTGAGATGGTCTCTGTTGTAACTACTCAATATGCTCATATAGTATGAAAGCAGACATAGACAGGATCTAACTGTATGAGTGGGACTGTGTTCCAACAATCCTTATTTATAAGAAGAGACAGTAGACATGATTTCGTCCACAGATCATTGTTTGCCAGCAAGGGAACAGGAAAATAATAAAGGTTCATATTTCTTTCTTTCTTTTTTAAAGATTTCTTTCTTTATGCATACAAGAACTGGGGTACAGGCCAGAGGTGTGGGGGGGTGAGAGGATTCATCAGAGACAGACTGGGGAACAGAACCGGCAGATTGAGTGAAATACACTACTGAGGGGAGCAGTGGGCAAGTCAGGAGAGGTCTGCTGTGCTATGTGTGTAGCTTCCTGGATGGCCAGGGATAGAACTCCTGCTGCAGAGGCTGGGGATAGCTTCATAGGTTGCATCTTAAACCCTTGTGCCAATAGGGAAGCCCAAAAAGGTTCATATTTCTGACCAAAAATAGTGAAATTCTTTTTTTTTAAGATTTATTTTATTTATTTATATGAGAACCGGGGTACAGGCCAGATTCATGGGAGGGTGAGAGGACTCACCAGAGGCAGAGCGGGGAACGGAACAGGCAGACTGACGAAATACACTGCTGAGGGGAGCAGAAGGCGAGACAGGAGAGGTCTGCTGCACCATGTGGGGTTCTCCCTGGCCAGCTAGGATTGAACCCGCGCTGCAGAGGCTGCAGACAGCTTCACAGTGCAGCGCTCAACCGCCTGCGCCACCAGGGGAGGCCCAAATTGTGAAATTCTTAGAGTTTTAAAAACCATGCACTTTTTTTTTTAATAACTCATGTGGCACCAAAGCATGACCCAGTCTGAATTTACCTAGTGATAAAAGTTATCCCAGGGCCTTCCCGGTGGCGCAGCAGTTGAGCCATGGGCTGAGAAGCTGCCCGCAGCCTCTGCAACGCCGGTTTCATCCCTGGCCACTGGCGAGCGTCCCACATGGCACGCAGACCTCTCCTGTCGCCCACTGCTCCCCTCAGCCAGTCTGCCTGTTCTGTTCCCCGCTCTGGCTCTGGTGAATTCTCTCACCCTCCCATGCTTCTGACTGTACCCAGTGCTTGTATAAATAAATAAATCTTTAAAAAAAAAAAAAAAAGGTAACCCACCCTGCTATGGCCATTTGTCATAATTCATATGAATAGTCATATGCTTTGTTGTAGAAATATTAAGGCATTGATTAAGAACTTCTGCTTGGCAATATGCTGGGGGCATTATTTCACAGCAAATTAAAAAAAAAAAATCTGCCTTTTGTGACACAACTGGCATGAAGTTCTCATTAAAGGTTTGTGAACTGATAGTAGTCAAATTAGATGTAAAGTTTAAAAACACTGTGTAAAACTTACTCTTCAACAGTTCACAAGGATATGTTCCAAACTTTGTTTTCTTTTAAGATTTATTTTATACAAGAACTGGGGTATAGGCCAGAGGCACGGGAGGGTGAGAGAATTCACCAGAGACAGAGCAGGGAGCAGAGCAGGCAGAAGGACTGAAGCACACTGCTGAGGGGAGCAGCGGGCGGCAGGAGAGGTCTGTGTGCCATATGGGCCTCTCCCTTGCTGGCTGGGAATCGAATCTGTGCTGCTGAGGCTGTGGGCAGCTTCACAGGGCTGTGCTCAACCTGCTGCACCACAAGGGGAGGCCCAGTTCCAAAGTTATCTGCAACTTCTCCCAGCTCCCTCTCTTTAGAATGTTCCCCCTGTGACTCTAGAATTTTAAAAGATCAATCACCCCAGTCTCCTCTGTTTTATTGCTTGGTTTGGAATATTTTGATTTAGAAGATTTATAACTGCCACTCATAGAAATAACAACAAAATGCCTACAAATAATCTCTCAGAAGTTAGTGGCTTTTAGGTGTTGAACCTGGCTGATTAAATGACAAGCTATAATGCCATTACATAGTGAGAACACATACAGTTACAAGGTGAAGCCTAGGGAAATGAGTTAGAATTTTCCATCTATCATTTATTAGATTGTCTCTTTGGGCAAGTCATTTAACTTTTCTAAGTCAGTGTGAACCTAGAGCAAGAAAGGAAAAGAATATGAAAAGTACCTCATAGGATTAAAACACAAAAGATTTAACTTAGTGTTTGACTCAGAACATATACTCACTAAATGTCAATTATAAGTTTGTAAATATAACTTGTTTAGTTGGAAAAACAAAAGATTGCAAATTGTCTTTTGTTTAGATTGTGTCATGCCCTTAGAGGCCATTTCTGATCATTTATTAAAGGTTTAATATAATAACCAACATCAGTAATGTATAGAAAGTCTCTAAACAGAAATTATTCGAATACAAATGTAAATACAATGTCCTTGAGAAAATATCACTGCGTTTCATCTCATTATTATTGAGATTCATGTTCGAACAGAAAGACTCAATGTTCTAAAAGTATTCACATTTGATCATATTTGGAGGATTATGAATGAGGCAGTGATGTTTTGTCTTATTCATTAAGTTTCCCATTAGAATAGAGTTGAACCGTCTGAAACATTATTATTATTATTATTATTTTTACTACCTGATTTACAGAACTGGCTTGGGGCACACGTCATGAAAACTCTTTGAGATGGTGGATCTGGAGTCATCAAATTATATGAACAAGTCCTGAACTGATGTCAGTTCTCACGTGCACATGGATTTATTTTTCCCATGTGCAGATATCAGAACACAGACCTCTACCTGAGCCCCAAGTGATAGTTCTTTGTTTACCCTGCCCCCCCAAAATGTCTCAGAAAAAAATGTGAAAATTCTTTGGCTCCAGGAAAATGATTCCAACTCCTCAATATACCAAATTGCTAAATATGTGAATATCACATAAAAAGTCAGTTTAATATGGCAAAAGGCCTACCTAGATCAATAATCTTTAGCTATCTAAAAATATGAAATATCCAACTTTCCTCTTACATGACTGGAAACTATTGTCACCTAGAAACCCAGAATGTGAGATGGTAACAACTGTATCAGGGACAAGCTCTAACTCACCTCAGGAATATGAAAACAAGTGGGCCAGGGTGACTGCCAGATACATGAGGATCCAGTCACGGAGGGACCCACCTGTTGCTGGAAGAGTACTTGGGATTTTATAGTGGGAGACAAAAGGACCTTGGTTTTCTGATAGAGGAGGAAAGGACTCAGCCCTTTACAGCTGAGAATATCTTTTTAATGACAGTATTACTCATAGATTAAAAGTCCCATGAGTAGAGTGATTTGACAACTTGGAGTATGAAATAGATGTGAACTTGGGTGTGTTCTGGATACCTACTGACTGTCCCTGGAGGTTAACCTATAATTATGATAAAGTTCATATTTCTCTCTGTAAATAACAAAAAGTGAAATTTCAGCAAAAAGACCTTCAGAAAGGAGAAAATGCTCCAGCTAGAAGATATTACAATAAAATATGACTTAAAATTTACTATAGTTACAGAAAACAATATAAAAGCACCTCAGTCCCATTTCTGAAGTGTCAGAAGTTTAATTGTTTCTGTTTTATTATAGTTCTATACCCAAGAAGTGATCAGAGCACAGAGAATAAAATGGAAAATATGTAGAGAAAACACAAAGCTGACTTTTGATTATCTATAATAATGTGATGCTCTGAAATTTGGTAATGATTCCAAGAACTTGTTTTGACATTATCATCACTTATTTTCCCAGTCATAACAAATGAGGCTTCCACTTCTCTCTTAGCGTACTTGTGGTATCTGAACTAGCCAAACATGATTAGAAAGACTAGATAACTACAAAGGAGGGGGCAGGCACCTCAGGAACAAGAGATGGCTGCTATGCAGGATGTATTGTTTAGAGGAAAATGGTAAATACCTTCCTGGAGAGTCTCCATTCTCATCGAATAGGATCATATCTCCAGAAACCCCAGTAAAATTTGTTTTCATCAGGGATTCCAAAAGTTTACGTCCATCAATTGGTTTCATTGCATCACAGAGGCCAGCGTAACCAGGGCAGAGGGACATCTGCATGTTGTGGAGTCCATAGGCCATGGAGTAGATGGCATTGATCACAAATCCCATTTTAGAATCTTGAACATGATGTGTTTTCAGAGTCAGAGAACCTGTTGGGAAACAAATTCAGGATGAGTTTTGAGATTTTATTTTACTGTGGTTATGTCTATGTTTACTGTGTTTCTAAATAATTATAGAACATGCTGGAGAAATTCATCAGAGTTAGAACAAGAAGAAATATTAAGATACATGTGCCAACTTAGTATACCTAATAATTACCTTGTATTTCCAGGGTTTTCTCAAAGACCTTGAAGAGAGAGCAGAATCTCCAATAAAACAAGGTTTGTTTACTCTATTACCAAACTCTGGGAGTAGAAGTGGGATGGCTAAAAAAATTATTCTTGCAGTTACTAAGTCAAATACCATGGAATCATTTTTTATTCCCCCTTTTCCATAACACTTTAAACTCTTATTGGGTCTATGTTCACACTGCATCCAAAATTAAACACCTCACAACAATTTACTTCTATCATCTTCAAGATAGATAATTTCCTGTCTGGGCAACAGCAGCATTCTTGTGACTGGTCTCCTTCATTCTACCTTTGTCCATCTTACCCCCACTCCAGTCTATTTTTAACATAGTAACCAGAAAATTCCCCATAAAATGAAAGCCAGATCATGCCTACTCTCTGGCCAAACTTTCCAGCGGCTCCTTTAGTATTGAAAATAAAAGTCAAAAATCTTACATCTTGGCACATGGTGCTCCACCCATTTTCATTCCGATTCTATATCCTGATACTCTCCATTTCATTTATTTCTTCCCGGTCAGACTGACCTCCTTTGTTATCTTTAAGCAGGTCAGACGTGCACCTAACTCCAGGATTAGTTTTTGCTATTTTGTTTTTTTCCCTACCTAGAACCCTATGTCTCAGTGCTCTTCAGAGCCTGCTTCCTCCTCAATTCAGGTTTTTACTCAGGTTTTTACCGCCCTTTCTTTGAGACCTTATCTTGACATCTTACTATATCTAATCTCTACCCCACTCTCTCACAAATTCCCTATCTCCTTTTCTGAATTAATTTTTACCTCTTTACCACCATTTATAAAATGACATATATTTACTTATTTATTGTAGGTCTCTCTTATTCACTCATTAAAATTTAAATGCTGTAGAGTGGGAATATTTTCTTATTTCTAGTTTTCTCATGACTCAATGCCTAGAACAGTGCCTGATATATGATAGGTTCCCATTAAATAATTGTTTAATGAATGAAAGAGCTAAACTCTCCAATTAAACTATAGTTGCCCCTTCTCTTTTCTTTTCCTCTTTAACCCTACTAACACAAATCTAATCACAGATGCTAAAATTAATCTTTCTCTTCCAAATTCCTATCACCCTCTATCTCGTGCAGGTATCTTGTGCAACATATCATAGAAATGGAGGCGTACTTAGGGGAAGGAGAATTTGAAGGACCCAGTCCACAAGTCAGTCCAAACCTACTTCTGCAAGTTAACTCCATAGGTGGAAAGGGAGTTACTTACCTGATTGATTCTATTACCATAAAATTGACTTCAAAGTGTTCTCTTGTACTGTAACTCGGCTATTCACCCACTATGAGAGTTCACTAACAGGTGCTTTAATGATTATTAAATAGGTTATAGTTAGATTTTCATTCTTTTATTTTCCTCTTATGAGCAGAATAAGTTTATTATTATTATTTTTTAAGATTTCTTTATTTATTTATACAAGAGCTGAGATACAGACCAGATGTGAGGGAGGGTGAGAGGATTCACCAGAGACAGAGTGGGAATCAGAACAGGCAGACTGAGTAAAATGCTGAGGGGAGCAGCGGGGAGACAGGAGAGGTCTGCAGCGCCATGTGGGACCCTCGCAGGCCAGCCGGGATCGAACCCAAGCTGCAGAGGCTGCGGACAGCTTCACAGTGCTGCGCTCAACCACCTGCGCCACCAGGGGAGGCCCCAGAATAAGTTTAAATCCCTCTCTGTGTCTTTCTGGCTCTGTAACTTGAACATGTTACATAATTCTCTAAGGTTCAATTTAATCATCTGTTCAACAGTGACCTTTGTCTTACAAGGGTGTTGTGAGGATTAAAAAATATAGAATAGTCATAAGTGCTCACACACAGCCTGGCACAAAGTGGATGCTTTGTAATTGTGAGTTTGACCTCTCAAAAACAGTCAGATAGGCTTTCCTCAATATGCCCAGTGCAGGCTATCATATATATGGATTAATTAATGATCTGGATTATTGAAAACATGCTGAATTTGTAATGACTCTGACTGATGGGATTGTGGGGGCAATTGATAGCAACTTAAGTTGTTAATTATAAGGCAAATACTTGTCTAATATGACACTAATAAACAGACACGCAAAAGGAAAGGGCAGATAATAACCTGGCTATGTAGAGAGACCCTGCCTAAATCAGAATTGCAGGTAGTCCTGATAATATGCCTCTCAAAAATGTTATAAATATCTGTACTGAATTTGAGACATTTTGAGATGTGTATGGACCTCATGCTCACACTCTTAAAACTTTCTCCTGGCAAGAGCCCCAGGCGATGTGGCCCTTCAGACAGATGTTACCAGCAACTCTCCAGACTGAGCCAGGCCCATTCCCTGCGCTTATCTCTCCCAGTTTTCCCCAAGAGGTTTGTTACCTTCTTCCTTTTGCTGCCGATTGAATTATATGTTTATATTATTATAATGTAGATTCTCTGCAATAAATTCGTATTGTGGTTATAAACATTTGGCTTGAATCATAAGTGAAATTTTCCTGTTTTATGGTAGTTAATTCCAGATAAACCTGATAAAACACAGGCTTCTTGTCACCTTGCAATGGGAACTAGGTGCCAACAGAGGTCCTGTGCGTTTTGGGAACTCTAGTACCATTTCTTAAAGAATGAAATTGTTTTTGAGTGGAGAGCAGCAAGGTCCCTCTTGGTGGCAGGAAGGGTCAGTGCAAGATCTCTGTGATTCTATGCAGACGGGGAAGCAAGAGTCCCAGGAGCCCTCGGGGGGGTTTGCAGGCTTTTATTGGGATTTACCAGGTCCAGGGCAGGCAGGGGTACTGGGGGCCAGGAGGCCCGCAGGGAATCTTTACTCTCTCTGGGCTCTCCGGTGTTCTCTCGTGGCCTCTGCTTTTCTGCTGGTTCTCTTCCTATTCTCCTCCTGCTAGTTCTGTCCCCTGCAACGCCGCCCTTAAAAGCCCAGTCTCTCAGCCCTGGTGAACCCAGCTACCCACGCCCACACCCCACTCCAGGTGGCCGCCATCAGGCCTGCATGCAGGACCGCAGGGATCCAGCATCAATCCTGATGGCGGGAGGGCAGAGAAGCCTGTCCATCACTTACCCTACAGTGAGGTCACCGCCATCCTGTCTGTCATGGTCATGGGGATGTTCCCTCTCGCTCCCATATGCCTGAGGTTTATAAACAGAATAACTATTGCCAGTTTGTCCCAGCGGTTATTAGAATTTACAAAAATGTAAATTCTCCATATGAATGTTTTAAATGGATTGGCTTTCCTGTGCCAACCTGTCCTTGGCTGTGTGGCTTACATGTCCAGCTGAGAGGCGCCCCATGCCCAAACAACAGCAAAGACAAAGAAATGTAAATCACAGTAACCTTTAACTGCTATGTTTTGTGGTCAAGACTGTGCAATAAAAGCAAGCCAAAGGTTTCCCCTTTGGTGATAGCCAGGGGAGCTTCCAGGAAGGCCTCTTTTAAGATTTTTCTTATTCTTTGTCAATGCTGCAACCAGCAGAAAAACAAAATCTGAGTTTTATTCACTTGTAAATCACAGTGCTTAGGGCTACTATTTGTGGACTTGGATAGGGGCAATAATGAAATGTGTATTTGTTTGGCATTTTATTTTATTTTTTTAAGATTTATTTATTTATTCATACAAGAACTGTGGTACAGGTCAGAGGTGTGGGGGGGTGAGGGGATTCACCAGAGACAGAATGGGGAGCAGAACAGTCAGACTGACTGAAATACATTGCTGAGGGGATCAGCGGTCGAGATAGGAGAGGTCTGCTGCACCATGTGGGTTGCTCTCCTGCTGGCCAGGATCGAACTCATGCTGCAGAAGCTGTGAACAGCTTCATAGGTTGTGTCTCAATCCCTTACGCCACCAGGGAGGCCCTGTTTGGCATTTTAAAAAATAATTTTTGTGTATATCAGTGATATGTAAAGATACAGAAACTGAGTAAAGTACAGAGTAAAGATACAGAAACTGAGGAATGGGCAGGTTAGTAGATGTTCATAGTAAACATAGTAAACATCATAGTAAACATCAGCAGCAGACAAGAATTTCTAATACTAAAATTAGTGTTCATTTTTGGTTATATTGTTTTCCACTGGAAATACACTATCCCTGATCAATATCACTGCATCAACTTTTAAAAATATTCTAATTGAATATAGTTAATGGGCACAAATTGAGAAAAAAAGATTAGCTCTTTCCTAGAAGGTGCTGTTTCTATTCCCTCGTGTAATGCCTGCTAATGCAGCTCAAGTCCTAGACCCAGGAAAATACAGAACGAACTGACCAAGAACAAAAGTCTGTAAACTAAAGGACTCACATATTTTTGCATGGTCTGTTGAATCATTTGTTATCGAGCATCTCAGAGTACCTGATCTCTTTGGGGAGCATTAGGGTCTTGTAGAATTTCCTGGAGACTATTTTCCCTTATCACATAATGATTTCATATTAAAAAAATAAGTAACCATCTAGAGAAAATTAATAGAAATTTAGACTTTACAATTTCTCGTCATTTTGATATATGCATTTTAAAAGAAAAACATCTCAGTCTGTTTTAACTTAGGTTAATTCATAGAAATTCAAATTTGAATTCTGCCTACATTTCACCCACTTTCTAACCTTTTCCCTTCATCAGAAGGATCTTGCGACTGAGTTATCACCTTCAGCTATCTGAGAAGTTTCTGTTGCAATATATGCTAACAATATAAATTCTTTAAAAAATGTTTTAATATGATAAGAATTCAATGAACCTATAAGCTATTCTTAAAATAAATGAAGAAACGAAGGCAATGAAAACATTGTCAATAGCTGACAAGTTTAGCATGTAGTGTGTTGGAGGGAGTGTTTTCCATGTTTAAACACAAAGCAATAGACTCACTACTCAATGAATCAGGACACTTTCTTCTTTCCTATATTCTCTGTCTTACATCTCTCTTTAAATATCTCCTTTAGTACATACACATCTGAAGAAGGTGAATGAGGTTACCTTACTTTGTCATAGGGAGAACATCTCAACTACTGAGAGCAGCAGAGCATAAAGGGCAAGAGTAGGCAGCAGGTGTTTTATCACAGCTCTGCTATTTGCTGTGTAACTTTTGCCAAGGACATTAACTCTTTCTGTATACAAATAATGGGTTTAATAATAGTATCTAATAATTTTATGCAATGATTAAGTGAGTTTATATTTGCAAAGCACTTAGTAAAATAAGTTGATTTGTGTTACTTGGTCCCTGGCTCAAATTCTGTCACTAGTGATCTGATTAGTTTCTTCACATTCAAAATATAAAGTTATGGCAGCACATGGTGACAATACTAGGTAATGCAAATGGGCTTAATGTGCGCTGACTAATACAAGGAAAGCTGAAAATCAGGCCTTGATATAAGAAAGATAGGAGCTATAAAGAAAGGTTTTGGGAAAGTATCATCAGAGAAATATGATAGCATAATCATTTTGAAACTTTTTCTTTACTGTATAGAAAATGGAATGAAAGTAGGAAAACTTAGATAATATTATTGTTGGGTTGTGCAGTTCCTGGATTTGGGGGTTCCTCAGTCCTTGATTGTGGTGTGAGAAGAATTCACAATCCTGTCTTTAGGAGAAGCAAAAGCAAAGTTTATTTAAAGACAGAGTGAAATTATGACCAGAAAGAGGTACAGGTAAACAATGTCCTGTAAGGGAAAATGGGGGCTCGTTTTAAATGGAGCACAGGAACTCTTCACTCTGGCCTTTCCCGGAGTGCACTTTGAAGATGCTCCTGGGGGGATAGTTTATTAGTTTTGGCAGCAATATCTAAATCACTACTCTTTCTGCTGTGCCCAAGAGGCACGATGAAGTAGGGGAGAGCATTTGGCCTGAGTTGCCATGGTATCAACCAGCTCTGCCCTTCCTTCAGAGGGGGAAAACATTTGGAGATTTTCAGGGTCTTATTTGTCCTGTTTGAGGCAATTCTTATGTAGAAACCTGCCAATTTTGAGGATTTCTACTCCCCTGCTTCTGTGCTCTGTGGACTTTATAGTCCTGCCTGTGGGTGGGTGGGAGACTGTCTTTCCCCACTCTGTCTTTCCCCACTCTGTGTCTTTCTCTTGACTTTATCATTTCCTTTAGGTATTGCTCTCCTTGCTGTAAATATCCAATACTAAAATGGGGCACTAAGAAATGATGGTGGCTTAGTCCAGGGTAGGGTTCGAAGTATATTTTGAAAGCAGAGAAAATGAATTTGTTAGTGAATTTGGTGTGAGGCATAAAAGAAAAAGAAAAAATGATCAATTGGTTCAGGTTTTTATTTTAAATAACTACTTGCATTACAGTGCCATTGAGGTGTGAGAAATAGGTTGGGGCAGTGAAGAGTAAGAAGTACTATTTGACATGTAAACAGGGAGACCAGTCACTTGAGCAGTGCAGTAGGCCAGACAGCAGCTATAGGTGTCTTAGATTAGGGCAACAACAGTAGAAGTAGCAAGAAGTGTTTAGATTCAGATTTAGAAAGTAGAATTGACAGGGCCATCTGATTGAGTGGGTCTGACTCATATTTCAGACTCTTTTGGTATAACTGATCACTCCTTTAACCCATATAGAGAGGTTAGATATTTTTCTTTTTTATTTATTTAAATGGCTATGTAACATTCCCTCATATGTATGTAGCATGACTTATTTTCCTAGTTCCAGAATGCCTTATAATTTGTCTCTTGGGTTAAGGCAATCACCCTCTAACAGATCTTACTTCCTCCGATCTTGCCTTCATCTTTCCTAATCCATTCTTGATTTACCTCTCTATTCTGATCCGTTATTCTCTATACACTAGATATTTGGAGTTTCTGGTAATAGGAATGATAGACTCTTCTCTTTTATATCTGGGCTTCTGTGTGCTTCACTCTGTACACCTGGAACATACTTCCCTATATATTTTCTACTTTCTAATTTATCTATGTGCTCTCAGATTTACACCCACCCAGAAATTATTCACAGCCAGGTCAGAATTTAAGTTTTGTTCTTTTCTCCTATAATATCGTTACTGATTTTTATCATGCACCGACTATCCTTTACAGAAATTGCCTGTTTATACATCAATGGCCAATCTAGGCATAATACACTCTTCCTTTTCTCTTTACACTTGTGGTGATCTGTGGCTGGTTTCTAGTACACTCACTGTAGAATCCCTAAGGAAAAAAAGATATATCATTCACAGAGCAACCCTTGTTGCTGGTACATAATTGGCATTGTTACTTTACACTGAGTACATGAATGATGCATGATTGATAACAAAATGTTCAAATGAAGTTGTCAAATACCAGGTTTGGTGTTCAGATTCCCCTATCAGTCTCCTAAAACAATAATTCCTTTATAGAATGGCTCTAAAAATCTAAATAAAAAAGTCAGTTTATAACAGGATCAGCCAGATGGACCAGACAATTGCAATGAAATTTTTTGTGTGCTTTCACAATATAATACAAATGTATTGGAAAAATTCTGGTATTTCAAGATGGAGTTAAGGCACACTGCACAAGAAAGTGATCCACAAAATGAACTGTGAGCTCCCGGGCTGCCTCCTGAGTTGTGCAGCATGGATTTGACACAAGGAAGCATACCAAGGATTTGAAAACTGAACTACAAGATAGAACACTGCCGAGGCCTCAGTCTGGCCACCCAATGATGCATATGCATGATAAAATTTGATAGAAAAGACTTTGAAAAGTGCACTGACAATAAAACCACAGTCCATGGAAGGAAATAGAAACTTGCAGCCTGAAGCTAACCAATTTGTTTTCATTAAAAATAAATAAATAAACTCTATATGCGATAACATAATACTTGAAATGTCCAGAATCATGGGATGATACCTGAGGAAGGGGGCGTCTGATCAACTGGGAGTGCTGTAAGTGTCCCATTGCCTCCTGAACTTCTGTCTACTTTTCCAAAATCCCTACTCTGTTCTGGTTGACTTAAACCTTTTTTCGGCTATCTTAATAGACATTAGAGTTATATTCAATTCTTTCGTACTTAAGGCTTCAACCACAGAAAGACATTCTGGCTCAGTTATTTTATTTTTTTTTTATTTTTTTTTTTTTTATTTTTTTTTTCTAGAGGCATGTCTTATTTATCTATTTATTTATTGTTTGTTTGTTTGATACATGCACTGGGTACAGTCAGAAGCGCGGGAGGGTGAGAGAATTCACCAGAGCCAGAGCGGGGAGCAGAGCAGGCAGAAGGACCGAAGTACACTGCTGAGGGGAGCAGCGGGCGGCAGGAGAGGTCTGCGCGCCATGTGGGACCCTCCTCTGGTGGCCGGGGAGCAGCCGGGGATCGAACCGGCTGCAGAGGCTGCAGGCAGCTTCGCAACCCAGCGCTCAACCGCTGCGCCACCGGGGAGGCCCTTGGCTCAGTTATTTTAATCATTTACTACCCATTCAGAGATTAAGTTATTAATTAAACAGATAGTTATTTCATCCTTACTATATATCAGATTTTGCTAGACGCTGGTGATACAAACATGAGGAATATAGAATCTCTAGTCCAAAAAGCTCATCATATTAGGTGTGGTTTCAATGAAGGAAGTTTGTGAAGGCCCAAGAGTTTCACCTTATTAGGCAAATTTTAAAGTTTTGAGGGCACAAAATAAAATAGCTTATTTTATCCAGATTTCTTACCCACTAAGCATTAGGGAACAGAATAGTAGATTACTTGTTAATTAGTTGCCATGTTAATGCACCAAAGAACTGGACCCATTTAGCACTATTTACTTTGTTCTAGGATTGTTTTTTTTTAGGGTCTACTCTGGGCCAGGTCCAACATAAGCATGAGGATTTGTGCCAATTGAAACTTCCTAGCTGCTTGCTGTCAGGCTGAATCTGCCTCACAGCAGCCTGTAGAGAGGAAATGGAAGCTGAGAAAAATGACTATTCCCTCCAGTTCTCCTTTCAACACTGGATCCTTGATTAGGAACACTTAGCACTCAATCCTAATTTTACTATAGTTTAATAAAATCAGAAAGCTCCAGAAAAATTAGCAAAAACTGAAATCCTCCAATCTAGCATTATAATTTAGTTTCACAGTGCTCAAAAAATGTTCTTTATTGTATCTGGAGGATGACAACTTTGAAGTTTAGGAGCTGTAAAACAGGAAAATCAAATTGTTTTAATGGTGTAGAATACAAGAATGTCTGAGAGAGCAGGAACTTTAGAACATATCTAGTCTAGAAGCTACAGAAAAAAGGACAATGGACTGAATTTGGCCTTTGAAAATTCCACAAAACTGCTATTTTGTGGAAAAGTCATATAAAAACCCAGCATTGTAGACTTTCTTGAGGAAATCAGAAGATTTAACAATCAATAATGGTTTCACATTGTCATGTAGCAAATACTAGTCTGCTTCTTTCCCTTACCTTCCCTGTTTGGTTTTGTACTGACCTGAAATTGGGGCCTTCAAATATGGTCCAATTAAACCATTTTATAGGTGAGTAAATTAAGGTCAGTAGAGGGAAAATTATTTCCATAAATTAATACCTTTGACCAGTGGCAGCTAGCCCCAGACCATTGACACAAACTCTTGGAATATTGCCATTATCATAATGAGAAGCAAAGGAAACCATTATTTAAAATTGTTTTTAGAAAATTAACTTATAACTAGAATAATGAGGCCAGTAGTATTTCTTTGAAATTTTGCCCTTTGTGTATATCTCTATACTAGATACTAAAATAGTTTGGGTTTGTTCTCAGTATTTCCTCTCTACCCACCACTAAGTAAAGATAGTTAAGGGAGGGGATTCAAACATTTTCTAGAAAAGAGATCATAATCCTGGAAAATGTCACTGGGAAACATACTATAACATTGTGATGAAAAAAAAATGCAGTGAAACAAATTCTCCCTTTTCTTGTTTATTTTCTGAATACAGCCTTCCTAATACATATGGCAAATTGATTCAGTTATGTTCAGTGAGTGACAAAATAATTTACTTTCTGCTGTGGCAGAACAGAACATCCTCTATTCATAATTAATCTTCTGTCATTACATGTTTCACATGTTTCATCACATAATGCTTTCTTCCATGTATTAGATTTACCTGTGTGCTTTGTCTGTGACACCTCAGAGTTTGAGCACCCGAAGGCTATGCCTGTCTAGTTCATATTCTATCCTAACACTGTAATAAGGAATGACAATAATGACAAATGTCAGTAAAGAATTGACATTTGCTGAACACTTATTTTGTGCAAATGTCTTTAAGCACACCAAAAGATTCAAAGATTAGTTCAAAATGATAAGTTTGAAGCAGAATTTGGCCCACATTAATCCTGTATATTATTGTATTTTCAAGTACCAAGAACAGTGATCAATATTGCTGATAATGTATTGGTGGATATATGGATGATGGATGGATGTAAATAGACTTACTGTATGGAGTTTAATACATAGACAATCAGTCAGGGAAATGACTGTTAAAACATAGATGCAAGGAGCTTCTTGACAGCATAGGGTAAGATAATAAAATAATGGACTGGTTATATGATCCAGGACCTGGACACACACTAGTGATAGCATGAAAGAAAGAATAGTTGATAAAGGGCGAGAGTAACTGATGACATCACACAAATCATTCACCCTGTTTTCTAACACTATGCACAGGAAGCATTGCAAACTGGTAACCCAGAACTAAATCCATATGCCCAGGGGCCTCCCTGGTGGTGCAGCGGTTGAGCGCTGGGTTGCGATGCTGCCTGCAGCCTCTGCGGCGCCAGTTCGATCCCCGGCTGCTCCCTGGCCACCGGAAGAGGGTCCCACATGGAGCGCAGACCTCTCCTGCCGCCCGCTGCTCCCCTCAGCAGTGTACTTCAGCCCTTCTGCCTGCTCTGCTCCCTGCTCTGGCTCTGGTGAATTCTCTCACCCTCCCGCACTTCTGACTGTACCCAGCGCTGGTATAAACAAACAAACAAACAAACAAATAAATAAAACATGCCTCTATTAAAAAACAAACAAACAAACAAATAAATAAATAAATAAATCCATATGCCCAGAGAGACACAGGTTACTGTTATCTGCTATCTGTGGTAATCCAATTTATAAATGTCTGAAATGTGGGCAGTTGACCTCTAAATGCTTGTATTGAAATGCAAATAAATTCAGTATATGCAGAAAGAAGACCCATCTTCAGGAAGTTACAGAAACTCAGCAGGGATGTACACTTCTCTGTGCAGAACACCAAATTTTAAATTCAAATGATTTACCATGAGCAGCCATTTGGCAACCCTCTGATAAATTTGTTATTTTGGACAGCAAATCTCTTTCATTCACATTACAGCATTTTGAGGAACTTCCATATGGTGTGGAAATGAAAGAAGAATTCCACAGAGTTATGAAGGCTGGTGGTTATATTATTTAAAGAGTACCTGGCAAAACACCACCGCTTACTTTCTTCTTACTATAGCAAGACTAAACTAGACCAGACTGTTCCTCCTAGGCCTTATCTATCTGTCTGTCTTTATCACCACTATTCCTTTTAACTGTGTTTCATTCGCATTTTCTGAAGATTCAGCTTTGTTATCACTATTAGATGAGTTTCCTATCACACTTCAAACCACAGATTAATGGACTTCAGTGTGAAGCTTTATTAGAGTTTCCCAGATAGGACTGAATAATTGTTTTTTAAGAGTTTCCTCATTTGGAAAACTAGAAAAAAATAATAACCTTCTTGTAAAGTTGTGAGAACTAGAGAAAATATAGAGAGAAGACCTGATCCCACAATAAATACTAAGTTACAGGAAACTCTTGCTATTTTTTCATGTATAAAATTTACATAAAAGAGATTACTAGATTAGGGGCCCCCCTGGTGGCACAGGTGGGTCGAGTGCAGTGCTGTGGAGCTGTTCACAGCCTCTGTGGTGCCGTTTTGGGTTTGATCCCCTGCTGGCCAGGGAGGGTCTCACATGGTGCGCAGACCTCTCCTGTCTCGCCCACTGCTTCCTTCAGCAGTGTATTTCAGTCAGTCTGCCTGTTCTGTTCCCTGCTCTGTCTCTGGTGAGTCCTCTCACCCTCCCACACATCTGGCCTGTACCTGGTTCTTGTATAAACAAATAAAAAATGTTAAAAAAAAAAAAAGAGATTACTAGATGAGTATGAGATTTGTAAAACTAACAATCAGCCTTGAAAATGTAAGACTTATTATACTTTTTTATTCACAAAGTGTTTCAGACTTTATGCTTCTGAAAACAAATGATGCTAAAAATTTAAGTTACATTAAGTATTTACTTTTTTTTTAAAGATTTATTTTATTTATACAAGAGCTGGGTACAGGCCAGAGGTGTGGGAAGGTGAGAGGAAGCACCAGAGACAGGCAGACGGACCAAAAGCATTGCTGAAGGGAGCAGTGGGTGAGACAGGAGAGGTTGCGCTATGTGGGTTACTCCCTGGGCGGCTGGAAATCAAACCGGTGCTGCAGAGGCTATAGACAGCTTCACAGTGCAGCGCTAACATGCTGAGCCACCTGGGAGGCCTTTAAGTATTTACTTTTTTTTTTCTTTTTTTCTTTTTATATTTTTTATAATAAATTTTATTTTTATATTCCCCATACAATTTCAACCCCCCCATTTTGACCCCAATCCCTCCCCTCCCTCCACCCATCCCCCCAAAAGTGTCTCTGGTTCATAGATTTTTTGTTGATTTTGATTTTCACTTTCTTATAGTTATTCATTTTCCTGGTCCCTTATTTAAGTTTTCTAGATTCCTGCTATTAGTGAGACCATCCGGTATTTTTCTTTTTCTTTCTGGCTTATTTCGCTGAGCATGATCCCTTCCAGCGCCATCCATGTTGCAGCAAATTGCATGTGTTTATCTTTTTTGAATGCTGAGTAATATTCCATGGTATATATGTACCACATCTTCTTGATCCAGTCATCTATTTTTGGGCATTTGGGTTGTTTCCAAAGCTTAGCTATTGTAAACAGTGCTGCTATAAACATAGGGGTGCAGGTGTTCTTTGGAATTGATGTTTCTGTGTCCTTTGGGTAAATACCTAGGAGTGAAATTGCTGGATCATATGGAAGCTCTATGTTTAGTAGGTCATGAAATCTCCACACAGCTCTCCATAGTGGTTGGACCCATTTGTATGGGGCCTCCCTGGTGGCACAAGGGTTTAAGCACTGCACTATGAAGCAATCCGCAGCCTCTGCAGCACAAGTTCGATCCTTGGCCAGCCAGGGAGCAACCCACATGGCACTGCAGACCTCTCCTGTCTCACCTGCTACTCCCCTCAGCAGTGCATTTCAGTGGATCTGACTGTTCTGTTCCCCACTCTGTCTCTGGTGATTCCTCTCATCCCTCCCACATCTCTGGCCTGTGCCCCAGTTCTTGTATGCATAAATAAATAAATCTTTAAAAAATATAAAAAATAAAAAAATAAATAAAAATAACAAACATGCTAAATGAAAACTTATTTTATAATAAGCACTATAATTAACTCAAAAATTGAAAAAAAATACTTTGTAGTACATAAACCTTCTGTAAAGAATTCAACAGCATCCCAAAACTGTATAGTTACATAAATTAATGAAAATCAGTAAAATTTGATTTAAAAAAAAGATTTCAACCACAAAATGCAGAGTTTAGAAGTTATACGTCTAGAAATTTAATCATTCTGTCTTATAGACAATATTTAATTAAGGAAGAAAGATTCAAATGATATGATAGATCAGTTTTATCAGAAGTATTTTTGAACCTCCCTCTTCTGAGTACACTAGCTATTCTACTAGCTTCTTTATTATGAATATTACTTTAAAACCACAGCTGTTGGAGCCTCCCTGGTTGCACAAGGGGTTAAGCACCGCACTGTGTAGTAATCCGCAGCCTCTGCAGCACGAGTTTGATCCCCAGCCAGGCAGGGAGCAACCCACATGGCACAGCAGACCTCTCCTGTCTCTCCCGTTGCTCCCCTCAGCAGTGTGTTTTAGTCAATCTGCCTGTTCCGTTCCCCACTCTGTCTCTGGTGAATCCTCTCACCCTGGGTTACACCCCAGTTCTTGTATACATAAATAAATAAATCTTAAAAAAAATAAAAAATAAAATCACAGCTGTCACTTTCAACAGAAAAATGCCTATTTTCTATAAACCAGTTGATTTTGACATGTTTCAAGGCACACATTAAGAAGTTATGGGAGGATGGGGCCTCCCCGGTGGCGCAGCGGTTGAGCGCTGGGTTGCGAAGCTGCCCGCAGCCTCTGCAACGCCGGTTCAAACCCTGGCTGACGGGCGAGGGTCCCACATGGCCCACAGACCTCTCCTGCTGCGCCAACTTCTCCCCTCAGCAGTGTATTTCATCAGTCTGCCTGTTCTGTTCCCCGCTCTGGCTCTGGTGAATTCTCTCACCCTCCCGCGCTTCTGACTGTAACCCAGTTCTTATATAAATAAATAAAAATAAATCTTTAAAAAAAAAAAAAAGTTATGGGAGGAGAAAGAAACTTACAAATGCTTTTTGTTACATATTCATTATTTTATTTAACCCTCAGAGCAAACATGAGCTAAACATGATTATCTGCTTCTGTTTCAATGATAAAATTTGCACTCAGAGAGTTAAATGAAAATGTCCGATGGCTTAAAGCTAAAATGTAATAAGTTAGAGTTGCAGACTCAATTCAACTCTGTTGTATTGATTCACATGCCCCTGCATCTCCCCATTAATAATTTATAAATGCACAAAGGTCACTTTTGCAAATATCATTTCTTTCACTTGAAAATAGAAATAATCATCCTTATTAATTTCTAAGGTTAGCAGTTGAGGAGCAAAATGAATTATATACAAAAATATTTGCATAGTAGTAATAGATAATATTCATTGAGAAATCATTGTTATTCTAATTTAACCATTGCTAAACTAGAAAATACCATTATAATCATCATCACCATCATCACCATCATCATTATTTTTTAATCATATGACTTATCTTATTCGCCTACATCTTTAATCATCAAACCATATAGTGGAAAAACAAATTAAGATCTTCAGTCTTCACAATAGTTTGTGCATTATATGAAGAACAGAAAGTCAGATAAATGACTATTAAAAACATATAAAATGGAATAGATTATGTAAAAAGAGGAGTAATATAAATGTTATACTAGAATGGCTATGTAAATACCAAAATGCACCAAAGGAAAGATTTATAAAAACTTTTCTGTATATCATATCATAAATCACTCCAAAATACATGTTTTCTATTACCATTATTTGAGATTATTACATATAAACACTTTAAGGACATTGTATTATTTTTAATTGAAATATGATTGGCATACATATACATGTATACATTTAATGTCAGGCATGCAATAATAATAATATATATATATATATAGCAAAAGGATCATAAAAGTCTAGCTAACATCCACCAATACACATAGTTGCATGCATTTTTCTTTTGTGGTGAGAAATTTTAAGATTTACCCATTGAGACACTTTCAAATATGCAATACAATCTGTTTAACTATAGTCATCATGCTGGATTCCACCCCCATGATTTATTAATTTTATAATGGGAAGTTTGTACCTTTCGATATTTTGTATTCATTTATTAAACATCTTTGCTCATTGTTTCACAATATAGGATTTCTCCCCTCACTACAGTTTACACATCACCAAATTACCCACAGTCCTCCTCACACCCCCCATTTTCTCACTTGCCCAAGTTCTAGACCCTCCCCATATCCTTCCCTTCCTGAGTGTCTCATATGTATGGTCTTCTATCAAAGGTTAGTCAGATAGTTTGTCTTTCTCAGATCCTTTGTTTGGTTTCCTTAGATTCTACACATAAGTGAAACCATCAGGAATTTATCCTTCTTCTGGCTTATTTCAATTAGAATAATCCTTTCCAGTTCCATTCATATTGTGGCAAATGGCATGAGTTTATCTTATTTGATGACTAAGTAGTATTGCCAAGGTGTACAATTCCACAGCTTTTTGATCCAGTTATCTGTTCTGGGGCATTCAGATTATATTCATACCTTGGCTATTGTAAACAGCTACTAACCATTTTCCATTCAAATTAATATTTTTTGTTTTCTTTTTATTGAGTTGTATAAGTACTTTGTAGATCTTCCATATCAATCTTGTATCACATGGATGGTGTGCCTGTGTTTTCTCCTTTTCAGTGGGGACTCTCTTCATTTTAGTTACAATCTTTTTACTGTAAAGGAATTTTTTAATTTGATGTAGTCCCAGTTGTTTATTCTCTCCATTATTTTCCTTGCTGCTGGAGATGAATCTCTAAAGACATTTCTGAGGTTTATGTCATAGGTGTTTTGCTTAAGTTTTATTTATGGTGTGGTTTCAGGCCTTCCAAGTATTTTACACATTTTTAAGTTGATTTTTAAGTATTATGTGAGAGTGTTGTAATTTCATTCTTTTGGATGTAAAAGTTCAATATTCCCAGCACCATTTAATGAAGAGGTTATCCTTTTTCCATTATATATTCTTTGCTCCTTTGTCATACATGAATTGTTAATAAGTGTGTGGCTTTATTTATGGGCTATCAATTCTATACCATTTTTCTCTGTGTGTGTTTTCATTCTAGCACCATGCTCTTATAATTACTATGACTTTATACTATAGTTAGAAGACCAGAGTGGGATACTTCCATTTTACCCTTTTTAGTTGGTAGAGCTTTGGCTATTTGGGGCTTTTTGTGGTTCCATATGAATATCAGTATCCTTGCTTTATTTCTTAGAAGAATGTTATTGGTGTTTTATTGAAACAATAAAATAGCATTGAATCTATAAATTGTTTTAGGTAGAATGCCCATTTTGAAAATGTTGATTCTTCCTGTCCATGATCAGGGAATATCTTTCCATTTTGTTGTGCTTTCTTCCTTTTAACAATGTTTTATAGTTTTCCTTTTATATGTACTACACCACCTTTGGAGGACCTATCACATTTTTTTTTTTTTTTGGCGTGATTATAGAATGAATGTCTTTCTTAATTTCTTCTTCTAGTTCATTTTTTTTTTTTTGTATATAGGAAGGCAATTAATTTTTGTGTGTTGATTTTGTGTCCTGACACTTTTAACAACTGGTATATTATTAATATTAGTTTTCTTATGGAGTCTTTGGGGTTCTCTATGTATATTATATCAACTGCAAATAATGATATCTTTATTTTTTCTTCCCCAATTTGGATTTCATTTATTTATTTATTTTACTTACTTGTTCTAGCTGGAACTTCTAATACTGTGTGGTAGTAGTGAGAGTGAACATACTTGTCTTGCTCTAGATCTTAGTGTAAAGACTTTCAGTCATTCACCATTGAGAATGATGTTAGTAACAGGTTTGTCACATATGTATTTTATTATTTTAACATACTTTCCACTTTTTTTAAGAGCTGGGGTATAGGCCAGAGGTGCAGGAGGGTGAGAGAATTCACCAGAGACAGAGCAGGGAGCAGAACAGGCAGACTGACGAAATACACTACTGAGGTTCACAGTGGGCGAGACAGGAGGGGTCTGCTGCACCATGTGGGAATCTCACTGCCTGGCCTAGATTGAACCAGCACTGCAAAGGCTGTGGACAGCTTCACAGCACTGAACTCAACCCCCTTGCGCCACCAGGGGAAGCCCCTGTTTCTTGAATTTCTATGTTCATTTCATTCTTCAAGTTTGGGAGGTCGTTTCCACTATTTCCCTATATATATTCTCAGTAACCCTCTCTCTGTTCTTTTTTTTTTTTTTTTGCCCCAGTGTTTCTCTCTTTCTTTGTAGATCCTGTTTCTTACTGCTTTTTCATCTTCTAAATCACTGATCCATTTTTGCATTTGACTTATTTTACTACATGGCTTTCTTCTGAATTTTTTTTTGCTTTCTCTTGCAATTCTGTTATGCTGTTGATCGTAGCACTGTGAAGCTGTCTGCAGCCTCTGCAGCACAAGTTTGATCCCCAACTGGCCAGGGAGAAACCCACAAGGCAAGTAGACCTCTCCTGTCTTGCCTGCTGCTCCCCTCAGCAGTGTATTTTGTCAGTCTGCCTGTTCTGCTCCCCACTCTGTCTCTGGTGAATCCTCTCACCCTCCCACACCTCTGGCCTATACCCCAGCTCTTGTATGCATAAATAAATAAATATTTAAAAAAGATTTACTCTTATAAAAGTAAAACATCATCATAGGGAAGTAACATAATTATAAAAATCCATAAATAATAAATAATAAATACATTCTAGTATCCACTACTAGCTCAAGAAACTGAATATACTAGAACTCCAGAAATGCTTCCATGGACAAATTTGAGCTGAACACTTTCATGTCATTCTCACTGCTTTAGTGACAGTTTAACACACACAGGAATGCTCATGTAGGTGACTATTGGGAGGAATAAAAATAAGGGGGGTGATGAAACTGTGTTCAATATCTGCAGCAAGATTTAGCTGCTTAAAAGTATAAGGACTTATGTAAATGTGCTGCTTTAAAACAAAGGAGCACAGTCTGTGAAGTGGCTGGAGTACAGATTTCAAGATTTTAAGTACTAAGAAATGAGACTTCAGAAATTTAAATGACACTTGGAAAGTTTTGACTGGAGCAAAGGAGTTGGGATTTCATTTTGGAAATAGCAATATGTCTAGATTTATTTGTTCAGACAGAGAACTTTGGGAATAGTTTTCAGCATACAATGGAGGAAGAATGAGTCTCAACAAGATTACAAAGGGGTGTTAATTCAACATTTGAGATAAGACACAGTGGAGAACTAAACCGTAGCAGTAGTAGGAAAGTTGCATTCAGGTGAGATAATAAAGGAGAGAACAGATGTGGCAGATGTCCTGACGGCAGAATTAACAGTATTTAGTCACCAGCTGACTTTGCAGATGAGAGAAAGGGAATATGTGAGGATCACTTATCCCTACAATGGGTAGACAGGGTGGAAAAATCTATCATGTAAACTGTACAAGCAAAAGGTAGGAACTCGAAGATTGGGACTATGGTTGGAAAATTTACAGTAAGGCCAGTGTTAGATATATGTTTGAGATATTTTAGGAATCTTGTTGAGATTATACCTTTGGAAATTACTGGAGTCAACAGAGAAATCATAAAAAGGTAAAAATGAATGTTAGTGGATTTTATAGTATATAAAGGAAGGGGTCCTTAAACTGCTTCAGAAATAGTTTATATTTATTGGACAATATTTTAATTTTCTGTAACTTTAATTACCAGATTATTTAGTGCACAATTGGAACAAGTAAATAATTGTTAATACTTTTGTTTCATTTTCTTAATTTGTAAATTGTGCAATTGAGCAATTAAAGTAAAACTTACGAAAATCATGTCTATTGTTAATTGTATATAAGCCTGAATTCTACCAATATCACATAACTGAAACACATAAGGACTATATTGGTATTTCAGTTTCAGTTTTTAAATACAGAACAAAAATTAACCAAACTATGGATATATTATACATCAAAATTGGGATTGTAGCAATAATTATATTTAGAATAAAGAGTAGTAGAGGAACTTCAGGTATTAGATAAGATGTAGAGGAAAGCAAATTTTATTTGGGGCCTCCCTGGTGGCTCAGGCGGGTTGAGTACAGTGCTGTGGAGCTGTTCCCAGCCTCTGTGGTGCAGGTTCTATTCCCCGCTGGCCAGGAGAGTCTCACATGGTGTGGCAGACCTCTACTGTCTCGCCCACTGCTCCCCTAAGCAGTGTATTTCAGTCAATCTGCCTGTTCTGTTCCCCACTCTGTCTCTGGTGAATCCTCTCACCCTCCTGCACTACCGGCCTGTACTCAGGTTCTTGTATAAATAAATAAGTCTTAAAAAAAAAAAAAAGAAAACAAATTTTATTCACCTGTATAAGATTAAAAATCCAAAGAAATTTAAAAATTTAAAAATTTAAAATGTACTGATGATAACATAGAAACATCAAAATTAAAATTAATTTACATCGGGAACAGAACAGGCAGACTAGCTGAAATACACTGCCAAGGGGAGCAGCGGGCGAGTCAAGAGAGGTCTGCTGCACCATGTGGGTCAGCTCCCCAGCCAGCCAGGATCCAACTCATGCTGCAGAGGTGGCGGGTAGCTTCACAGTGCTGTGCTTTACTCCTTGAGCCACCAGGGAGGTCCCACAGTGACTTACGTATTCTCTCATAGTTCTGGATGCTAGAAGTTTGAAATCAAGATATCAGCAGAGCCATGCTCTCTCGGAGACTCTTGAGCAGAATCTTTCCTTGCCTTTCCCCACTTCTGATTGTGTCCATTCATCCTTTGTATTCCTTGGTAATCTGTTACATCACTCCAGTTTCTGCCTGTGTCACCATGTTATTTTCCCTTTGTGTCTCTCTTTGTGTCTCTTTTTCTCATTTCACAAAGAGATCAGTCAGATTAAAGACCCATCATATGTCCTCATTTTAGTGAACTATAACTTGGATAAAGCTATTTCTAAAAAATGTCATATTTTGAGGTTCTGAGAAAGGACATGAATTGTGGTAGGGGATAATAGGTATAATTCAATTTGCGGATTCTGGAGACTTTAAGACAAACTCAATATTTTGAAGAAAGATACTGAAATTCTTATTTTATTATATAAGGAAGAAAAGGTCAACCTGAAGAATAAAGTCAGTTCAAGCTCCAATTTGCCTTGTCTTCAAAATAATCCCATGCAAATTGTTCCTGAGATATTTTAAACCAGAAGTTGACTGTTAATTAGATTGGCAGAGTTTCCATCTTATGCTGCAACCTCATCTCAATTTCTTTGAATCAGAAAAGACAAGTCATCACAAAGGGAAAATACAATTCAATTATTATGTTATGCATGGTGTTATAAAAAATGTGTGACATAAAAGGAAACATATTGCAGGGCCTCCCATTTGGCACAGGGGCTAAATGCTCAGCACTATAAAGCTATCACCAGCCACTGTGTCATGACAGAGTTCAATTCCCTGCCAGGGAGCTAACCCACATGACACAGCAGACGTGTCCTGTCTCCCTGCTGCTCCCCTCAGCAGTGTATTTTGGTAGATCTGCTTGTTCTGCTCCCCACTCTGTCTCTGGTGAATCCTCTCACACACATTCCCTGCCCCTCCACCCCCCCTACCCCACACACATCTGGTCTATACCACAGTTATTGTAAGCATAAATAAATAATTTTTTTTCACAAAGGAAATGTATTGCAGATGTGTCAAGAAGCATAAAATGTGACCCTAATGAAGAATAATTAGTTAAATAGAAGTAGACTGGCAGAAGTCATAGATGTTAGAGTCAGACAAAAAAATCTTAAAATGACTATAATCAATATATCCAATGAAAGGATTAAAAAATGGAACTTCAATATAAAATTGTAAACTATAAAAAAACTAAATAGACATCTGAGACCTTAAGAAACCATGTGTGAAATTGTGAACTTCATTTTGGATTAACAAAAGACTGCACATATTCAAGATATGATTAGTGAAATCAAAGACTGAATGATAGGAAAGATATAACATGAAGCAAAGGTAGAAAAATGTATAAAATAGAGTCTAGAGAAAAAGCTATCATAGATAAAGGAATCTACCAAAGGTGTACCTGAAAGGACAGAGACAGAAACTCAGCAGAAAAAGTCTTTCAGGCAACAATGTCTAGACGTTTTAAAAACCAATATAAGTCTTTAACCCACAGGTTTAAAAACAAGTAGAAACATTAAGAAATAAATATATGAAAGAAATTATTCTTAGACTCATCACAGTCAACTAAAAACTAAATATATATATATATATATATTTATAAATAAAGAGTTAGCTTATAAAACCTGGGAAAACAAACATATTACCATTAGGGGAAAAACACTAAGGGTGATGGTGAACTAATCAATGAAATCATGGAATGTATGGGCAAAAAAGGGAATTCAAAGAAAAAAAATTAGGAAAATAAAACAAATTCATTGAGTGAATCTAACCTTTAAAAATAAAAGTGAAGTAAAAGTTTTTATCAGAAAAATAAAAGCTGATATAATTTGTTGATAGTAGAAGAAATACTGAAGGAAATTCTATGAACCAAACTTTGAATAGCTTGTATTAAATTAAAAATTCATTTAGTGTTTCTATTGAAATACAGAAAGACATACAACCAAATGTTGAGCCATTATAGAATAGGAAAACCCCTGGTGGCAAAGGGGTTAAGACGCAACCTATGAAGCTATCCACAGCCACTGCAGCATGAGTTTGGTCCCCAGCCAGCGAACTACCCACATGGCACAGCAGACCTCTCCTGACTCACCCACTGTTCCCCTCAGCAGTGTATTTCAGTCAGTCTGCTTGTTCTGTTCCCCACTCTGTCTCTGGTAATCATCTCACCCACCACACCTCTGGCCTATACCCCAGTTCTTGTATGCATAAATGCAAAAATCTTTAGAAAAAGAATAAGATAACAAAAATTATTGATTAAAACAAAATAAGGCAATAAAGGAAGAATAAAAGTTAAAAGGGCAAATTGGACAAATAGAAAACAAATAACAAATGAGAGAAATAAGAAATAATAAAAAGACATATTCTGAGCAATTTCCATTGCAAATTTATCTAATAATGATTCATATCTGCAGTACATAAGGAATTCTTAATTATTAAAAATATTCAACTGAAAGACACATGCAAAAGACTTGAACAGACACTTTATAAAGGATTATACCCAGTTTTCCAATAAGCATATGAAAAGGAGCTGGACTTCAATAATGGAAAAGCCAATCAAATTAATACCAGTACACATCCTCATAAACAATGTTTAACATACAAAAAGGTAAGAGTGTTTTTGAGATTGTAAAGCAACATGAACTCATGATTTCAGTATAAGTATAATTTCAGATACTTTGGAAAACTGCTTGGCAACATATACTAAAGCTAAACATATGCTTAACTTTTGGTCTTGCAAAAATTCTATTACTAAATATACATCTAAAAGTAATTTGGATATATGATTCCAGAAGACATGTACAAAAGTGATCACAAAAGATTTACTCATAATACTTTATAAATATATAATGGTCCAATTATCCATCTAGGACAAATGGTAGGTAAAATTTTGCATATGCATACAATGGGACAACTCCAAAACAATAAAAAGAAAATCACACGCTAATATGTGAAGTGGGGATGGATCCCATGCAGTCTTTTGATGGGAAAAGATAAGACACAAAACAATAAATACTATGTGATGTTATTTATATAATGTATAGAATAAAAGTAAAACAAATGGGCATTGTAAGAACTCATATTAATGGAGTATGGTTTCTGAATTGTGTATGAGGTAACATTCTGACATTATTGATTTGGAGGTGGTTAAAGAAATGTTTGTAAACATTCATCACCTCTATGCCTAACATTTGTGCATTTTATACATATTACAGTATGTTTTCCACAATGGCACACACACACAAACAGAATGAATGTGCTTTCTTTGAAAGCGTGTGTGTGTGTGTATGTGTTTGAAGATCTTATAAAGATACTTTGAAAATATTATTTTTGCCTTCATATTCTGGAAGAAAAAAATCCCTATTTTGAGTGGAAAATATAGAAAGATAAGGAAAAACTTGTGTTTTATTAAAAGTGAGAGCAAATTAAAAAAATATTATTACTCATTTCAATTGTTCTATCAAGTCTGCCACAATATTTATTCTACATTTATCTAGTTTTAATATTTATATTGCAAAGTTGTATGGATTTTTTATTGTGGTAAGAAAGTGAGAATTTATACTATTTGTTGTATTTTCTGTCCTTTATTTTTCTTAAAACAAGGATATTACAAATTTTATTTAATTAAAATTATTCACATTTGCATTACTCTTTTTTCTAAAATAAAACTCTCCTCATTTTCCTGAAGTATTTTCTTTTGTATCTGTAGTTTTCTTTTTTCTTTTTTTAATAATACCCATTTATTTATTTTTTAAAGATTTCTTTCTTTATTTATACAAGCACTGGGTACAGTCAGAAGCACGGGAGGGTGAGAAAATTCACCAGAGCTAGAGCGGGGAACAGAACAGGCAGACTGATGAAGTACACTGCTGAGGGGAGCAGCGGGCGTGGCAGGAGAAGTCTGTCAAGCCATGCAGGACCCTCGCTGGTGGTCGGGGATTGAACTGGTGCTGCAGAGGCTGCCAGCAGCTTTGCACCGCAGTGCTCAACTGCTGCGCCACCAGGGGAAGCCCTGTAGTTTTCTTTTTTACATGTAAATATTTTACCAATTGGGTGTGTTTGTGTATATATGTGTTCAGATGTATGCATATATTGAAATAAGACTATCGACTTTAACCAGTTGCTCCAATGTCTGATTTCATGGGTCCTATGGTTATTTAGTAGAAGTCTTCCAAGCATTGGGATTCTAATTGTTGTCATTCTTAGTTGAAATTGTTCCATGGCTTTGCTTTGTTTTGCTTTTATTATTGTTGCATTCATAAATCCTCTAGTGGGAACTTGGAAGAGGCTGTTAAAAAAACTGATATCCAGATGTTTTTATAAATCATTAGTCTAAAGAAATATTGATTATACATGAACAATTGTTCTAAGGTAGTATTAGTCGCTTAACGATTCATGTGGTGCTATGTAAGTCACATTGGTATTCTATGCAGATTTTAAAACTCACTTTTTTGTAATGGCACAGAATAAATTTCTAAAAATCTCTTGTCAGGATAGCTTGGTTACTTATTGATAGTTAGGGTTTCTCCTCAAAATTTCTGATGGCACAGCTTTTCTATGCTTCATTCTATATAGATTACTAATAATTCTCAAGTATAAGATTTATATACCTCTCCTTGCTTTTTATGTTTTGAGTTCCAGCATGCTCCTTAGACAAACAAGCAATACTTCACCTATGTGCATTTCCACTTTTTGTGTCAAGCTATATTGCTTACTGAGCTATCTATTGAGTTTAAGGGACTATGAGCAATAAATAAGGTGAAACCTTCTTGTTGACATAAATTATAAGCTCCTAATAGTTCTTACCACTCCAACTCAAAGTGGTTTTACTATACACACAGCCTGCCAAAAGGACGGATGCACATTATATTTAGGAAAATGCTAGTCATATTCAATAGCACCATCAATAGGAATAAAAAACCTGGAGACTTTTTGAAGATGAGACTTGATATAGTTAAAGGACCTTCAAGTAACTATGGAAATTTTGGTGAAAAAGAGCAGGTGCTCTCCAGCCACCCTGCAAATCCACCATCACACCACTTGCCCAGATCAGCAATGGGGTATCCTACCAGAGGTGCTGCCCATCAGTCCCACAGCCATTTCAGCTAGATCAGGGGATTTGCTGGAGGTCATGCCCATTGGCACAGGCAGCCAAGATGCCCAGCCATTACACTGTACACCAAGATCGGCTAAAGGAAGGGCTCCAATTTCTGTAACCACCACTTGGTGAACACCGAAAGTAGTGGTAGAGGAAGACTCATACCCAACAAAAGCCCCATGTAAAGCAAAGCAAACTGCAGGCAAATAATGGGGAAAAGAAAAACACAAATGGTCAAACAAGCCATCAAGGAAACAATTCACCACAGAGAGAAGACCAATCTCCAGAAACAAATAAAATAGACACAGAGGAACTTTTCTTCCTGTCAGGTAAAGTATTCAAAAATGTGATATTAAAAAAAAAAAGTCAAGCAATTACATAGAACAATGCAAAGAAAACTAAGAAAATCAGATCAGAGATACATGCGAAAACTCACAAGAGGAAAATAATGCTATTGAGAAACACAATCAAAGAAGAGAATATTGAGGAAGAAACTTTAAATAAGAAGGTAACAGAACAGCAGGATGTAAAAAAAGATTAATGGAGGAGGTAAAACATTTCTAGAGAAAGTCATGGAAATAGAATAGACCAGATGGAAGAATGAATCAATAATCCTGAAGATGGGGATATGAAAGGAACCAAGACAGAAAAAGAGAGATCCAAAGGAAAAATAATTAAGAAACACTTTGATTTATAGTTGCTTGTTGATTTTGATTTTTACTTTATTATAATTAGTCATTTTCCTGGTCCCTTATTTAGGTTTTCTAAATTCCTGCTATGAGTGAGACCATCCGGTATTTTTCTTTTTCTTTCTGGTTCATTTTGCTGAGCATAATCCCTTCCAGCTCCATCCATGTTGCTGCAAATTGGGTGAGTTTATCTTTTTTGATTGCTGAGTAATATTCCATTGTGTATATGTACCACATCTTCTTGATCCAGTCATCTATTTTTGGGCATCGGGGTTGTTTCCATAGTTCAGCTATTGTAAATAGAGACACACTATGGTGGAGGGAGGGGGGAAGGAGGGATTAGGGTTAAAATAAGGGTGGTGGGAATTGCATAGGGAATATAACCAAGATGAAAATGCATACACTGTGCAAAAATGAAAAATTATTTAAAACATATAAAATAAAATAAATAAAACAAAAAAGAAACACTTTGAGAATTACCTGACAACATAAAGAAAGGAAATGTAAGAATCATAGGAATCCAAAAACAAGAGAGAGAGAAAAGAGATGACAAATGGTTTGAGGAAATTATTGAAGAAAATTCCAAAACGTGAAAAGGGAAATGAACATAGAGATGCAGGAAGCTATAAAACACAAAACTACATTTAAAAAATGAAATCTATAGCAAAGCATGTAGGAGTAAGTCTTTTAGGAGTCCAAGACAAATATAAAATTTATAAAGCTGAAGAGGGGATGAAACAGATGACTTACAAAAAGGGATACTGATTAGGCTAAAATCAAATTTCTTTAAAGAAATACTGGGCATGAAAAGAATAAAGTGACATATCCAAAATACTCCAATACAAAATCTTCCAACCAAGAACACTTTATCCTTTAAAGTTTTCCTTCCTACATGAGTAGGAAATAAATATTTTCTCAGACAAGCTAAATCTTGGGAATTGCAACCACTAACCCCCCTCCCCCAACCAAGAAATATTAAAGTGAACTTTAGGATTTACACCAAAGAGAGTAATGAACACAAATAACTGAACAAGGAATTAAATCATGAAATATAATCCAACCTTCTGCTATCCCCAGGAAACACACCTAATTTCCAAAGATAAACATAGACTGAAAGTAGAGTTGTGACACAGTTCTACCAGCAAATGGCACCCCGATGAAGTCAGGGAAAGACATAATTATATCAAATAAAAGAGACTTCCAATTTAAACAGGTGACAAAAGGCAGGGATGGACACTATATAGTGATCAAGGGGACAATGTAACATAAAGATATAACAGTTATCAATAATTACTCATTGAATGAGGCAGAACTGATATATATTAAACAATTATGAGCAGCTCTGGAAACAGATATTGGAGAAAAAACATATGCTGAGAGATTTCAAAATTCTACTCACCAATGGACAGATCAATAAGAAAGTAAATAAACCACATTACACTTACCCCAAATAAAGATTTAGACCACACAGGCCAAACAGATATTTATAGGGCACTGCATTCCCCCCAAAATGAATATACATTTTTCTCAGGTGCACATGAATCATTCTCCAGGATTGAGCACATACAGGTTCACATGACAAACATCAACATTTACATGAAAAATTAAATCATATCAAGTGTGTTTTCTGACCATAAATGAATCAAACTGGAAAGCAACCACAGAAAGAAAACAAGGAAATCCTCCAATATACAGAGACTGAACAACACATTACTGAAAGGACAGTGTGTTAATGGAAATCAAAGATGGAAAATGAAAATAATGAGACTGATGATAATAAGGACATTATTAAGAAGAAAGTGAATAGCAATACAGATCCACATCAACAAACAAGAAAGAATCCAAAGAAATAATCTACTATCTCATGGAACAAGAAAAAGAACAACAAAGTCAAAAAGCTAGTAGAGTGAAAGAAGTAATAAAAATTCAAGTAGAAATAAATGCAATAGAAGGAAAAACGACAGTCCGTAAAGATCAATGAAACCAAAACCAGGTTCTTTGAAAAAAAATAGACAAACCTCTACATAGGTCTACAAAGAAAAAGTGGGAAAAATTTTTAAATAAATAGGATCATGAATTAAAGAGGAGAAATTACAGCAGACATAGCTGAAATCCAGAGGATAATAAGGTGCTATGAACACTTGTGTGCAAACAAGTTCAACAATCTGGATGAGATGAACATAATTCTTGGAATATACAATCACCAAAAGCTGAATACAAAAGAAAGCAATTACAAACATGGAAACTGAAACAAAGATTAAAACTTCTGAAAAAAACAAAACAAAACAAAACAAAGCAAGGACCATAAAACCAACAAAGCATGGTTTTATAAGTCGGTTCTAACAAATGATTAAAGATGAGCTACACCTATCCCGCCCAAACGTTTTCAAACAACTGACTAATAAGGAACTTCCAAATATATTTTAGGGGCTCAAATCACACTAATACCAAAACCGAACAAAGACAACATAAAGAAAAAAAATAAAACAAAACTAAAGGCCAATATCACTAGAGAACACAGATGCTAAAATCACCAATACAATCTTAGCAAGCCAAATCCAACAATGCACTAAAATAATTATACACAATGATCAAGTGGAATTTATTCAAGGGTGATTTAATATATGAAAATCACATAACATAATTTATCAAATCAGCCAAAGGCAGAGCAAACAGGTGGAGAACAATGGACTATGGTGAAGGACTGTGGATGCTTGGTAGTGGATATGGTGTGGTAACATACATCTGAGGGGCGATCCTATACATCTAAATCATGTACAGTGTCATGAACCCATGTTACCTCCACTAAAAAAAATTTCCTTGTTATATTTTAACAAACCTTAACCTTTGCTGGTATCACCATTGTTGATGCCACCTGGTTTTTAAAGTCAATTCTCTTGATTATTTAATCATTACCATATGACTTACAATGTGATTGCAATTTTTGTTGGCAAGATTATTTCTCAACTAGAAACTAAAGTTGAAAGTAGGAAATTAGTTTTCCTCATCCTGGTGTACTTACTGTAAAGCAACATTTGACTCATTTTGAAGTCTTATAGGTAGTGTTGAATGATTGAATGAATGACTCTGGTAGGTTTTATCTCCTGAGACAACTTAATTATACAGAGAAACCTCCTGTTACTATACTATCATTTATGCATAGAAGCAGGAATTGGATCTGTCCTCTGACATTCATTTGTTTATTCTCCTGATATATGAAACCTTTACTATGTGCCTGATCATGTTAAAGATAACAGAAAATAACAGAATGTAGTTCTTGTATTCAAGGATGTCAAGAATATATTCTAAAGCTCATGTTATCCTTTAAGCAGTGTGCCAATTTATGAATGCTGTAAATATTAATAATAATTAAATCGTTTCAAGTTTTTCTAAACACTAATTTTTTTTTTGGCTTTGTATATTGGTAATTCACCTTATTTTTTTTTAATAATAAATTTTATATTTCCCCATACAATTGCAAACCCCCCATTCTGACACCAATCCCTCCCCTCCCGCCCCCCACCCCCCAAAAAGTGTCTCTGGTTCATAGTTTTTTGTTGATTTTGATTTTCACTTTCTTATAGTTATTCATAAACACTGATATTTATTGATAAGACTCGTTTATCACTATAAGTGTAGTATACTCTGGTTATATAAGTATTGTTTTATAACAGGTTACAGCCACTCTCCCCTTGATATAGTTTATTTAAACAGAAGGATTATTCTTATCTATTCTATAATAAACAATAAATATGCTTACTGTTGCAAGTCTTGTTATATTTGCTGTTCTCCTGTGCAAAGCCTTCCAGCCGGCACTGAAAACGATGCTGCCAAAATTCTTGAAACCAAGGGTTTCGGAGGTTTGTTTCTGGCCGGAGTTTCAGATAATAATCATCAAACCACTTGACATCTGGAGATTGGAGCTTGATTGTGATTCCTCCAACAGCTTCTCGCTGATAACCATCTGTCACATCATACCTGTCAGCCCAGCCATCACTGTAGGGAAACAAACCCCCCCCCTCTGTTTAGAAAAGATATTTTCTTAGCAAACAGTTCCATTTACTTTCCTTTTGAAAACATTAGTCATTACATGTTTACTCAGACCATACTATAGCTCTGCAGTACACCTAAGTGATTATTGAAATAGCAACTTCTTAAAATAAAAAAAAATACAAAACATAGTGGAAACTTTAAGCCTAACAGCAGTGGAAGGTGCCAACCTTACGATGAACTGCAGGGAATAACTTGGCATTTTGGCAGTCTTTTACTAGATGAAGAAAACCATACATGCATGGAAGCAACATAATATCACTAAGATAATTGACCATTTCATAGCCAGGTCAATTTAATTTTAATACATCCTTTTCTTCATAATAGTCATTTTCATGATCATAAAATAATGAAAAAACTTTCTAAAACATGTCAATCATTAATTTAACCATCACATGGCATAATATCCATTTTTAACATTTTAAAAGTAAGTTTTTAGCAGGTTAAAAGTGCTGATTATGGTTGCTTCATTAAATATTGATTAATTTGCGACTCAGAATAAGTTTTTAGTAGGCCACAGTCCATATACCCTTTAGTGTTCCATGGTATTTAGCTAATATATTAAAAAGATACATATGGATTCATAATTTGCATTAAAATTGTTGAAAAACCTTAACAATGGGTCATCAAGAATGGTAACAGGGGGCTTCCCTGGTGGCCCAGCAGTTGAGCGCTGGGCTGAGAGGCTGCCCGCAGCCTCTGCAGCTCCAGTTCAATACCTCTCCTGCTGTGCCTGCTGCTCCCCTCAGCAGTGTATTTCATCAGTCTGCCTGTTCTGTTCCCTGCTCTGGCTCTGGTGACTGTACCCAGTGCTTGTATAAATAAATAAATAAATCTTAAAAAAAAATGGTGACAGGGATCATACTTCTCAACATCACGATCATTCTTTTTCTTTTTTTCAAAGATTCATTTATTTATTTACACAAGCACTGGGTACAGTTAGAAGCGCAGGAGGGTGAGAGAATTCACCAGAGCCAGAGCGGGGAGCAGAGCAGGCAGAAGGACCGAAGCACACTGCTGAGGGGAGCGGTGGGTGCGGCAGGAGAGGTCTGCGCGCCATGTGGGACCCTCTCCCGGCACCCGGGGATCAAACCAAAGCTGCCGAGGCTGCGGGCAGCTTCACAACCCAGCGCTCAACCGCTGCGCCACCCCGGAGGTTCAACATCACTATCATTCTAAACACTGATCACTCAGAGTAATCTAGGGATGATAAAATAAGTTTGAAATTAGCTCACGTTATAACAGTATAATAGAATAAAGAAAACTATTCTAAGCTTATTTGGAAAATTCATTCGATGCTGCCATGGAAACAGAAGACATGGATGTTTAAAAAATGTGGTCACACTTTGGGGCATTCAGAACAAAAGAGACTGGCTTTCCTATCCTCTATCTTACTGATGTATGCACATTTACCGTGTATCTGTTGGGACCTAGAGGCACTATCTTTCCTTTGAAAAATGGTAAGTTCTCTTTCAGGAAAGATAAAGTCAAGTGAAAATTTACTAGTGAAAAAAAAACAACTAACATCACAAAGGGAAGAGAAGACCTATGGTGAAAGTTGAGAGGAACAACAGAGTGAAGTCTCCTGAATACAAAGCAGCAAATTGTTGGTAAACTGGGTTAAGGAGAAGTGGGATTTGGGGGAAGGAATTGCATTAACAATCATTGCTGATTTCATCAATATTCAGATACTTATGTTTGTTAAATTATTAATTTCTTATCTTAATTAAATACATCTTAATTAAATATATATATATATATTATAGACAGAGAACACCTACACATATTTGGGAAATAAAATCAGTACTGATAAAGCTAATGTGAAAATAATTAAAGTAATTTTTAGAGCATGCATTCTTTCTTAGTATGCTCTGCTACATCAATTCTGACCTAAAAATGATAAAGTTGTTCCAAATGTCATATCCTACTAAGATATCACAAAAACTTGGGATCAATTGAGATATTTCCTACTTTATAAGTGGCTGGAAGAGGAGAACAAATAAACAAAATATATAAATCATTTCTTCCTATAAATCCTCCATACTCCCGGGGCTTAAGATAAATTTATGTATTGCCTAAATATCACTGGGGGGGCTTCCCTAGTGGCTAAGGTGTTAATACACAGCCTATGAGGCAATCCACAGCTACTGCAGCATGAGTTTGATAGAGTTTGATCCCCTGTCTTGCCCACTGCTCCCCTCAGCAGAGTATTTCAGTCAGTCTGCCTGCTCTGCTCCCCACTCTGTCTCTGGTGAATCCTTTCACCCCCCATACTTCTGGCCTGTACCCCAGATCTTGTATTATAAATAAATAAATCTTTAGGGCCTCCCGGGTGGCGCAGCGGTTGAGCACTGGGTTGCGAAGCTGCCCGCAGCCTCTGCAGCGCCGGTTCCATCCCCGGACACCGGGTGATGGTCCCACATGGCGCGCAGACCTCTCCTGCCGCCCGCTGCTCCCCTCAGCAGTGTACTTTTGTCTTTCTGCCTGCTCTGCTCCCCGAACTGGCTCTGGTGAATCTTCTCATCCTCCCGCGCTTCTGACTGTACCCAGTGCTTGTATAAAAACATACATACATACATACATACATAAATCTTTAAAAAAATAAAATAAATCTTTAAAAAAATTACTGGCTAGAAGAAGAGAAAAACATAAGCAAGTAAGATAAACATTTTTTCTCTAATTCCCCCTTTTCATGAAGATATTTCATTTAAAAAATCTATGGTGAAATGTCCAATACTGTTGTGAAAATCAGGAAAAAATAGAGTAATGTAATATGTACTGTTGAATTTGGTTACTTCACACATTATATTCCCTCAAGTTTCTCATTTTCAGCTCCAGAAGATTTTATTTAAAGCTGACAAGTTGAAATGCAGTGGGCTTGTTTGCCTCATTTTCTCTCTCTGTTTTGGAGGGCTTATTATATCACTGATATGAGAGTGTGGGTCTCATTGGCACTGGAGAGATGCATGGGCGTGCTGCAAATGGGACAGGAAGCTCTGTTTGTCAAGCAGAGCCCCATTTTCCAAGGAAGTGGGAATTTAAATTGCTCCTTTTGTTAATGCTCGCTTTCTCTTATGTAACACTGTGATTATGAATATTACATAAGCAGTATAACATTATAATGGGTCCAATTTACCCTTCACAATTCATTCACTGAATTTAATGAGGGTTGTAAAAAGCTTGTCTTGATAAACTTTTTTGCAGGTAATATTTCTATTAAAAAAAAAAAAAGTGCCAGAAACAGCATGTTAATTTACTCATCTCTCACCATGTTCTTTAGTGTTTTGTTTTTTTTAAACATGTTTCTTCTCTACATTTAAGAATTTAGCAAAGGCTGATGTTTTATTAATAGCCTGTAAGTTAGAGTTGTGAGCTTTAAATAATTTTGTTTGACCAGCATAGGGTACAAGCTAGTGCTACCCCAACCACTGTAAGGTGCCAGGAATCCCCACCTGCCACCTGCTCCAGTAGGTAAGAGCCTGAACCAGCACAAAAAGAAAAAAACAATAAAAATTCTAAGGCCCTGCAAGGCCCAGCCTGCCATCTATCCCACCCAGTAAGAGCCTGTGCCAGTATGGGGGAAAGCTCTACACACAGCAAAAACCCTACCTATGCACCACGGCCCCAAAACAAATAATGGGCATAATAGAAATAATAGAGGAAAACTTCTCAAACTTGGAAAAAGATCTAAATATAAAAATTCAGGGTTCTATAAGAATCCTGGAGTAACTAGATAACATGAGACCTACACTGACATGTAGTAATAAAAATTCCAAGAGTTCAAGTCAAAGGAAGAACACTGAAGCTGGCAACAGGGAAGAAGCAGATGACCTGCAAAGTAATGCTGACCAGGATAATGTCATTCTTCTCTGAAAAAAAGCTACATTCAAGGAGAAAATGGGATGGTGCACTCAACACATTCAAAGACAAAAACTGCCAGCCAAGAATACTTTATCCTGAAAAACTGCCCTTTATATCCGAGGGGGGAATAAAAGTCTTCTCAGATTAATAGAAGTTGAAGGAGTTCACAAATCCTTAACCCCTCCTCTATGAAACATTGAAAGGTGTTCTAGAATCAAGTTGAAGAGAGGAACAACTCAAAGAATTAAACAAGACAATAGATAGAACCAGAAAATTATGGACAAAATGGCAGTAACTAATTTTCATTTTTCAAAAATCACTCTAAATGTAAACAGACTGACCTCACCAATTTAAAGCACAGAGTATATTGTTGGATTAGGAAACAGAACCCAACCTTTTGCTGTCTCCAAGAGATATGCCTGAACTTCAAAAATGAAAATAGGTTCAAAGTAAAGGGCTGTAAAAGAAACCGAGAAGTCAATGGAAAGGAAAACAGGGACAGACATACTTATATCAGGAAAAAAGCAGACTTTCAGTTAAAACTGGTAATAAGAGACAAGTATGGACACTATATATTGATTAAGGGAACAGTAGTCAGGAACACATAACGCTCAGTGTGCACTTGCCAAATTAAGGAGCACCAAAATAAATAAGGCAACAAATATCAACTCTATAAACAATCATTGAAAACGCACACACACACACACTGTGAGCAGGGTACTTCAACACCCAACTCCCACCAGTAGATAAACTAGATAGAAAATAAACAGGTGCACAAAAACCTTAACAAAGAATTACACCACATGGTTCAAATAGACACGTACTGGGCACTGTGCTCCCGAAGGGGAAAATACACATTTTCCTCTAGTGCAGATGTGGCGCAGGCCATGCTACCATGCTGTCCGACAAGGTCTGGGCATGGGGGAAATTTATGAAAAGTCAGAAAGCTCCATAGCTGATTCCTGCTATTTCCTTTCATTTGTTTGTGCCAGTTATTGAAATCATGGAAATTTTCTATAGGCTTTAGACTAACAGAATGAGTGTTGGCATCAATGCCAGTTTCGGGAATGCATACCTCAGTAGTTTGAAAAAATGTACCTTACAACATGATTGATAATGAAACGGTTTCCAATAATTCTCCACGTCCTCCAATTTGTAATTCAGTTACCATGAGTAACACTGAGTTCTCTAACAAACCACACTTGATAGAACTGGTGGAACTGAGCCCAGCAATAGTCCCCCAACAACAGAAGGCCCTAGTTGACCCGGGGGGTGAAATGGTCCGAAAGAAACACACCACATATTGTTCCCATGGTACCGGGACCCCTTGGTTTTATATAGGAAATAGGAGGCCATCCTCAATCTTACAATGCCTGCTTAGCTTTGTTTTAGTTATCTATCTTGACTGCATAAATCACAGCACCTGTTTCTATTTTCTGAATAACAAACATCACCTAGGGAAATATGTAACCAAGTTAATGTAACCAAGTGACCAAGTTAATCATAGTCTGGGAAAATTTAAAACAAAGGACTGTGCACTGTTAATGATCATTGATAATTTCTGAAACAATGTAAAAGTAAAATCAATCATGATTGCATGATGTAATGATCAAATAACAATTTCTTTTTTTTTTAATATTAAATTTTATTTTTATATTCCCCCATACAATTGCAAACGCCCCATTCTGACCCCAATCCTTCCCCTCCCGCCCCCCACCCCCCAACAAGTGTCTCTGGTTCATAGTTTTTTGTTGATTTTGATTTTCACTTTCTTATATTCATTTTCCTGGTCCCTTATTTAAGTTTTCTAGATTCCTGCTATGAGTGAGACCATCCGGTATTTTTCTTTTTCTTTTTGGCTTATTTCGCTGAGCATGATCCCTTCCAGTGCCATCCATGTTGCTGCAAATTGCATGTGTTTATCTTTTTTGAATGCTGAGTAATATTCTATGGTATATATGTACCACATCTTCTTGATCCAGTCATCTATTTTTGGGCATTTGGGTTGTTTCCAAAGCTTAGCTATTGTAAACAGTGCTGCTATAAACATAGGAGTGCAGGTGCTCTTTGGAATTGATGTTTCTGTGTCCTTTGGGTAAATACCTAGGAGTGGAATTGCTGGATCATATGGAAGCTCTATGTTTAGTAGGTCCAGAAATCTCCACACAGCTCTCCATAGTGGTTGGACCAGTTTGCACTCCCACCAACAGTGCACAAGAGTTCCTTTTTCTCCACATCCTCGCCAACATTTGTTGTTGCTAGTTTTTTTAATATGTGCCATTCTCACTGGTGTGAGATGGTATCTCATGGTAGTTTTGATTTGCATTTCCCTGATTACAAGTGATGTTGAATATTTTTTCATATGTCTGTTGGCCATTTGCATTTCCTCTTCAGAGAAGTTTCTTTTTAGCTCTTCTGCCCATTTTTTGACTGGATTATTTTCTTTGTTGTTGCTGAGTCTCATCAGCTCTTTGCAGATTTTTGTGATCAGTCCTTTATCATTAGTGTTGGGTGCAAAAATGTTCTCCCAGTTGGTGGGGTTTCTCTTTGTTTTTGTTATCAAATAACAATTTCTGATGTATAAATAAAGACCTGTTGAGACCCTCAGTGGGAGATTGGGAGATGTCTGCACTCTGATCAAGTGTCAGTGTCTCCTCACTACCTCATCTACCTCACCTCCCCCTCTCCCCTCATCCCTCCACTTTGCCAATGCTGTCTCATCCTTATGGAAACCTGACCCTGGTGGGAGCTGGACTCTGGCACATATGGGATATTCTACAAGTTAGACCACATATTTAGCCATAACACAAGTATTTATAAATTCACAAAGATTGAAATTATACCTAGTATTTTCTCTAGCCACAAAGGCATCGAAATAGAAATCAAGTACAAAAAGAAATCTGAGAGATTATTTAATACATGGACACTGAACAACACACTACAGAATGAATACCGCTACAATGAGGCAGCATCTTCTAGAATTTATACCAAGAAACAAATAAGAGCTCAAACAAATAACCTTCTCTCTCATCTTGAGGGATTACAAAAAAGAAGAACGATAAAAACCTAAACCCAATAGAAGAGAAACTAATATAAATCAAAGCAAAAATAAATGAAATGGAAGTCAAGAAAACGGACCAAAAGATTAAAAATCCCCAAACTGGCAATTTAAAAAGATTAACAAATAGAGAAAATTCTAGCTAAACTCACTAAAAAGGGAGAAATCACAATAAATAGAAAAACATGAAAGAGGAGGAGTTACAATCAATAATGTCAAAAATTGAGAGGTAAATTGGAGATTACAATGAATATTTATATATTAAAAAAATAAGTAACTGGGGCCTCCCTAGTGGCTCAAAGGGTTGGGACACAGCCTGTGAAGCAATCGCAGCCTCTGCGGCAGGAGTTCCATCCCCTGCCAGGCAGGAGAAACCCACATGGCATAGCAGACCTCTCCTGACTTGCCCGCTGCTCCCCTCAGCAGTGTATTTCAGTCGATCTGCCTGTTCTGCTCCCGACTCTGTCTCTGGTGAATCCTCTCACCGCCCCCACCCCATCTCTGGCCTGTACCCCAGCTCTTGTATGCATAAATAAATAAATCTTTTTAAAAAAATTCAGTAATCTAGAAAAGATGGACATACTCTAAGACTTATGCAATCGTCTGAGTTTTCTCCATTGGTTAATCTTTTTAAATTGCCAGGTTTTTTTTACTTTTTAATTGCACAATGAATATAAAGGAATTTCTGTAAACCTAACATATGCACATATATACATATGTATATACATACATATATATGTATATACATAGACATATATGCAAAAGAGGGTTATTCTCTTTCAACTTTTGGAGAATATCTGCTATGTAAATCCCAAAGAAGTTAGTTTAATTTCTGCTTAGCAGATGCTGAATTGACTTCAGGTTATTAAATATTAGTTTTTTCCTATAAATATTCATTAAATATTAACAATTACATGATAGGATATCTCCACACAAGGAATAATACAATCAAAAGTAAAATGAATTGACAAGGAAAACTTGCTCAATTTTCTATTATCTAATGCATTTCATCACACTGAGGATGGACCATCAAGATTCTGACACTAATTTAAGGATTTGGTGACATATATTTTACCAAACAGGAAAAAAAGAAGGGGAGAAAAATAAGGAAATAAATGAGAAACCTACCATGTCAGGCTTTCAGGCCAGACACATCTCTCTCTCTCTCTCTCTCTCTCTCTCTCTCTCTCTCTCTCTCTCTCTCTCATCATCTATTCATCCATGAACTGATCCATGTATCTCTCTTCCTACTGGTGGACATTTTGCCCATCTCTTCATAACCGTTTTCATTATTTTTCTCCAATTATTTGATAGCAATTTTCATTATTTGAAAATTTACCCAGTCAGTAAAATTTATTTTGAAATCCTTAATCAATACTCATGGAACTTTTGTTTTGCAGACATGCACAGAACAGCAGAAACTTGGAATCTCCTGATATGTACAACCCCGACCTAAGTTTGAGCAAGGAGTTTTGTCGTTTCTGCCTTCACATTGTAAACAAGTGCATGTTTGTTGTTAGGCACACGCTTATCAAACACAACTACTGTGAGTAGCAAGAATTGAAAGCACATATATATTCTTTTTTTTTAAGATTTATTTATGCATACAAGAGCTGGGGTTCAGGCCAGAGGTGTGGGGTGTGTGTGAGAGGATTCACCAGAGACAGAGCGGGGAACAGAACAGGCAGATCGACTAAAATACACTACTGAGGGGAGCAGCGGGCGAGACAGGAGAGGTCTGCCCTGCCATGTGGGTTTCTCCCCCACCAGCGGGATTGAATCTGCGCTGCACAGGCTGCAGACAGCTTCACAGCGATGAGGAAAGCACATGTATAGTCTTAGTTGGACGTTGTATTACCTAGGTTTGCACTCTTTCATTGACTACAGAAACAGATTAATTTGGACAGAAAACAGGAAAAACATTTTAACTTGCTTAACTTGGTTTAACTAGAATGGTGAAATTTCATATACGTGTATTCATTCTCAAAACACCTCCTCAGTAGATACATCAGCTTCTTTTAAATCTTCCTCGCAGACGTGCTTAACTAGCAAGAATTTACTTTCATTTTCTTCCAGAGATTTCATTACCAAAATATATACCCCTACTCCACAATCTACCATTCCTCCTGTCTCCTCTCAACCCCCAATTTATTTTATTTCTTATACATAGAATTTCATGAAAGTTTACTTTTAGCTATTTTATTTTTTTAAGATTTTATTTGTTTATACATACAAGAGCTGGAGTACAGACCGAAGGTGCAGGGGGTGAGAGGATTCATCAGAGACAGAGTGGGGAACAGAACAGGCAGATTGACTGAAATACACTGGTGAGGGGAGCAGGGGATGAGGCAGAGGAGATCTGCTGGGCCATGTGTGTAGCTCCCTGGCCGGCCAGGGATCAAACTCGTGCTGCAGAGGCTGTGGACAGCTTCACAATGCTGTGGTTAACCCCTTGAACCACCAGGGAGGACCCTACTTTTTAGATATTTTCACAAACGATTCTTGTCTTAAGCAAAACTGATTCTGTAATTATCCAAATAAAATTAATCACCTTTCCCTTTTGAACATTATTAAATATCTACCAATCTTAAACCAAATTACTATGCGGCAATAAGCAGCCCCAATATCTTAGTGATTTAGGGGAAACATTTACTTCTTGCTCAGCCAGGTAGCTTTTGTTTTGAGACATAGTCTGAAAGAGCAGTTTTTTTCTTGGGCACCATCGATCTCATAGAAGGGGAAGTAGGGAGCATAGTGTAACAATGCAATGTTTCTTAAGTATTGTATCTATTCTGTATATTATTTACTTGAATGCTAAAAAAAGGGAAAATTGTTGACACTTTTCTTATCTGTGCTCCCAGTCCATGTTTAACCTCCCTATTTTATTATATTTAATTTTGTTACCTAAACAATAGCTGTGGGCACTTGAAAATGGTTATGATTATAAAATAATTACTGTTAGGGTTTACAACCAAAAGATTTAAAATTAAATTATGCTATTTCTGGAATGTTGACCCTCTTGAGGGCTGCATAACACCAAGAAATAAAAAAAAATACTTTGAAAACTATGGGAAAAAAGTATATGAATTAACAAATATTAGAGGGCTAAATAATTTGAAAATTTGTCTCCTTTATCAAAATCTAATTATGCACATAGTAGACAGTATAATATTTCCTTCCTTTCCTATTAAAATATATTTTTAATTATTGACATGAAAAAGGAGAAGAATATTAGTAATGGAAAATTACATTGGCTGATATTTTAATAACAATTGCCATGTTCCACTCATTTCAATTCAATATTTCAGTAAGTGTTCTGCAAGGCTTTTCTGTACATTAAAACTGTAGTAGTTTCTAGTAGGTTCTAGTGCATGGCTCAAGGAGACAATAGTTCTAAGGATGACCTACTTGAATGTGCATTGTTGACTTCCAACCCATTAGAAATTTCCTGAGATTTTCTTCAGACATTTTTTTTTCCTTTTTATGCAATCATTCCTCAATTGGTGCAATTCATTACATTTCCAGTCAATGAATCATCACTAACTGAAAATTATATTCCTGCCCTGTCCCCCTGAGATTACTCCCTGATAACCTCAGTTAGTATTTTGGGTATTTCCAAGTTCTTAGTTCTTACATTTACAATTACTTAAAAAAAAAAAAAAAGATTTATTTATGCATACAAGAGCTGGAGTACAGGCCAGAGGTGTGGGGAGCAGAACAGGCAGATTTATTAAAACACTGATGGAAGCAGTGGGTAAGTCAGGAGAGTTCTGCTGTGCCATGTGGGTAGCTCCCTAGCAGGGGATCGAACTAGTGCTGCAGTGGCTGCAGACATCTGTGTGGCGCTGTGTCTTAACCCCTTGCACTACCAGGGAGGCTCCACATTTACAATTTCTTGATTAATTTACATGAAAGAAAAATTATATACAATGGGTATGTAATGATTACACATTATTTCCTATAACTCCATACATTTCTTAGGGGAACATCTGCCATGGGAAAATAACACACATCACATTAAAGTTTATTTCTAAAGGATCAATTAAAAAAATAAAACTAAAAAAAGCAGTAATCAGAGTCATAATTCCTGGAAGTTAATTATTGTTAAATATGTGTCAGGAGATATGAGTGTGTGTGTTGAAGAGGGGAGAGGGTGTGGGTGTGCCAGACACACACACATTTTTTCTCACTCACTGCAATCTTTAGTTATCATGATTATCCTGGTACTGCTAAGACTAAGCACACAGATGTGTGCTGGAAACATAGCACACCGATATCATTCCTCAAATGTATCACACTTTTATACCTCCGAATCTTTGAGTTTGCCATTCCCTCTGCACAGAGTGCCAACCCTTCAACTCCTCATTTTTGTACTGATTTGATAAATCCAATTCATCCATCAAGAAGTCAGAGTAGATTTAATGCAAATTACCAAAACCTTGCTGAAGGTCCCCTGGGCTTAATAGTTCTCTCCTCTCTGCTTCCAAAACACCAAGACATTATCCCTTTATTTACTGAAAAAATACTGGGTAACTAAATGTGGGGAATAGAAGTAACATTATTATGTTTATAGCTTTGGATTTGTCATCCTTTTCAAATTAGGTGCATTTATTCCTGTCATCCTCATGTAGACTGAACATTTTATGTTCATTCTATGTTCATTAAAATGATTGATACAAAGGAAGCACTCAAGAAATATTTAATGTATCATATTAGAAAGCTGTACCTTAAAAGACAAATTTCAAGTTACAGAAATTTTTTCAAATAATTAAAAACATGAAAACATGGAGTTATGAAAATATATTTTTCCTCAATTTAAAAATGAATATATGTTGTTGGGAAAACAATACCATTGAATGTGCCTCATAAAATAACTCTGATAGAGAAAAGTCCATCTCCTCTCTAAAATCATCTTCTCTCTTCCTACCTGATGATGATGTTAATGAATACATTCATAAGCCATATCCTGACATCATTTTTTAAATCTGTTCATAACCCAATGCTTTCTACCCACATGTAATCATGATCTTGGCAAATATCTTACTGATAGTATTTTATGAAATATTTTCATGTTTTTTCCAATAGTGGGATTTTACTGACTGCTTGACTATCTTCACGCAATAGACCTCCACCCATTTTTTTTTTTTTTTAAGATTTATTTATTTATTTATTTATATAAGCACTGGGTACAGTCAGAAGCGCGGGAGGGTGAGAGAATTCAACAGAGCCAGAGCGGGGAGCAGAGCAGGCAGAAGGACCGAAGTACACTGCCGAGGGGAGCAGCGGGCAGCAGGAGAGGTCTCCTCCAGTGGCCGGGGAGCAGCCAGGGATTGAACCGGCGCCGCGGAGTCTGCGGGCAGCTTCGCAACCCGGCGCTCAACCGCTGCGCCACTGGGGAGGCCCTGCACCCATTTTTTTTTAACCACTGAGGGAGAAGGATGATATAGAATTTCTTAATAATGTGGGGATTATTGAATTTTTAAGAAAACATTTTTATAAATATAAACCACTGAAAATGAATTACTTGTTTAATTCCAAGAAGAAGCACAATGTGGCAATTTTGAGAAAATGGTAAGGTTATTTACTGAAAATCAACTTATATGTGGCATTTGTAAAGCTTAGTTTTTCCCATTTGCAAAGGACAAGTAGATATGGATTGCAGAAGCAATATCAGAACATTCAACAGAAGGAAGCAAAGCCAGAAACCTGAAGTTTGCTATGTGCCTAGCTATGTCAGGAGATTTCCACTGAAATAACCTTTTCCCCAATTCTCTGCAGGCCTTAAAAGTGACCATTATTAGCCTTACTGTTACCACTGAGGAAATTGAGACTGAAAATCTCAATAAAAAAATAAAAAGTGACCTACTCCAAATCCCCCAGAAAATAAAGAAGGGAGTATTTAAGTCCAGATCTTTTTCAAATACAAAATGCCAGTACTTTCCTTACTTTGTAGAGTCCCCAAAGTGCAGCACAGTGATAAAAACAAAGAGAAAGGATTTGAAGGGGATCATAGTTAATAGGCATGTAAAGTTGGGCAGGAAGCAGTGTGCAGGGTTGGGACTACGCAGGCTGAATTTTAACATAACATTCAAGAGTCTCACTCTCTTGTCCTTGAAGAGATGCTTGCTTATCACACACATCCTTCTCAGAGGAGAAAAAAATAAATATATTTATTATTTTGTGAATTAAACAATCAATCATTTCTCTTGTCATATCACAGCCATGTGAAGAGCAAAAACTGACAGTTGTGGAAAATGCATGTGCTAATATAGTTATATAAATTATTCAGTTAAATAGAGAAAGCATGCTATTGCATCCATTCTCCTACTTTTTCAAGCACTATCTGTATTAGTGGTGTGGTGAAGGGATTTTCAAACTGTAATTAAAGTTCAAAAAATGTGACTTTAAAATCATGAGATAATCCTTAGTGAATCTGACCTAATTAGGCTGCCCCTGAAAAGTAACTGCTGCTTTCTGAAAAAAGAAATTCAGACATGGAAGCTTTGTATGAGGATAGGAGATATCTGTATTGGCTTTGAAGGTGGAAGGAGCAAGTGCAGAGTTCAACCTGTGGCTAACAGCTGGTAAGAAACAGGGATTCAGCTGTTTATCTTTGCCTTCACTATCACTGCTTCGGGTGATGTGTCTATAAAGAAGTCTTTGAAGTGAATGTCATGTAGTGTTTCGCCTGTATTTCCTTCTATGTATTTTATGGTTTCAGGTCTTATGTGTAGTTCTTTAATCCATTTTGAGTTGAATTTGTGCATGGTGTGAGGTAGTAGTCAAGCTTCATTCTTTTGCATGTAGTGACCCAGTTTTCCCAGCATCATTTATTGAACAAACTTTCTTTGCTCCAGTGCATATTCTTTGCTCCTTTGTCAAAGATTAGTTGACCATAAATCTGTGGGTTTATTTCTGGGTTTTCTATTTGGTTCCATTGGTCCATGTGTCTGTTCTTGTTCCAATACCATGCAGTTTTGATTATTATGGCTTTGTAGTACAATTTGAAATCTGGAGAGTGATGTCTCCATTCCCTTCCTTTTTCTTCAGGAGGGTTTTGGCTATTTGGGGGTTTGGGTGGCTTCATATGTATTTTATCAATATTTTTTTTCTATTTCTTTGAAGAATGACATTGAAATTTTAATTGGAATAGCATTGAATCTGATTAAAGAGCTTCTGCACAGCAAAAGAGACAATAACCAAACAGACACCCCACTGACTGGGAGAAAACTTTTGCACACAACACTAATGATAAAGGACTGATCACAAAACTCTACAAAGAGCTGACAAGATTCAAGAAAATAATCCAGTCAAAAATGGGCAGAAGAGCTAAAAAGAAACTTCTCCAAAGAGGAAATACAAATGGCCACCAGGCTTATGAAAAAATGTTCAACATTACTTGCAATCAGGGAAATGCAAATCAAAACTACAGTGAGATACCATCTAACACCAGTGAGAATGGCACATATTAAAAAAAAAAAAAAAAAAAAAAACAGCAACAACAAATGCTGGTGAGGATGTGGAGAGAAAGGAACTCTCCTGCACTGCTGGTGGGAGTGCAAACTGGTCCAAACACTATGGAGAGCTGTGTGGAGATTCCTCAACCTACTAAAGATAGAGCTTCTATATGATCCAGCAATTCCACTCCTAGGTATTTACCCAAAGGACACAGAAACATTAATTCAAAAGAGCACCTGCACCCCCTATGTTTATCGCACCACTATTTACAATAGCTAAGCTATGGAAACAACCCAAATGCCCAAAACTAGATGACTGGATCAAGAAGATGTGGTACATATACACAATGGAATGTTACTCAGCAATCAAAAAAGATAAACACATGCAGTTTGCAGCAACATGGATGGAGCTGGAAGGGATCATGCTCAGCGAAATAAGCCAGAAAGAAAAAGAAAAATCCCAGATGGTCTCACTCATAGCAGGAATCTAGAAAACTTAAATAAGGGACCAGAAAAAAGAATAACTAGAAGAAAGAAAAAATCAAAATCAACAAACAACTATGAACCAGAGACACACTGGGGGGCGCGGGGCAGGAAAAGGAGGGATTGGGGATTGGGGTCAAAATAAGGGTGTTGCTATCTGTATGGGGAATATAAACATAAAATTAAAAAAAAAAAGAAACAGAGATTCAGGCTTATGTCCAAAGGAACTGAATTTGGGCCTCCCCTGGTGGCACAGCGCTGGAGCACTGGGCTGCGAAGCTGCCCGCAGCCTCTGCAGTGCCGGTTCTATCCCTGGCCCCTGGCAAGGGTTCCACATGGCGCACAGACCTCTCCTACCACGCCCGCTGTGACCCTCAGCGGTGTATTTCATTAGTCTGCCTGTTCTGTTCTCCACTCTGGCTCTGGTGAATTCTCTCACCCTCCTGTGTTTCTGACTGTACCCAGTGCTTGTATAAAAAACTAAATAAATCTTAAAAAAAAAAAAGGAACTGAATACACCACAAACTTGAATGTTTTTGGAAGCAGATCCTACCACAAAGCCTTTAGAAAGGACTGCATCTCTGCCAGCACACTGATTTCGGTCTATTTAACCCTGAGCAGAGAACTGATTTATGAATTCTTACCTCTAGAAAGCATGAGAAAAATATTTGAATATAGTCTTATGCCACTGATTTTGTGGTAATTTGCACAGCAATAGAAACGTATTATTCATCACCCTCCTCTTGTTTATAGTCCCTCATTTGGAAGATTGATGCATGTTAATATTGGAAGGAATACAAACGTGGTATATCTGACCCAATTCTGGGTTTATTCAAAGTAGAGTGATTTTAAAAGGCTTGTGGATTGTAGAAAGTGACGTTAAAGATTTAGTTTATTTATTTATGCATAGAAGAACTGGGGTGTAGGCCAGAGATGCAGGGGATGAAAGGATTCACCAGAGACAGTATGGGGGCAGATCAGGCAGACTGACTGAAATAAACTGCTGAGGGGAGCAGAGGGCAAGACAGGAGGGTCTGCTATGTCAGGTGGGTAGCTCCCTGGACGGGGATCGAACTTGCGCTGCAGTGGCGATGGATAACTTCATGATGAGATTTAACCCCTTGTGCCACCAGGGAGGCCCAAAAAATGATGTATAGTATTTAACTATTAGAAAAGTCAGAACACCCATTCTCTTTGATTTAGGCTATAAGATAGCAGATATTTCCCCTGTTAGCTTAAGCTGTCCCTGCAGAGATTCTTACCACACACATCTTTCTCAGAGGAAAAGCCATAGTACAGATTAATTATTTTGTGAATTAAACAATCTATTATTTTCTTGTCGTAGCATAGCCATTAGGAGAAATGCAAAACCTGTGGCAATTGTGCAAAATTAATGTTCAATATGTTAGATAAATGATTCAGTTAAATAGAGAAAGCTGTTATGAGTAGGTTATTACAGCCATAGCTTTACAAAAGCTTTTCAGATGTTTTGTCATTTGAGTCTTGAAGAGGATAACTTGCATTTCATTCTTTGAACCCTTCTTCCAGTGAATTGGAATATTTTATTTAGTCACACTATCAAATTAAGCACAATGTTTATTCAATCAATTAATAATTATTTATTGAACATCTATAATTTCCAAGCAATAAGACAGAATTCATGATAATGTTAGTAAATATAACCTTTACCATCCCCCATTTTGCTTTTTTAAATCACATTTTTAATCACATTTTAGGTCAATTCTAATATACATTTTCCTCAACTTTCCTGCAGTACTTGACACTACTTTTATTTAGCAAAATCTAATGGCAAGTGCTAATTTCTCTGTGAACTAAGAAAGGAAGGGAAGCTTCCTTTTATCACCCACTCTTCATCATTGGAGATAGGCAGGTGAAAGAAAGCTGAAGTGAAAACAGTTAACAAATAGGCTTTGCTGTCTGCCAGATATCCTATTTTTTATATTTTATTTTATATGATTCTTACATCATTTTTCATTTTTGCATGATGTATGCTTTTTCATCTTGGTTATATTACCCATACAATTCCCATTCCCCTTATTTTGACCCCAATTCCTCCTTTCCTCCCCACCCCATGCCCCCTAGTATATCTCTTGTCTCTGGTTTATAGTTGCTTATTGATTCTGATTTTTTCTTCATTATAATTAGTCTTTTTCCTGATCCCTTATTTAGGTTTTTTAAATTCCTGCTATGATTGAGACCATTCAGTATTTTTCTTTTTCTTTCTGGTTCATTTCACTGAGCATGATCCCTTCCAGTTCCATCCATGTTGCTGCAAATGGCATGAGTTTATCTTCTTGGAATGCTGAGTAATATTCCATTGTGTATATGTACCACATCTTCTTGATCCAGTCATCTATTTTTGGACATTTGTGTTGTTTACACAGCTTAGCTATTGTAAACAGTGCTGCTATAAACATAGGGGTGGAGGAGCCCTTTTGAATTAATGTTCTGTGTCCTTTGGGTAAATACCTAGGAGTGGAATTGCTGGATCATATGGAAGCTCCATCTTTAGCAGGTTGAGGAACCACCACACAGCTTTCCATAGTGGTTGGACCAAAAGAAAGAGAAACCCCAACGACTGGGAGAAAATTTCCGCACACAACATTAATAATAAAGGACTGATCACAAAAATCTATGAAGAGCTGATGAGACTCAACAAAAACAAGGAAAACAATCCAGTCAAAAAATGGGCAGAAGAGCTAAAAAGAAACTTCTCTGAAGAAGAAATGCAAATGGCCACCAGCCATATGAAAAAATGTTCAAAGTCACTTGCAATCAGGGAAATGCAAATCAAAACTACAAAGAGATACCATCTCACACCAGTGAGAATGGCACATATTAAAAACTAAACCAGAAAGAAAAAGAAAAATACCAGATGGTATCACTCATAGCAGGAATTTTGAAATTCTAAATAAGGGACCAGGAAAATGACTGACTATAATAAAGAAAAAAATCAAAATCAATAAGCAGCTATAAACCAGAGAGACACTATGGGAGTGGGGGGGAGAGGAAAGATTAGGGTCAAAATAAGGGGGGGGGGCTGCAATTGTATGGGGAATATAATCAAAATGAAAATGCATACATTGTGCAAAAATGAAAAATAATGTAAGAATTATATAAAATAAAATATAAAAAATAAAAATCTAACATCAATGAAAAAAAAATCTAGCAACAACAAATGTTGGCGAGGATGTGGAAAAAAAGGAAATCTCGTGCACTGCTGGTGGGAGTGCAAAATGGTCCAGATAACCTATTAAGCTGAACACTTTATACATATATACTTATTCTTTACCAGGAATTACATTTGTTGTATTGTCCTGAAGAAAGAAATTTTTATATTTTTACTTTATGCATGAAAAAAATTCAGCTTGAATAGTAACCAATACCCAGGAGTATAGCAAAACCAAAATTGACCCAGTACAACCTATCCTATTTTTATTATATTTTATACATTGTTGTTCATTTTGTACATTGTTTCATTTCTCCTCATGTGTTATCCCCATAAAATTACCACCACCAAAATACCCATAAATCTTCACCAAAGTTTCTTCTGCTTTTCCCTTCCCTGTTTTGTACCCACTCCCTCCCACTCCTTTGCAGAATAACTCTGATTTGTTGATTTGTGGTTTGCCTGCTAGTTTTCTCATTCCTTGTATGTTTTCCCTATCTATGTTCCTCCTATAAATGAATCACCCAAGATTTTTTCTTTTTCCTTCTGGAACCAGTAGAGCCTATTAATGTGGTCTTTGGTCCAAATCTATGTCTAAAGAGAGGGGTTATTTTAATGTCTGTTACACACACACGTGCACACACACACTCATGCTGTCTTGGAATTATTTTTTTTTCCTTCCCTGAAGATTGGAAACAAAGAATTGCCTTAAAGCCAGTGCATTCATCTTCTGATAAAATGTCCATCATTGTAATTTCACAAAACAATGGAAAATAAAGTCTCTGCTCATAAGGAAAGAGCTATCTATTAAAAGATGCTCAAAAGACCTTGGTATCTGTACATAAACAGAATGGACTTTCTTCAATTCACATTTCACTTTCAGGCATTTTTTTTTCTTGATAAAATTGCCCATGACACCCACTGAAACCAAATCTGTTGTAAACTTCTCACTTGTATCAAACATGGTTCACTAATGACCACTTATAAGCTGTAAGACCAGTAAAATTTTGAAAATTGTTTTTTGTGAGAAATTAGTGTTAAAAATAGTTATTAACATAATAAACTGGGCAAAAAACATAAATTAAAAGCCTGGAAAATTTAGATGCCATTTGCCCAATAATTAATGGAAATAGGCTGAAAATGTAAATCAATCACATATTAAACACTAAACAAATACCTCCATTTCTAGCAATGACAATTAGACAAACATTTCTGGAAACACAACAGGAAAAGCTGGATAAACTTTTAAAAATCTATTTAAGCTATCAGAAAGTGATCTAGTCAGCAGGGCCTCAGAGGAAAAAGATTTTGGAGAGGAAAAAAAAATGTACTGAGGCAAGGCTATTCTTTTGAAGTCATTGAAAAGAAACAATGAGAAGCTACATAATTGAGACAAAGGTAGTATGTGAGGTTCAAAAGTATTTTAAGTACTAGGTTAACATTTTCATCTTCTGTGTGAGAGCATAAACACAGAGATTTGAAACAGTTGGTAATATTTTATCTCTTGTGATATTTCTAATTTATAGGCAGTTGCTGATGTATTTATGAATTGAACATAAAACAATGACCCAAAAATTTGAAAAGATGATAGCTTTAGACATTCACACACTATTAAAGAAAAAGAAAAAAAGATGAAATTGTGGACCTTTAAGAAGAAAATGGTTTCATTTGGAATTTTATTTTATTTTTTTTAAGATTTATTTATTTTTGCATACAAGAACTGGGGTACGGGCCAGAGGTGTGGGGAGTGAAAAGATTCACCAAAGACAGAGCAGGGAGTAGAATAGGCAGATTGACTGAAATACACTGCAGGGAGCAGCAGGTGAGACAGGAGAGGTCTGCTGTGCCATGTGGGTCAGCTCCCCTGCTGGGGATGGAACTAGTGCTGCTGTGGCTGCAGATAGCTTCATAGTGCTGAGACTTTACACCTTGCACCACCAGGGAGGCCCCTCTTTTGGGATTTTATAGGTTATATTCTAGTTTTGAGGTCAAATAAGAAAAAAGCATGTCCAATAGAAATAGGATCCAACTTCAAATGACTGCAATATCAATCTAGATTAAAATGTTCTTTTTTTCTGTCTGAAAATAGCAAAAGCATATCTTCTCTGAAGGAATGTACCAGTAGACATAAGTTCAGATTATGTTCTACATTTTTTCATACACACTGACCATCATTTCTTAGAAAATAGGCAAGCATGGAAGAAATACCTAAATGATTAAAAGATAGGGAAAATAGGCAATAGAATCAACCCACTCCACTATTTGAATATGAGTGAATTTAGCAATAATGATGATTGATACATTCAAGAGAACAGAAGAAAAGTCAGAGTATTTTAGCTGACAAACATAATTTATGGAAAAGAAAAGAGAAATTTAATATATCAAAATTAAGAACACAACTACTGTGTTATTTTTAGTAGAATAAACAAAACCAAGATTCTTACTAACACCAATTAGTAAGAATGATGAACTTATTTATTTTTATATTGTTTTTATTTCTGCAGAGTATAACTGGGGTGTAGGCCAGAGGGGTGGGGTGGGGCAGGATTCATCAGGGACGGAATGGGAAGCAGAACAAGAGTATCTACTGAAACACACTGCTGAGGGGAGCAGCAGGTGAGACAGGAGACGTCTGCTGCCAGGGATTGAACTCATACCGCAATGGCTGGTGATAACTTGATGGTGCTGAGACTTCACCCCTTGTACCACCAGGAAAGCACAAGTATGATGAATTTAAATAAAATGAATACAAAGTAATTCATACATAGACATATCATAGAAAGATAACAAATTAAAAACTAAGTACTTAGAAGAAATTATAGGAAATTAGAAAAAGAAGTAAGCTAAAATGAGAACGTAATAGAAAATAAAGACATGGAAAATTGCTGAAACAAAATGATTACAGGAGAAAAATGTTAAAATCAAAATAGGTTCTTTGAAACAACTGATGAACATTGCAATAATAATCAAGATAAAATACATATTTTATTTTAAAATTTAATAAGTTAAATTTTAAAAAGAACATCAAAAGACTTTATAGGAGTATATTGTGTTATGTTAATAAAATTGAAAATTTACATAAATTGACAAATTTCTGGAGAAAAATAATTTAACAAAACATACACAAAAGAAATTTAAAACCAGAACTGTCCTTTATCTACTAAATTAACTTTTATTTTTAAGATTTATTTATTTGTTTGTTTTTGTTTATTTATTTATTTGTTTATTTTTTTAGTTTGATCTTTGATGTCTTCTTTTTTTTAATAAATTTTATTTTTATATTCCCATACAATTGCAACCCCCACATTCTGACCCCAATCCCTCCCCTCCCGCTCCCCACCCCCCAAAAAGTGTCTCTGGTTCATAGTTTTTTGCTGATTTTGATTTTCACTTTCTTATATTTATTCATTTTCCTGGTCCCTTATTTAAGTTTTCTAGATTCCTGCTATGAGTGAGACCATCCGGTATTTTTCTTTTTCTTTCTGGCTTATTTCGCTGAGCAGGATCCCTTCCAGCTCCATCCATGTTGCTGCAAATTGCATGTGTTTATCTTTTTTGAATGCTGAGTAATATTCCATGGTGTATATGTACCACAACTTCTTGATCCAGTCATCTAGTTTTGGGCATTTGGGCTGTTTCCAAAGCTTAGCTATTGTAAATAGAGCTGCTATAAACATAGGGGTGCAGGTGCTCTTTGGAATTGATGTTTCTGTGTCCTTTGGGTACATACCTAGGAGTGGAATTGCTGGATCATATGGAAGCTCTATGTTTAGTAGGTCATGAAATCTCCACACAGCTCTCCATAGTGGTTGGACCAGTTTGCACTCCCACCAACAGTGCAGAAGAGTTCCTTTTTCTCCACACCCTCGCCAACATTTGTTGTTGCTAGTTTTTTTAATATGTGCCATTCTCACTGGTGTAAGATGGTATCTCATGGTAGTTTTGGTTTGCATTTCCCTGATTACAAGTGATGTTGAACATTTTTTCATATGCTATTTATTTATTTATACAAGCACTGGGTACAGTCAGAAGCGTAGGAGGGTGAGATAATTCACCAGAGCCAGAGTGGGGAGCAGAACAGGCAGAATGACAAGTACACTTCTGAGGAGAGCAGCGGGCGGCAGGAGAGGTCTGTGTCCGAAGTGAGACCCTCACCTGGTGACCAGGGATTGAACCAGTGCTGCAGAGGCTGCAGGCAGCTTCGCAACCCAGCGCTCAACCGCTGTGCCACTGGGGAGGCCCAAAATTAGCTATTAAATTAATGGAACTTTATTTAAAACCTTCTAAGAATCAATTATATATACCAACTTACAAATACACACATAAAGTGCTTCTATTTTTTCTACCTTCACTGACAAATTGTTACATGAATTTGAGAAATAACGGACACCGATGTTTCAAACTATTTTATTTTTCATAATAAATAAGAGACACTTGGGCCTGCCTGGTGGCACAGGGGTTAGTCTCAGCACTATCCCGCTATCAGCAGCCACTGCAGCACAAATACTATACCCATCCAGGGAGCTACGCACATGGCAGAGCAGACCTCTCTTACCTCCCACTGATCCCCTCAGCAATGGGTTTCAGTAGATCTGCTTATTCTGCTCCCCATTCTGTCTCTGGTGAGTCCTTTCACCTCCCACAACACCCAGTTCTTGCATGCATGCATAAACAAAAATAAGTCTTAAAAAATAAAGAGGAGATATGTTTACTTCATTTTATAAGGCTAGCAGAACTATAATATTAAAATATCAGAAGAATTTCATAAGAAAAGAGAATGCAGACTAACCTGCCATGGATATCTATGTAAAATCTCAAACAAACCACATGCCAGATAATAAACCATTGATCAACAATTCCATCCAGACATGAAATTGTGCACAATGACCAAGGGTTGTTATCTGAGGAATGCAAACTTAGGAGGTTCTCTGCATATTATTGTGGAAGCATATATGTGTAGGGTGTTTATAATATTGTAGACTCTAAATTTTGCATGGAAATATGAAGGCCAAGAATACTCAAGATAATGAAGGAAGAACAAAGATGGGAAAATTCACTATTAGATATCAAGGTTTATTATAGCTATATGAAATTTGTAGAGATATATAAATATGTCAATGGAATAGTTAAACATGTATATAGCAACGGGATTATTGACAAAGACAATAGTAAAATTAATTAACAAAAATGTTCTATTGAGTAAATGATTCTGGGTATATGTAGTAGATAATACTTCTAAATTTAATGATAAAACTATAAAATTTCTAAATGATAGAAAAAAAAACTTATGGATATAGCAAAAGAAGATTGTCTTCATCTAAGGTTAAGAAAGATTATTCAATGGCATGCAGACCTCTCCTGCCGTGCCCACTGCTCCCATCAGCAGAGTGTCTCTTCAGTCTGCCTGTTCTGCTCCCCACTCTGTCTCTGGTGAATTCTCTCACCCTCCTGCACTTCAGACTGTACCCAGTGCTTGTATAAATAAATAAATAAATCTTTAAAAAATTTACTCAAACAAAGCACACACAAAAAGATCTAAATATAAAAGTCAAGATTGTTAAATATATTTATAATAAAATTAGTAACATTTTCATCAAGGCACAATACAGATTAAGTTAAAAGCAGGTAACAAATTAGGAAAACTCTATTTCTAAGTAGATATATTATGATGAATAGATAGATAAATAGATAGGTAATGATGTGTAGAGAAATCTATATCTAGAAGATATGAATGAGCCCCCAAATTAATATAAAATAATACAAAAATAGTGTTAGACATGTGACCATTTTATACTTTACAAAATAATAATTGAAATAGCCAATGATTAATCATGTGTTCAACTTTAACAATAAGATAAAACAAAGTAAGGCCACAATGACAGTATTACATACCAACAAGAATGGTTACAGTTACAAAGACTGAGATAAAATTTGGAGCCATTCTAAAACATGACAGTAAAAGTATAAATTGGTGTAACTACTTGGAAAATATTTGGCAATGTCTATGATAACTGAATATAAGCATGCACTATGACTGAATAATTCTACTCTGAGGTATGAGGTATGTCCACAATAGAAATGCTGTCATATACACCCATAAAAGTTTGTAGAAGAATGTTTATAATTGCACTGTTTGCAATAGTCCTGTATTGAATTGAGTTTAACCAAAATGCTCATTACCAACACAAATGATAATGAATTGGTATTTATTCATAAAATATAATACTAAATTATGATGAAAATGAACATACAACTGAAGCAAACTGAATAATGTAAATGTAATATTAAATGAAAAACTCATTTTTCCATTGAGGTAAAATTAAGAAAAAGAGTGCTAGTATAATGGATTAGAAGTTAAGATTTTGTTTATTTTTTATGAGTGTGCTCTAATTTTCTTACTGTTACTGATATCTTGTTATATTCTGTTATGGTAGGAAAAGATACTTGATGTAATTTTGCTCTCCATGAACTTGTGGAGACTTGTTGAAAAAAATTGCATTCTAATTCCATTAAGATCTGGAACAAGACAAGGATGTCCACTCTCACCACTGCTTTTCAATATAATACTGGAAGTCCTAGCCAGAGCAATAAGACAAGAGAAAGACATCCAAGGAATCCAAATAGGAAAAGAAGAAGTCAAACTATCACTATTTGCAGATGATATGATAATATACATAGAGAACCCCAAAATCTCCACAGAAAAACTAATTCAACTCATCAATCAATTCAGTAAAGTGGCAGGATACAAAATCAACACGCAAAAGTCAGTAGCCTTCCTATACACAAACAATAAATCTGAAGAAGAAGAAATCAAAAAAACCACCCCTTTTATTATCGAAACAAAAAAAATCAAATATTTGGGAATAAATCTAACAAAAGAGGTAAAGGACCTATACAAAGAAAACTATAAAACACTGTTAAAAGAAATAGAAGAAGACACAAAGAAATGGAAAGACATCCCCTGCTCATGGATTGGAAGAATAAACATTATTAAAATGGCCATCCTACCAAAAGCAATATACAGATTCAATGCTATTCCAATCAAAATCTCAATGGCATTCTTCAAAGAAATAGAACAATTATTGATGAAATTCATATGGAATCACCAAAAACCCCGAATAGCCAAAGCTCTACTGAAAAAAAAAGAAGGAAATGGAGGCATCACACTCCCAGACTTCAAACTATACTACAAAGCCATAATCATCAAAACTGCATGGTATTGGAACAAGAACAGACATACAGACCAATGGAATCGAATAGAAAATCCAGAAATAAACCCACAGATTTATGGTCAACTAATCTTTGACAAAGGAGCAAAGACTATGCATTGGAGCAAAGAAAGTTTGTTCAATAAATGGTGCTGGGAAAACTGGGTCGCTACATGCAAAAGAATGAAGCTTGACCACTACCTCACACCATACACAAAAATCAACTCAAAATGGATTAAAGAACTAGACATAAGACCTGAAACCATAAAATACATAGAAGGAAATATAGGCGAAACACTACGGGATTTGCACATCAAAGACATCTTTACAGACACATCACCCAAAGCAGTGATAGTGAAGGCAAAGATAAACAGCTGGGACTACATCAAATTAAAGAGCTTCTGCACAGCAAAAGAGACAATAACAAAAACAAAGAGAAACCCCACCAACTGGGAGAACATTTTTGCACCCAACACTAATGATAAAGGACTGATCACAAAAATCTGCAAAGAGCTGATGAGACTCAGCAACAACAAAGAAAATAATCCAGTCAAAAAATGGGCAGAAGAGCTAAAAAGAAACTTCTCTGAAGAGGAAATGCAAATGGCCAACAGACATATGAAAAAATGTTCAACATCACTTGTAATCAGGGAAATGCAAATCAAAACTACCATGAGATACCATCTCACACCAGTGAGAATGGCACATATTAAAAAAACTAGCAACAACAAATGTTGGCGAGGATGTGGAGAAAAAGGAACTCTTGTGCACTGTTGGTGGGAGTGCAAACTGGTCCAACCACTATGGAGAGCTGTGTGGAGATTTCTGGACCTACTAAACATAGTGCTTCCATATGATCCAGCAATTCCACTCCTAGGTATTTACCCAAAGGACACAGAAACATCAATTCCAAAGAGCACCTGCACTCCTATGTTTATAGCAGCACTGTTTACAATAGCTAAGCTTTGGAAACAACCCAAATGCCCAAAAATAGATGACTGGATCAAGAGGATGTGGTACATATATACCATGGAATATTACTCAGCATTCAAAAAAGATAAACACATGCAATTTGCAGCAACATGGATGGCACTGGAAGGGATCATGCTCAGCGAAATAAGCCAAAAAGAAAAAGAAAAATACCGGATGGTCTCACTCATAGCAGGAATCTAGAAAACTTAAATAAGGGACCAGGAAAATGAATATAAGAAAGTGAAAATCAAAATCAACAAAAAAACTATGAACCAGAGACACTTTTTGGGGGGTGGGGGGCGGGAGGGGAAGGATTGGGGTCAGAATGGGGCGTTTGCAATTGTATGGGGGAATATAAAAATAAAATTTAATATTTAAAAAAAAAAAAAAAAAATTGCATTCTATTGCTGTTCCAAGAATTGTTCTGAATATATGTTACATTTATTTGATCTATAGTGCTGAAGCTCCCTACTTCCTTTTAATTTTCTGTCTGGATGATTTATCCATTGTTGAGAGTAAGGTATTGTGTTTCCCAACCATTAATGTATTTTTGTTTATTTCTCCACTAATTTATGTGAATATATTTAGGTGCTTTGACCTCAGATTCATGAATATTTTCAGTTGTCATATCTTTTTAATGAAGTGGCACCTTTATCACCATATTACAATCTTCTATTTTGTTTTTTCCACTTTTACCATAAAGCTTAATTTTGTCTGATATGAGCATGGCTACCCTTATTTTACTTTGATTAACTTTGCTTGAAATATCTTCCATTCCCTTTATTTTCAGTCTATACGTATCCTTAAAGCTAAAGAAATCTCTCATAGGGAGCTCATCCCATGAGCTTCTTTTCTCATTATTCTGTGTTCTGTTTGGAGAATGTATCCAATTTTTAAAAAATATTTATTTTTATTTATGCATAGAAGAACTGGGGTGTAGGCCAGAGGTATGGGGTTGAGGATACACCATGGTGAAAGGATACACCAGAGACAGAGTGGGGAGCAGAACAGGCAGACTGACTGACATACACTGCTGAGGGGAGCAGCGGGCGTGACAGGAGAAGTCTGCTATGCCATGTGGGTAACTCCTTGGCCAGGGATCAAACTCATGCCACAATGGCTGCCAATAGCTTGATAGCATGAGACTTTAAATCCTGTGCCACCAGGAAGACCCTGATTTTCTTTAAAGTAATGATCATATGTAAGGACAGTAAGTAACTACCATTTTGTTCATGGTTTTGTTTTGCAGATTATTTGTTCCTTCTTCCTCTCTTGGTGATTTAATCCTTTTGCAACAATATGTTGGGACTTCTTTTGTGTATCTAGTACAAGTCTTTCCTTTGTCCTATGAGACTTACAAATATAACTTATATATATATATAAATATATTTATATATATAAATATAAATATATATACATATAAAACACATCCTATTGAAGTGTATACCACATTAACTTGGATAGCATACAAAAAGTTTATACTTTCAAGCCTCCCTGGTGGCGCAAGTGGTTAAGTCTCAGCACTATTAAGCTGTCTGCAGCCACTGGAGCAGGAGTTAGATGACTGGTGCCAGGAAGCTACCCACATGGCACAGCAGACCTCTCCTGTCTCACCCACTGCTCCCCTCAGCAGTGTATTTCAGTAGATATTCCTGTTCTGCTCCCCACTTTGTCTCTGGTGAATACTCTTGTGTTTCAAACTTCTGGCCTATACCCCAGTTCTTGTATACATAAATAAATAAAATAAATCTGTTTTTAAAAATAATCTTTCAGCTTTCTTTCCTTCCATTTTAGGTTATTGAATTTATAATTTCCTAGGATTGTTGTTTGTTTTCACATTTCATGTGTATGTGTGCAATAATTTCTATTTTCGTTGAGCTATTATTCATGTATTGTTTTCTAGTTTCATTTGATTGTCTGTGTGTTCTTATTGCTCACTGAACTTCTTTTGGAGGCTTATTCCAAATTCATAAATCTCCATTTCTTTGGACCAGACATCATTCTCAAATAATGCTGCTGGCTAGAGTCTATGTCCAGGGAGTGCAGGCAGGGTTCTGTAGCCAGATGTGGTCTCCAGCTGTGCTCTGGAATCAGGTGGAGTTACAGACTGTGCTCTGAAGTTGGGTAGGGCTGCAGGCTGAATTTTCAATCAGGTAAGCCTAATTGTGCTCCACTATTAAGCAAAGTCACTGTCCACACTCTGACTGGGTGTGGGCTACAGCCCTCCCATAGATAGGGAGGGCTAGTGGAGAGTAGTGTTGCTTTCTGGATTCCCTTTGTGGAATCTGTCTATGCTCCATGACTGGTCTGGGTCACATGATGTGTATTCTGCCTGGCAAACTTGCATGCTGCATTCAGCAATTCAGACAAGGTTGTTGGCTGGGTTATATGTTGGAATAGACTGTACACTGTAGCTAATTGGTACCAATAACTGGTAACAAGGGTGTCCAGGGTTACTGTTATATGCTTTGGCTAGGCAGGGTCATGGGCTATATTTCCACATTTGGGCAGGATGTCTTGTTTGCTTTCTTGTCCATTTGCAGTAATAGTCTGGTCTCTACAGCTTTTTGGATTCTCTTGTTAGGTTTCCTGGTTTGGCAAGACTTGTAGCTATATTCAGCTGTAGGCAAGGCTTCAAATTTGTTTCCCTTCCCTGACACAGCCATGCAAAGCCCTCCAAAGCTGGTATGGTTCATTGGCTGGGGACCCAAACCAGGCAGAACTACCCACAGGGGCACCTTGGACAGATGGGGAAACCAGCTCAGCTCTGCAGATGGGTTCTTCACTTTGGCAAGCACAGCTGTGACAAACAATGGAATTGTCTAATGTATGAGTTCTGGTTTCTATAAACCCCACTTCCCTCCTCCATTTCTATCGGATCTCCAGTTGTCAAGGCACAACTGTGTTTAGGAGTTCAAATAGATAGGGGTCATTGCTTAATACTGTGTCGATTGTGAGGTAAGAAGGAGTATAGAGGACTGATTTTCTCACTTGAGTGATCACTACAGTTTACTAAAGAGAAATGTGTATTAAGGATTTTGCCTTCTGATATGATGGATTGAAAATGTTTCTGAATTTTTTCAAGAATGTAGCTAGACATATAATCCAAAGCAGAGATGTCTGGTCTAGATATTTAAATGTTTTCTAGAAGTTAGTACTTTGTAGAACTGTTAGAGGAAATGAGATCAACTCATAGCATGTGTTTTATTTCTTACATGAACAAGGGAGAAATGTAGAAGTCTGGATAATATTAGCATTTAAGGGATATATGGAGAAGTTATTCCTTAAAAATTTTTGATGAAATTAAAGAGGGGAGAGAATAACAATAAGAGCAGTGATGGAGAGTGGTGGAGAAAGGAACAATATTGCCAACAACCTCAGATTCAACAGAGAGCACAGAACTTAAAATTGTCTTTAGGATCTGGCAATATGAATGGAGAGTTTTGCTGTCGTGATAAGGACAGAAGCCCCATTTTAGTGGTGTAGGATTGAAGGAAAAGAGCGAAAAAGATAGAGTTGATGAGGGTCATAACAGAATAGAGTTGAATGCTTTCATTTAATACTCATGCATTTAGAAATGGTTACAAAAGGCCTCCCTGGTGGCACAGGCGGTTGAGCGCCACGCTGTGAAGCTGTCCACAGCCTCTGCAGTGCAGGTTTGATCCCGGCTGGCCGGCGAGAATGCCACATGGCACGGCAGAACTCTCCTGTCTTGCCCACTGCTCCCCTCAGCAGTGTTTTCAGTCCATCTGCCTGTTCTGCTTCCCACTCTGTCTCTGGTGAATCCTCTCACCTCCTGCACCTCTGGCCTACACCCCAGTTCTTCTATGCAAAATTAAATAAAATCTTCAAAAAAGAAGGGGCAAATTCATATGAAAGGGCCATAAATATAAGGGATGGTAAAAGTAAAAACTATGTGTGGTGAAAGTGAAATTAAGAAGGGATAAAAGTATGTTTATTTAGAAAGTGAGATACTGAATTTATAACATCTGGGTGATGGAAGAGTTGAGGATATGCCATTAGGCATGCATTAGCATGAAGGCTTACTCATTACGCAACACATTTCTTCTCAATTCAACTTCAACAAATTATTTTTAAGCACCCATATAGTATCATATTAGATTGTAATAGAGAAGTTTTACTACTAGATGCTCTTCAGCAGACATCTGTAAACAACATTTTTAATAAGGAGTTTATTTTGTTTGTTACTGTTGTTACTGGGAGTTAATTTGTAGAGTTGTTTTAACTCGATATAATGTTCATGTGATGCACAGAAATTTTTATCTAACTGGTTGATGAATCTCTTGTCATTTTTGCTAGCCAGAAAAGCACTAAGAGTACCATTCTTGCAGAACAACTAAG